>NC_057862.1:18943750-19267500 GCF_019393635.1 Dromiciops gliroides
GTGAAAAAATTACATATTCTATTCAAGACAATGATCCAAGTCAATTCCAAAGGATCTATGATAAAATAATGCTATCTACCTCTAGAGAGAGAATTGATGAACTCTGAATGCAGATTAAAACATACTTAAAAAAAAAAACTATTCACTTTCATTTTTTGTTTTTGTTTTCTTTTGCAAATTGGCTAATATGAAAATACATTTATATGTCATCACATGTATAATTAAAATCAAGTTATTTGACTTCTCAACAAGTGGGAGGGAGGCAAAGAATTTAGAACCCCAAATTATAAAAAAAAGATTGTTAAAAATATTTTTATACATGTAATAATGGGAAATATTTAATGAAATAAATAAAATAATTTAAAAAGGATATTAGTCTCACAATCAGTTGTACTAGTAATTATAAGTTAAACTGGAGAGCTATTTAAATTTTTCTGTTGTTGAGCTCTGTGGTTCTTTTTGAAGTTTATTACATTCTATCTATGTAGAAATTACCAATTCATTACCAAAACCACAACTACAACAACAACCACAACCACAATAACAACCACAACCACAACCACAACCACAACCACAACTATGACAGCAACAACAAATAGGTGTATTAAGGGCCAGAAGAACGTTTCCTCTAAGGTAAATACCAGGGACTTGAAATCACCATTTTCATGATATTTTAATGTGTGTTTTGAACCAATTAATATGAGATGACAAAGTGGCATGATATAAAGCTAAAACTCACCATGTTTTTATATTAACTTTATATTGTCCAGCAGTTTGCTTATTCCTGTGGTTCATCATAGTAAACACCATTGAATAAAGTTAAATATATGGAGGGAGAAGTTTTGGCACTCGCAGTTCCTTCCTTCAACTCTGGGTCATGTAACAACATAATAGCATTGCAATCTCACTGAACACAGTAAAAATTGCAAATTCATTCATTTCCACTGAAGCATGTTCCTAAGTGAATTGGGGATATTTTATTGAGGACACATTAATACAGAAAGCTTTAGTACTACAGAATCTGCAAATGAGATTTGGGAGTTTTTCAGTTCTATGGGCTTCATTGCCACACACAAAAAAAAATAGCTCCGGAAATAGAGGCTCATAGAGAGTCCCCTAAAGGCTAACAATCAAAGGGCTTTAAAGACATTATCTATGCTCTTACAAAACAAAAGAAGAAACATCCAGGACCAATTACATAAGATACAAGTAAGGTCAACTCTTTTCTTCTCCTCTGGTTCAATTGGCAAAGCAATCCTAATCTGTAACCTAATAGGTCTGATTGTAATATAACTGCTTCATTTCCTGGTTCTTCTAGCTATGGAATGGATATGTCTTTATTCTATGGACTTTTATTCTGTTCAGATCTGCTACCAATTAAACACCTGTGCTCCATAACTTTGTGCTGATCCATCATGAACATTTCCAGAAGGGTACATCACTGGATTGCAGATTAGCCCCAGAAACCCCATTAAAATTAATGGGAACTACATGCCTAATTCCCTCAGAGCCAAGAAGAAAATCACCCCATAGTGTTCAATAGCCCTCAAAATTCCTCATTTCTTACCTGTAGTGCCAACTGCTGATAATTGGATTGTGCCACCTGCTTCCATTGCATACATGTCTGGGGACTAAGGGAAAGTAAAAGAACATGGAGGAGGGAAATGGTATTCATATACAAATTTTCTCTAGTGAATCTCATGTCCTAGAGTATACCTTTGAAGTGCTGAGGTGAGACTCATAAAGTTGTTGGCAGGGGCTGAGTGAATGCTTTTAAATTAAATATTAAAATAAAAAAGACATAGGAAATTGACTTCGAAGCAATTCCTGAGGGGCATAGTTCTATTTGATTCTGGTTGAAGGCCAGATGCTACACAAGTAAAATAGGAACTAAAAAGCTAAAGAAAGCTTTGCATCCTTTCCAGATAAAGGCCTGGCTGAGGGTGTCTAGCACTAAGTTATTAATGAATCAGTTTAAGAATGAAATGGCCAAGATGCTGTGCTATTAAACTGCTACCTGTCATTCTTCACAATGGAACATCTGTGGCAAGGTAAAGGAAAGGAAAAAAAAACAAAACTGAACTTAGCCAATTTCAGTGTGTGAAATACAAAAGTTTCCTATAAGTGGATATGGAAGGTAATAAAATTAGTTTTGTGATTTTTGGTAGGTTTCATTTCCCCTGCTATCTTAGCTCTAGCATTTCATTCACTATTTCCTTCACAACAAGGAAATTTGTGCATTTTGTTTTTTCATGGACTTCCTGTTCTTATGTAAGCCAAAGAAACATGTTTTTTTCATCCTTTATGCTTTATCAAGCCAAAAGGATCCAGAAGAGAGAGCTAAGGAATTTCTGGAAATTGTACCAGTGGCTAAACACCTGCTCCTTGGAACAGTAGAAAAAAGGAATTTAAAATAGACATACCATTATGTAAGATTAATTTACATACATCCTTCTCACAAATGCCACCAAAGATGCCTTGACTAATCAGAGTCATGATTTGGGATTTCCTAGCACCCAAAGTCAACTAAATAAAAATAAAAATTGAATATCAAAAATATTAAAAAAATATAATTTCAAATATGGAGGGAATTAGCAATCATCTTTGTCCAATCCCCTACCAAATATCAGAATCTTTTTTTTCTGATACCTAAGTCAGATGACTATCTATCTTTTCAATGACAAACAGTTCATTAAATACCAAGAATGTTAATTTGTTCTTTGTACATCTCTAATCATTTATAAGTTATTACATATAACAAAAAAATCTTCCTTATAACTTAATCATATCAAACGACATTTCCTGCATTGCACAACAGAAATCTAATTCCTTTCTTTCATGCCCACAGTTTTGTTATTGTTGTTGTTGTTGATGTTTTTGTGTGCTCTAAAGTAACCTATTTGTCTTCTCCATGCTGGCCATTCTTTCAGCTTTTCCAAATGTGATGCCATCAAGAATTCACTTGTGGGGGCAGCTAGATGGCACAGTCAATAAGACACTGACCCTGGATTCAGGAGGACCTGATTTCAAATTTAGCCTCAGATACTTGGACACTTACTAGTTGTGTGACCCTGGGCAAGTCACTTAACCCTCATTGCCCTGAAAAATTAAAAAAAAATTATTCACTTGCTATCATATTGTTTGTGTCCTCTGAATATATTGTGAAATATTCACAATTGAATATACAACACCATAAGTAGTGAGGAAGGGACATGGTACAGTGGTCCTTTCTGAACACATACTTCTGGCCAAATCTTATAGTTATTCCCTTCTTAACATTTCTGGCATCTGTCCCTTTCTTTCCATCCAAAAAAAAATTCACCACTCTATTTTAAATTTTTTCACCTTTGGCCCATGCAATATCTATAGCTCTAGCTTCCTATTTGCTCTTCTTGCCTCAATACTCTCCCCATTCCAATTCATTTTCCAAAAAGCTATCAAGGTCATTTTCATGAAATGCAGGTCTGACTATGTCACTTCTTAATAAACCTCTCAGCTGCCCAATTATTCAGGGAATGAAATATGACCTTTTGTATTTTGCATATTAAGTCTTTTATCACATGTCTTTGAGTAAATTTCTCAAATTTATTGTACATTTCTGGTCTTTCTCAAAGCAATAAGAAAGCATGGTCTTACTGAAGTTCTGAACTTTAATCCTAGGAATGTCTCTTTATACTAGGCATGTGGGTGGTCTTAATATACCTGGATAATGACTAGTGGCATGAAACTAAGTAATACTTAGGAAATTTCTCCCTGGAGAAAAGTAAATGGGATAAAAAGTAATATACATTTTTTCTCAGTGGTACATGACACGTACACAAAAATTGACAATGTGTTAAGGCATAAAAATCTCATAGTGAAATGTAGAAAAGCATAAATAGTAAATACATCATTAATCAATAAAATTTATGAGTGAGAATGAGCCACAGAAAGACAAACCAAAATTAATTGGAAATTAAATAATTTCATCATTCAAATAACAAATCATAGAAACAATCAATAACTTCATCAAAGAGAATGACAATAATGAGACAACATACCAAAACTTATGGGATGCAATGAAAGCAGTTCTTAGGGGAAATTTTATATGTCTAAATGCCTCCATGAATAAAATAAAGAGTAGATCAATGAACTGGACATGCAACAACAACAACAACAACAAAACTGTAATGAAAACAAAAATCCCAATTAAAGAACAAATGAGAAATTCTGAAAATCAAAGGAGAGATTCATAAAATTGAAACCAAGAAAACTATTGAATTATTAACTAAAGCTCATACCTGGTCTTTGGAAAAAATATATATCATAGATAAATATTTGGATAATTTTATTTTAAAAAAGAAAGAAGAAAACAAAATGACCAGTATCAAAAGTGAAAAGGTTGAATGCATCACCAATGGAAAGGAAATAATTATGAGCTATTTTGCCCAATTATATGCCAATAAATTTGACAATCTAAAGTAAATGGATGAATATTCTAAAAAATAATTAGGAGCTAATTTGCTCAACCATATGCCAATAAATTTGATGATCTAAATGAAATTGAATAATATTATATATATGTGCATATATATATGAATATATATATATACATATATATATATATATCCCAGATTAACAGAAGAAGAAATAAAATACTTAAATGTGCACATTTTAGAAAAAAAAGAAATTAAACAAGCCATCTATGAAATCCTTAAGACAAAATATTCAGGGTCAGATGGATTTAGAAGTAAATTTTATCAAATATTTAAAGAGCAATTAATTCCAATATTATACAAACTTTTTGGGAAAATAGACAAAGAAGGAGTTCTACCAAATTCCTTTTCTGAGATGAATATGGTGCTGATACTTAAACCAGGAAGAGCCAAAACAGAGAAAGAAAATTATAGGACAATTCCCATTATGAGTATTGATGCAATAATTCTGAATAAAATATTAGCAAATAAATTATAGCAATTGATCACTAGGATAATACATTGTGACCAGATGGGCTTTATACATTGCATTGCAGGTGTATAACTATGCATATATATGCACATGCATAAATGTGAATGTACATATTTATATATGCCAACACAAACAGGTATGTTATATGCAAATATATGTTTACATAACTTTCATATTTTTCCTTCTGTCTTCATTCATAATGTTCTAATGCTATTCATACATACTCTTCATGTTTCAATTTGTGCTTGTGTGATTTGAGATGATCTGTTTCTTTTATTGGAAATTGATATCTACATTGCAATTTTATTTTCCTTCTTCTTTTATTGAATTTGCAGTCAACAAATACCTAAAGACCTTGTTTTCCCCAGATGAGCTGCTAATAATACAAATATTCCCCTCTTCACATTTGAGTGAATTTGTTTTTTTGTTTTTGTTTTTGTGGGCAATGGGGGTTAAGTGACTTGCCCAGGGTCACACAGCTATTAAGTGTCAAGTGTCTGAGACGGGATTTGACCTCAGGTCCTCCTGAATCCAGGGCCAGTGCTTTATTCACTGCACTATCTAGCTGCCCCACATTTGAATGAATTTGAATGTTTAACATGTTTGCAACTTTATATTTATCTCCATCAAAGTTTATATTAATTTGGGGTTATTCTAACAGTGGAAATTTATTTCCCTCTTGTTTCTGTAACCAGTTGTATTAATTACTCTAAACTGAATTTCACCATACATAAATTTCATAAGGATGTGTTCTGCCATCAGGGAACACAATATGATAGTATGAAAAGAGTACAGTTATCAGTGTTAGGAAAGCCTGGATTCCCATCTTGCCTTAGATACTTATTGGCTGTGTGGTTCTAAGCAAATTTTTCATCTCTCAAGTTTTTCATCTGTTAAATGGTGATGATACTTTTTATTGCATAAGGTTGATTTTGACTATTCCAATAAGATTATATATATATATATATATATATGTATATATATATATATATATATATAAAGCATTTTGGGAAATATAAAGCTCTATATTAATGTGAGTTAATATCCAATTCAATTCATTTTTTATTGCTATTCAATCATTTTAGGCATATCGCACTAATTGTGACTCCACTTGGAGTTTTCTTTTCAAGTATAGTGGACTGATTTGTCATTTCCTTCTCCAGCTCATTTTACAGATGAGGAACTGAGGCAAATGGGGTTAAATGACTTCCCCAGGGCCCTCAGAAAATAAGTGTCTGAGGCCAGATCAGAACTCAGGAATATGAGTCTTCCTGACTTTAGGTCTGGCACTCTACCCACTGCATCACCTTACTGTTCTACAGTTCAATTTCAAAAATATTTAAGTGATTATATATATCCCAAAACTTATCTTAGGTGCTAATAGTACAATTATTAATAACACCCAACTTACCTTCATGGAGATTGAAAACTAAGACAAATGGTGGCATGAGATAAACAGAGATTTAATAAAATATAGAATGTTATCAAAATAAAGTCTTCTGAAAGTAATGGAAGTTATCTTGAAAAAGAAGTGATAACTTTAAGATGAAAGGGAAATTTAAAAAAAAAACAACTTTGAGATTTGAAGAAAGAGAAACATTTTGACATACATATATGGAAGAAAGTTCAGAGATTTTCTAGCCATGGAGGAGAGAGTCCACATGAGTACAAGGACGTTAGAGAAGTCAGACCATTTCAGAGGAAGTCTAGAATAATGATTCTGTATTGGGGGAAATTTTGACGCAAAATATTTTTATATATTTTCAATATTCTTCAATGAATACATGTTACCTACTCCAAAACAAAGTAAGCTTCTCGAGGGTAGGGACATTTTTTTTTAATCTTTTTAACCCCAGACCTCAGCAGAGTGTCTGATAGCCCTTTCACACTTAATAAATACTTGTCAATTGGCTAGCAAGGTCTAAATATTAGATTGAAATCAATTATGATAACTGTCAGAAACCTGCCAGCTGTTGAAATATCTCTATCTAGTCCCTATTTTAGTACAATCATTCCAGATGCTACAACTAGTATTGACTTTTGTTATGCATACATGCATACATATACAAATAAAGCCATATGTTTATATGATATACTATATATCATATAGTGTGTATATATATATATATATATATATATATCCTTGTCTATGTGTCTCTGTCTGTGCCTGTCTATGTTTATATCTCTATATATTAGAGTAAAAATAATATACCTATATTTTAGGAAGAAATTTGACCAAATTCTTCATAAAATTTGAGTTGACAAGATATAAAAATGTACATAATAATGCACCATATAATGTAATGCATATGTACACATATACACATAAAATATATACAAAACATTATACATTATATTATGTACACATTTTAGGTATGTAAAAATATGTACACATCTGTGTTTATAGACATATTATTAAGTACATTTTTATATCTTGTTAACTCAAATATTGTGAATAATTGCTTCAAATTTCTTCCCAAATTAGTGTTCTGTTAATTCTATTACCTAAATGCCTGGATGCTTGTCTTTGATAGTTATAGGAAAGTTCAGAATATCAGAGGACTTGGAATCTGAGGGGACTTTTTTTCAGGATGTATTGAATTTGAGATGTTTATTGGAGCTCCAGGAGGCCATTGATAATATTAAAACAGCTAAGGTTAGGTATTTAGACCTTGGAATCCTCTAGTTAAAGGTTGTAATTAAATCCATAAGAACTGATGAGATCATTGAAGGAGAAAGTACAGAACATAAAGACAATAAAGCCTAGGAGAGAGTCTGAGGGACACCAACAGTTACTACGACTGACATGGAAGAAGAACCCACAAAAACATAGAGAAATGTGTTCCAGACAGTTAACAGGAGAACCTGGAGACAGCAGTATCATGTCAATCAAGAAGTGAGAGGCTATCTGGGAGGGGAATTTGATCAAGAGTGTCAAGTGATGTAGAAATGTCAAGAAGAAGGAGAATTGAGAAAAGGACAAACTATTTGTCATTGATGACTTTGGAAGGGTAGTTTCAATTGAATAATAAAGTCAGAAGCTAGATTTCAGAGAGTTTAGAAGAGAATAAAATGAAAGCAAATGCCAAGGATAGATAGATTCCTCAAGGAGTTTACACACTAAAAGAGTAGTGGATATAGTTCAATATTCCCAGGGGAAGATAGCGTTAAGAAGTTTGGTTTGGTTTGTTTGGTTGTTTGTTTGTTTGAATTGGGGGGGGTGTTATGAGAGATGTGAGTTTCTAGGCTGCCAGGAAGGAACCAGTAAATAGGAAGGGATTGTTGTCAACATCCATTTTTGTTGTAACATCCCTTCCCTCAAGATCTAATTCAGAGAGACCCCTGTGGCTTTCATTAAAACTATTTTCCATAATTGATATCATGATATGTCCATTCTCTAGGAGTGAGGTGACAGGTGTTCACAATGTGTCAGAGGATAATGGCAGTGGCGAGACTCATGTGTTCTTGCTCCTGCAGAAAAGTAATTTCTCAAAATGCCAGTTTTTGTTAATTTCCATTGCCCAACCTTGTTGTGCCTGAAGTGGCTCATTTTTAAATGAAATGTAATTGAACAAATGAAACCAGTCACATCTAGAATGAAATTCTCACATTCAACTTGAGCCGGCAATGACATTAGTTTTGTGTGGGATATATCCATTTACTAGTACACCAAAACTAGAACTTCACAGGGAGTGGTTATTAAGCAGTGCTATAAGAAATATAAATAAACAAATGGCAATTGACACATGAAGCTGAAATTAATGCATAATAAAGTGGGAAAGGTACGTCAGAGTCAATTCAGGTAGTTGTCTTTGGCTTTCAAATGCCAAAAAGAGAAGTTCATATATTTATTTGATTCTGTTGACAGTAGGGTTGATGGGATTTAAAATGACTAGGGGAATGACATGGTCAGATCAGTGATTTAGAAAAGGCATTTTGATTGCCTTCTCTCTTGAACTCCTCTGTCTTTCCCATTCATAAGAGCTTGGCAAAGAGCTGCTTCCCTCTTTATTGAAAAAACAAGAGCTTTCCTTGCTTTACCCATATTTCTCAGTCTAAGAAAAGTATTAATTGGGAATACATTGCCATCTTATATTTAAAAATCCTTCCTATCATATTTTTGGGGTCATTGTTAAGAAATAACATAGTATTTTGTCTCTATAATGCATTGGAGATATTTTTGATAGATATAGGTTTCTGCTGAGGTAGGAATATCCTTGCCTGACACATAACAAGTACTTAATAAATGCTTTATAAAAACATAGTTCAGGGGCAGCTAGGTGGCACAGTGGATAGAGCACTGGTCCTGGATTCAGGAGGACATGAGTTCAAATCTGATCTCAGACACTTGACACTTACTAGCTGTGTGACCCTGGGCAAGTCACTTAACCCCAATTGCCTTATACATGTGTGTGTGTGTGTGTGTGTGTATATATATAAAGAGAGAGAGAGAGAGTTCATATGGTTGATGCTTCCCATTAACTATCTCTGTTTCTTTCTAAAGCAATATATGTTTGCTTGTTCTGTTTTGCTTTGTTTTGTTTTTATTTGGCAGATTAATGCCTTCTTGACTCTATTGGACTTTTCCTGGGAAAATTTCAAGAGCACTGTACCTCAGAATATCTGGAGGACAGTAGACTCATTATGTAGCCATTTTGTCAATGAAATAAATTATCTACATGAACATCATCACAAACAACAGATCATTATTGGTAAGCTTGTTGTTTAACATAGAACTTTTCAAATTTCCATTTCACTATAAAATTTTTTAAAACTACATATAAATATATAGAACTGTAACATTTGCAAAGTACTGTATATGTAGTTTTATTTTTGATCTTCACAACAACTCTAGAATATAATTCCTATTTTTCCTTTTTTCTTACTTATTTAGAATTTTATTTTCCCCAATTATGTGTAAAACAAATTTTCACACCGTTTTTCAAACTTTGTGCTCCAATTTGGAACTATGTCAAACCCTTTGGCCCAGCAATAATACTATTAGATCAGTGTCCCAAAGTGATCATAAAAAAGGGAAAAGGACCTATATGTACAAAAATATTTATAGCAGCTATCTTTGTGGTGGCAAGGAAATGGAAATCGAGGGAATACACATCAGTTGGGGAATGGCTGAATGGTTGTGGTATATGAATGTAATGGAATACTATTATGCTATTAAAATGATGAGCAGACAGATTTCAGAAAATCCTAGAAAGACTTAAGTAGACTGATGTTGAGTGAAGTGAGCAGAACCAAGAGAACATTGTACACAATAACAGTGATATTGTGCAATGATCAACTGTGATAGACTTAACTCTTCTCAGCAATATAATATTCCAAGACAATTCTAAAGGACTCATGATGGAAACTGCCCTCCAAATCCAGAAAAAAAGAATTGTTGAATCTGGATGCAGATTGACCCATACTGCTTCTGCATTTTTTGTTTTTCTTTTTTTGAGATCTTTCCCTTTTGTTCTGATTCTTCTTTCACAGCATGACTAATGCATAAATATGTTTAATGTGATTGTACATATATACCCTATATCAGATTGCTTTTTCTCTTGGAAAAAAAAAGGAGGGAAGGAAGAGAGGGAGAACAGTTTGGAACTCAAAATTTTATAAAAACCAAATGTTGAATAGTATGTTTACGTGTAACTGGAAAATAATAAAATATTTATATGATTAAATAAACAAGGTTACTTACAAAAATAAAGTTGAAGAAACTGAAAAAAACAATAAAAATTATTTTCTCCAAATTACCTTCCTCCCTCCCCACCCTTCCCCCTTAAGAACACAAGCTATTCAATATAAATTATACATGTGTACTCTTGTAAAATGTTTCCGTATTAGTCAGACTGTGAAAGAAAACAGACATAAAAACCAAGAAAAATAAACTAAAAAAATATGCTTCAATCTGTATTCAGACACCATCAGTTTTTTCTCTGGACATAGATTACATATTTCTTTTTATAGCATAATAGTATTCCATTACATTCATATACCACAACTATTCAGCCCTTCAGAGTTTTATTGGATCATTTTATTGCTGTTAATAGCAAGGTCATTCACAGTTGATTATCTTACAATATTGTTGTTACTTTGTATATAGTACATTTCACTTGCATCAGCTCATGAAAGTCTTTCAAGGTTTTTCTAAGAGCATCCTGCTCATCATTTCTTATAACACAATAGTGTTCCATCATAACCACAACCCATAACTCAATTTTAAATTCTTTGCACCAGAAAAGAACTGCCATAAATACTTTTGTACATATAGGTCCTTTAACTTTTTGGTTTTTATCTCATTTTGGATTTGACCTAGTAATGGCAATACTAGGTCAAAGAGTATGTAGGCAAAGTTTTGTAGCCCTATGGCCATAGTTCCAAATTGCTCTATGGGATGTTTGAAACAGAATGTTTACAACTCCACCAACAGTGAATTAATATCTCATTTTCCCCACATGCCCTACAACACTTGTCATTTTCCTGTGCTATCCTATTATCCAATCTAGTAGGTATGAGGTAGTACTTCAGAATTGTTTTGATTTGCATCTTTCTAATCAATAGTAAGTTAGACCATTTTATATAGCTATAGATAACTTTGATCATTTCATCTGAAAACTGTTCATATCTTTTGATTATTTATCAATTGGGGAATGACTCTTATTTTCATAAATTTTATTCAGTTCACAATATGTTTGAGAAATGAGGACTTTATCAGACAAACTTGCTTCAAAATTTTTTCAGTTACTATTCCTAAATGCATTTCTTTCCATAAGTTTTCCCTCCTCATGACATGTACTCTATTCTCTCCTTTCGCCCTCTCCCTCCTCAAAAGTGTTTTGCTTCTCACTGCCCCCTCCCCCAAACTTCCCTCCCTTTTATCACCTCCTGCTCCTTTTATCTCCATCCCCTCCTACTTTCCTGCAGGGTAAAATAGATTAATATACCTAAATGAGTGTGTATGCTATTCCCTCTTTGAGACAATTCTGATGAGAGTAAGGACCATTCTCTCCCTATCACCTCCTCCAACTTCCCCCCCACTTGATAAGCTTTTTCTTCTTTTATGTGAGATACTTTACTCCATTCCACATTTCTCTTTCCCTTTCTTCCAGTGCATTCCACTCCCTTCTTAATTTTATTTTTTTAAAGATAGAATCCCTTAATATTAAATTCATAAATGTGTCCTCTGTCTAAATATACTCCATTCAGCTGCCCTAATAATGAGAAAGTTCCTTTGAATAATAAGTATCATCATCCCATTTAGGAATGTAAACAGTTCAACCTTTTAATATCCTTTATGATTTCCTGTTTACCTTTTCCCATTTTTCTATTGTCTGGTATTTGAAAGTCAAGTTTTTTTATATAGCTCTGGTCTTTTCATCAAGAATGACTGAAAGTCCTCTCTTTCATTGAATTCCCATTTTCCCCCCTGGAAGATTATATTCAGTTTTGCTGTGTAGGTGATTCTTGTTTGTAAACCCAGTTCCTTTGCCCTCTGGGATATCATTACAAGCCCTTTGATCCTTCAATGTAGAAGCTGCTAAATCTTGTGTTATGCTGACTGTAGCTCCACAATACTTGAATTATTTCTTTCGGTCTCTTTGCAATATTTTCTCTTTGATCTGGGAACTCTAGAATTTGGCTATAATGTTCCTGGGAGTTTTCATTTTGGGATATCTTTCAGGAGGTGATCAGTAGATTCTTTCAATTTTTATTTAACTTCTGGTTCTAGAATATCAGAGAAAATTTCCCTGAAAATTCCTTGGAAGAAGATATCTAGGGTTTGTTTTTTTTGTTTTTTTTTGATCATGGATTTCAGGTTGTTCAATAACTTCTACATTTTCTTTCCTAGATCCATTTTCCACATCACTTGTTTTTCCAATGAGATATTTCACACTGCCTTCTTTATATCTTTTTTTCATTCTTTTGGTTTAGCTTTTGTGTTTCTTGATTTATCATAAAGTCATTAGCTTCCATTTGCTCAATCCTAAGTCATAAGAAATTCTTTTCTTTTTCTTTTCTTTTCTTTTCTTTTTTTTTGAGGGGCAATGAGGGTTAAGTGACTTATCCAGGGTCACACAGCTAGTAAGTATCAAGTGTCTGGGGCCAGATTTAAACTCAGGCCCTTCTAAATCCAGGGATGGTGCTCTATCCACAATGCCACCTAGCTGCCCCAGGAATTATTTTCTTAGGAGAGCTTTTGTACCTCTTTTTTTCCATTTGGCCAATTTGGCTTTTCAAGGCAGTTTTTGCCTCATTTCCTTTGAATACCCCTTTTACCATTTGGCCTAGTCTGTTGATTTTTTGTTTGTTTTTAAGGTGTTATTTTCTTCAATATTTTTTTGTGTTTCCTTTAACAAGCTGTTGACTTTTTTCATAATTTTCTTGTCTCACTCTTATTTCTCTTTGCATTTTTCCTCCTCCTCTCTTACTTTATTTTCAAAATCCAATTTGAGCCCTTCTATGGCCTGAGACCAATTCATATTTTTCTTGGAAGTTTTGGATGTAGGAGCCTAGATTTTGCTATCTTCTTCTGAGGGTGTGTTTTGATCTTCCTTGTCACCATAGAAACTTTCTAGGGCCAACATTTTTTCAGTTTCCTCATTTTCCCAGCCTATTTCTTGATATTTAACTCTTTGTTAAAGTGGGGCACTGCTTCCAGGGTGGAGAGCACACTGTTCGAAGTTTCATGGGTTATGTGCAGCTGTTTTCAGAGATATTTCTAGTTATCTGTAAGTTTTTAGTTCTTCCAAGGTGATATGATTAAAGGAGAGGTATATTTATTACTCTCCTGGTCTGTGCTCTGGTCTGCAAGCAATTTCAGGACTGTTTTTTGTTGTATTTTTTGCCCTGGAACTATGAACAGAGTCCTTAACCACTGTGGACACAAGCCTGGAACTGGCACCCAGGTTGGTGACCTGAATCTCAGTATGGGAAAAACAACACATTCTGGCCTCATTGCAGGCAAATAAAAGACTCAAGAGAATTATAATTTATATGGTTTCCTGTAAAAGAGTCATTCAATTATTTCTGCTTGAAACCAAAGGGGAGAACTAGGAGCAAAAGATGAAAGTTTCAGAAGCAGATTTTACTGAATGTAAGGGGAAATTTTTCAGTTAAAAGATAGGACAGGCAGACTGATACAAATGAAAGTAGGTTTCCCCACCAATGGATACATCTTAACAAGGGATGGATAGGCAATTTTCTGGTGTAATGAGGATTCTTTTTTCAGGAATGGATTAGACTAGATGGCAGCTGAAGTCCCTTACCAAACCTTTTTTGGGAAGAGTGGGGGTTGGGACTTTTTAACTCTTCAAGTAGAATATACTGCCCCTATATGCATGAGTCAAAATGATCAGATCCTAAGCCCTGAGCACAATATCTAGAACAGAAGAAACTACATAGATTTAAAAAATAATATTATTTTTCCTTAATTGCACTTGAAACAATTTAATTTTTTTGTGTGGGTCAATGGGGGTAAAGTGACTTGTCCAGGGTCACATAGCTAGTTGTGTCAAGTGTCTGAGGCCATATTTGAACTCAGCTCCTCCTGAATCCAGGGCCAGTGCTTTATTTACTGCACCACCTAGCTGATACTAACATGCATTTTTAAAGTTTTGACTTCAAAATAGTATCCCTCCTTCTGTTCCCTGTCCCCTTCCTGAAATGGTAATGAATATGACATAGATTATACATGTGTAACATGTAAAACATATTTCCATATTAGTAATTTTTGGGGAAGACAACTTGAATTTTAAAAAAACAGCAAGAAAAAAAAGAAAGTAAAAAATAGTAAGCTTTAATATGTATTCAGATGCCATCAATTCTGTCTCTGGAGACAGATTATTTTTTTTATCATGACTCCTTTGTCATTGTCTTGGATCATTTTCTTCCTGAAAATAGCTGTCATTCGCAGTCAATCATTACACAATAATGCTGTGACTGGAACAGACAATAGATTTTCTCATTTTAATTGACTTTGATTATTAAGATCTGATTTCAGTAAATCCCAGTCACATATATTTATTCATTGATGAGCAATTTATATAGTGTCTATTATATAACTTACACTACATCCGGAACCAGGAGATAGGAACCAAACCAAAAAAGTATTCATTGTCCTCAGAGAACTTTACATTTTATTTCAGGAATACAATATACGTAGAGATAATTTGATAAAAGACATACAAAGAAATTACAAAGTAATTATGGGAACATTTGAAGAGTGTATTAGTGAAGATCATTTTTTTAAGCTGTTGAAGTAGATGGCAGCTGAGGTCCCTTTTATCTTTAAAATTCTACATTTTGTGAGTCTATGATTTATTTTCCCCTTCATTTTGGATTTATGGTCATAAGTAATCCAGAAGTTTATAATTAATTCAGTTTTTTATCCTGTTTCAAATTTCATATACTATTTCATTTGTTTAAATATTAACTAATCACAAATTAATTATTTACATTGGCATTTATTTTTTAAAAAATGATATGTGAAAGACTGAAAAAGAACTTCCTGCAGAGAAAGAGTTGTATGGTAATTACAGCTCTTCCATCTGGCTATGTATGGGCATCTGTTCCTCTTTTGACAATGCTGGAGGAAATCACTTTTTATCAATAACTCAAAAGTTTAGAATGTAATTACAGTATTCTAATTTTGGATATTAATACATTTTAGTTTTAAAATCAAATGAGCTTCATGATGTTGCTTGTCAGCACTCATTTAAGCAGAAAAATTTAAAAATAATTTTATGTTAATAGTTTTTAAATGATTTAATAACCCAGTTATTTTTATTTTGAAATATGTCATGATTTTCCTGTAGTTTCATTTTAAAGGGAAAAGTTACATTAAAGAACCATTATCTGACCTGGAATTCCCTCCAAGCCAAGGAGCAGAACATCATGATTAAGAGCTGGAAGGTACCTTAAGAGCTAATCTAGTTTAAGCCTTTAATATTACAGATAACAAAACTGAGGTTCACATGGGTGAAGGCTCTTCTTCAGGCATGTGCCTCGAGTGTCCAAGGCAGCTTTAGAATTAATTCAGAGAAATGAGATATACTGTTATTTATAAAAAACAGTTAGAAGTTCAATTTGGATATACCCAAGAGTGTGAAAAGAGGAGCATAGCAATGAGCCTTGAAAGGTATTTTAGAGCCACTTGTAAAATTCTTTACAAACTAAACATAGGAGTTTGTACCCAATTCTAGATGTAATAGAAAGCTGTCAAAATTTACCACTCTGGGGAAAGATATTATCAGGCTTGTGTTTTATGAATATAAATTTGGTAGCTGTGTAGGGGAAAGCTTGCCAAGGTGAGAGAATCAAGGCAGGATATAGTAGGGGCAGAAGATGCTGTAACCAACCAGTCTGGGCTAACTTTTTTTTTTAAGTTTTATTTAGCATATTATTTTTTGCAACTACATGTAAAAACAATTTGAACATCTATTTTTAAAACTGTGAGTTCCAAATTCCTCCCCTTACCCCTCATTTAATAAGACAAGATTTTCAATATAGGTTATACATGTCTAGTAATGCAAAACATTTCCATATTAGTCATGTTATGAAAGAAATGAGACAAAAAACCCTCAAGAAAAATAAAGTTTAAAAAAAATATGCTTCAATCTGTATTCAGAGACCATCAGTTCTTTGTTTGGAGATGGATGGCATTTTTCATCAAAAGTTCTCCAGAGGGGGCAGCTAGGTGGCGCAGTGGATAAAGCACCAGCCCTGGATTCAGAAGGATCCAAGCTCAAATCTGGCCTCAGACACCTAACACTAACTGTGTGGCCCTGGGCAAGTAACTCAACCCTCATTGCCCCACAAAACAAACAAACAAACAAACAAAACAAAACAAAAAGTCCTCCACTTTCGTCTTGGATCATTGAGAATATGTATGTCATTCACAGCTGATCATCCCACAACATTGCACTTCCTTTGGAAACAGTATATTTCACTTTGTATTAGCTCATTTAAGTCTTTCCAGGTTTTTCTAAAGACTTCCTGCTCATCATTTCTTATAATAGAATAGTAATGCATCCTAATTACATACCACAATTTGTTCAGCCATTCCCCGATTGATGGGCATGCATTCAATTTCAATTCTTTGTAAACAGAACAAAGAGCTGCTATAAATATTTTTGTACCTATGGGTCCTTTTCTTTTTGTTTTTTATCTCTTTTTGGATACAGAACTAATAGTGGTATCCCTATGTCAAAGAGTATGCATAGTTTTATTGCCCTTTGGGCATAGTTCCAAATTGCTCTACAGAACAGTTGAACTGGTTATCAATTCCACCAACAGTTCATTAATGTCTCATTTTTCTCACACCCCCTCCAATATTTGTCATTTTTTTCTTTCATTCTATTAGCCAGTCTAATAGGTATGAGGTAGTACTCCAGAATTATTCTGATTTGCATCTCTCCAGTCAATAGTGAATTATTTTTCTTCATGTGACTGTGCAAACTGTTCATATCTTTTGATCATTTATCAATTGGGGAATGGGTCTTATTTTAATAAATTTGACTCAGCTCTCTATGTTTGAAAAATGAGACCTTAATCACAGAAACTTGTTTCAATTTTTTTTCACAGTTAGTACTGTTAACTGTTTTTCCATCCCTCTTATTCCCTCCCTTGTTTATTTTATTATCTCTCACCATTCACACTGTGTCTCCTCAAAAGTGTTTTGCTTCTGGCTTCTTCTTCTAATGAACATCAAATGGCAGACAACACTGGTGCTGCAGGAGGAACTGGAGTCAGAGGATGATGGGGCTTCGGCGGTGGCTTTGGCAGAGGGGGCTGGGGCCAAGGTCGAGGTCAGGGCCATGGTTGAGGGTGAGGGGAAAAAGCAGAAGATAAGGAGTAGATTCATCTCACCAAGATGGGCTGGCTAGTTAAGGACATGAAGATCAAGTCTTTGGAGGAGATTTATCTTTTCTCCATTCCTATTAAGGAAGCTGAGATCATAGATTTCTTCCTGGGGTCTTCATTGAAGTATGAAGTTCTGAAGATCATGCCTTTTTAAACTTCTCTTGAGTCTTGCATGGTAAGATCGAATTTTCTATTCAGATCTGGTCTTTTCATTGGAAAACCTTGAAAGTCCCCTATTTCCTTGAATGTCCATCTTTTCCCCTGATAGAGAATGATCAGTTTTCCTGGGTAATAGATATTCTTGGCTGCAATCCAAGCTTCTTTGCCTTCTAGAATATCATATTCCAAGCCTTGTGATCCTTTAATGTTGAAACTGCCAGGTCCTGAGCAATCCTGACTGTGGCTCCAAGATATTTAAATTGCTTCTTTCTGGCTGCTTGGAGTATTTTCTCCTTCACCTGATAATTCTGGAATTTGGCTACAATATTCCATGGAGTTTTTCTTTTGGGGTATCTTTCAGGAGGTGATCGGTGGATTCTTTCAATGACAGTTTTATCCTCTGATTTTATAATATCAGGGCAGTTCTCCTTAATAATTTCCTGGAATATGGTGTCTAGACTCTTTTTTTCTGATCATGGCTTTCAGGCAGTCCAATGATTCTCAAATTGTCTCTCCTGGATCTGTTTTTCAGGTCAGTTGTCTTTCCAATGAGGTATTTCACATTTTCTTCTATTTTTTCATTCTTTTGATTCTGCTTGACTGATTCCTGGTGTCTCATGGATTCCTTATCTTCCGACTGTCCCATTTTAATTTTTAAGGCATTGTTTTCTTCAATGAGATTATGCATCTTTTTTTTTTCCTTTTCGCCAAATGAATTTTTTTTTTAAGGAATTGTTTTCTTCAGTCAATCTTTGTGCTTCCTTTTCCAAGCTGCTGATTCTTTTTTCATAATTTTCCTATGTTGCTTTCATTTCTCTCCCCATTTCTCTCAATTGATTTTTTAAATCCTTTTTGAGCTCTTCCAAGAAGGACTTTTTGTTCTTGAGACCAATTCATTTTCCCTCTCGAGGCTTCCCTGTTGACAGAGAAGCTCTCAATGGTGAGAGCTCTTCTTTGTTTCTTACTCATACTGCAGCTTATTTATTTATTTATTTTAAGTTGAGGTCTGCTCTGGGGGCACAAGCGTCCTTGTTTCAAGCTTCTTGTGCTGGGGTATAGGGGCTGTGTCACTGGCTTTCTACACTGGGGCCTCTATGGCTTGTGGATTTCTTACCGAGGCATGCTGGCTGTGCACTGGGATTGGTAGGCCTGGTCGTGCCTGTCCTATGGGTAGCCGCCCAGCTGGCAACCTGCCCTCCTGGCTGGTGCAGGTGTGTTTCGCCACTGTCCTGATGCACCACTAGCTTGTTGAGCCAGGATCCAGGGACCTCAGTTGCTCGACTATGGCCCACCACTTCCTGCTGACTTGCCCCGACCCCCTCCTTATTGAGCAGACTGACCTTTCCTGAAGTCTTCTAAATTATCTCTGGTTGGAAGACTGTGTCTCTCTGTCTCTTTGCAGGTTATGTAGTTTCAGAATCCATCTAGAGGCTTGATTTAATGTTCTTTTTGAGGGAACAGAAGGAAAGCTCAAGCAATTTGCTGCCTACTCTCCATCATCTTGGTTCTGCCCTGCTAGGCCAACTTTTGATGAAAACAAATTGAAGCCTTTGTCAATACTGAAATGTAACCCTTCTCTTTCAAGGCATCACCCTCTTCATGAATAAGAGGTGCCATTTCTCTCCACCTTCTTCAGCTGATTACTTTCTCCATCATCCAAACTCTCTCAGAAATCTTGAATCTCTACTTCTGCACTGGCTCTTTCCTGCCTCCACCAAAATTTCCCTTGCTGTTTGATCTTGAGCAAGTATCTCCACCTGAGTCTCAATTTCCTCATCTACAAGACTCTGAGGTCTCTTCCATCAGCAGGAAGCCATCTCATGATGCTATCTATAGCCTGAGCCGCTTACCCTATCAATTGGATTAAATTATTACTAAGCCAGCAGGAAAGTCCTCAGAAACTCTTTCTCTGGCATAGCAGCAGGTATACATTTCTTGATTGTGCCTATTTTGTGATTTCCTTCCCTGCCATATGACTTTAAGAGACCTATAAAAATAAAAACTCATCTATAATTGTAGATTTCTTCTTGGAATGGATTTTAGAGAGCATCTAATTCAAGACTCTCATTTTCAACACAACCTTAAACTGTCTAATGGGTAGTCATTAGCAAGTGACAGAGTCAAGACTAAACTCAGATCCTCTGACTCCAAATCACAGCCCTCTTTCTAATGTACTCTACTGCTCCTGTTGTCAATCTCTCTTCCCCTCAGTTTACTTTCAACTGCATTTCTTATGATTCTCCTTATAACTTATACTACTTGTGGGCTAAATCTCCCTTGATCAGAATAACATTCTAAAAGAAAATGAGGCATTCTGGAGACATGCCTTCAGTCTAATGGGTTCCCTGTGAAGCATGTGGACAACAATAACACTAGCTGGCTTGAGTAGAGCCTCTGTGACCTAAAATAACCAATGATTTTTCACTTCTTAAGATCATTTCAACATTGGGTTTTGGGTCTCATGAGGTTATTTGGGACAACATAATTTTCCACAGGAGCTAGATTCATGGATTTTAATCTAATTATACCATTTTCATAGTAGCAGTGATATTTAGTCTAGTTGTTACTTTCTCTTGCTGACTCAGAATGAAAGTTTACCCCTCAGACCATCAGTTTCAGAGTGTACTTTAGAGACTAAAGATCTGGCCAGGCTCAGCCTTGGGCATATGCTAATGATTCAAGCAAAGATTTCCATGAAGTAATTAGGACATCAGACTTCATTTACATCCTAACCTCATCCTCTCTTGCTTCTATAGTTCTTCTTCATATGAGTTTTAGCAGCTGTGAAAGTAGCTAATTTCTACATATTCAGGCTATGATCATAACACAATGTGGAAGCTCAGAGCAAAGAATTAAAACTAGAGAACTAGAGTTAGAGTTTTTCTAACCCTTTCTCTCATGAGAGCCCCATAAGTGCCCCATGAAGTATTATAGGGATTTTGGAAAACTGACACCCAAAGAGGTTGAAGTACCTTTATGATACAATCCAGTGCTACTGACCTTCTCAATATTATTTATTCAAGACCCTCTATCTCCCAACTTGGCATGTTTTCACTGGCTGTCCCCATGATTTAAATGGTTTTCCTACTCACCACCAGTTTCCAGACTTTTTCATATTGTCATTTTCTATTAGGTGTACTAGTTTGTTTCTTGTTGTAACTTCCCAATCATGTCCTTATGGCCAAGCAAATTCAAGGAAATTCATTTTTGGGAAATCTTATTATTCTGCAAGATTGAATCACCTTTGTATTCATATGCCATCAGTACTGTCTGCCCCTCTGATTAGGCTGTCTTACTGGAGGGCAGAGCTGTGAGCTCCAAAAACTTCATTTAAGGAGGGAGCCTTGAAACAATCTTTACACTTCCCACAAGTTGAAATCCTTTTGGATTTCACCATTCCCTTGAGCTAGGTACTTTCTTTTTTCTCCCTCCACACCCCAGTTTTCAGCTTCCTTTTATGTATTGTCTTCCCTCACTCAATTGTAAACTCTATGAGGACAAGGATAACCTTCCTTTTTTAGCATATGGCCTTACACATAGGGCTCTTAATAAATGTTTAGTGACTGATTGACTGACTACAAAAAGTACTTCATGATACCCCTTAATTCTATTGTCTTTTTACTGGCATTCTATCCAATTATCCTTTTTTTCTTTTTTATACATAGTTGTTTGTATGTTGTTTCCCACATTAAACAAAGAGCTCCTTGAGATAGACAGATAGATAGATATAGAGATTGAGATAGAACAGAGACAGAGATAGAGATAGATGTATATGTATAATTTATATACATATGTATATGTATAATTTATATACAGATATATTAACATTAATATTTTGTATATAAATGTAAATAAGTATGCACATTTATTATGGTACATTCCAATAGTGAATAGGGATAGTTACTGGAATTATATTTTTATTACTGTAGGAAAGTTGCATGTGATGAAATGGACTTTTGAACCACTGATCCCAAGCTTGTATTTTCTATCCTTTCATTCATAATATTTACTCATTGTTGACATTCATTTCCAGGCTTTGGAAATGCCTATGATTGTGTTGGATCATATAAACATCATTTTTTTAACCTAAATTAATTTACTTATTCGGTGTCATACCAATAAGACTACCTAAAAGTATTTTATAGAGCTAGAAAAATAATAACAAAATTCATCTGGAAAAAAGAAAAGTCAAGAATATCAAGGGAACTAATGAAAAAAATGCACAGGAAGGTGGGTTAGCTATACCAAATTTGAAGTTACACTATAAAGCAAGAGTCATCAAAACTATTTGGTAATAGCTAAGAAATAGAGTGGAGGATCAATGGAATAGGTTAGGCACAGGAGACCCAGTAGTAAATTACTTTAGTAATGTACTGTTTGATAAACCCAAAGACTCCAGCTTCTGGAATAGAAACTCAGTATTTGACAAAAGCTACTGGGAAAATTGGAAGATAGTACAGCAAAAACTAGGCAGAGACCATTATCTTACGCCTTATATAAAAATAAGGTCAAAATGGGTTCAAGATTTAAGCATAAATGGTGATACTGTAGATAAATTAGGTGAGGAAGAAATAGTTTACCTCTCAGATATATGGAGAGGAAAACAATTTATGTCCAAACAAGAGATAGAGAATATTATTAAATACATGATGGAAGACTTTGATTACATTAAATTAAAAAAGGTTTTGTACAAACAGAAGCAAAGTAGACAAAATTAGGAGGGAGGCAGAAAAGTGGGAAACAATTTTTATAGCCAGCATTTCTGATAAAGGCCTCATTTCTAAAATATATAGGGAACTAAATCAAATTTACAAGAATACAAGTCATTCCCCAGTTGAGAAATGGTCAAAGGATATGAACAGGCAGTTTTTTTTTGGGGGGGGGGCAGGGAAATGGGGGTTAAGTGACTTGCCCAGGGTCACATAGCTAGTAATTGTCAAGTGTCTGAGGCTGGATTTGAACTCAGGTACTCCTGAATCCAGGGCCAGTGCTTTAACCACTGTGCCATCTAGCTACCCCCAACAGGCAGTTTTCTGATGAAGAAGTCAAAGCTATCTATTGCTATATGAAAAAAAATGCTCTAAATCACTACTGATTAGAGAAATGTAAATTAAAACAACTCACCCATCAGGTTGGCTAATATGGCAAAAAAAGTAAAATAATAAATGTTGGAGAACCTGTGGAAAAATGGGAAAACTAATGCATTGTTGGTGGAGCTGTGAACTGATCCATCCATTCTGGAGAGAAATTTGGAACTATGCACAAAGAGCTATGGGACTGTTCATTCCCTCTGACCCAGTGGTTACCACTGCTATGTCTGTATTCCAAAGAGACCATAGAAAAAGGAAAAGGACCCACATGTACAAAAATCTTTATAGCAGCTCTCTTTGTGGTGGCAAAGAATTGTAAATCGAGGCAATGACCATCAATAGGGAATGGCTAAACAAGTTGTGGTATATGCATTTAATGGAATACTATTTTCCTATAAGAAACAATGTACAGGAGGAGTTCAGAAAAACTTGGAAGGACTTACATGAACTGATGCTGACTGAGAGGAGCAGAAACAGGAAAATATTGTACACAGCAACAGCAACATTTTGTGATGAACAATGGGGATACACTTGGTTCTTCTCAGCAGTGCAAGGATCTAAAACAGTTTCATAGAACTCATGATAGAAAATGTTCTCAACATCCAGAAAAAAGAAGTGTGAATTATGAATGTAGATTTAACCTTACTGTTTCCATTCCTTTTTTTTGATGGTTTTCCCTTTTGCTCTGATTGTTCTTTCACAAAATGACTAATACAGAAATATGTTTAATGTGATTGTACATATAGAACCTATATCTGATTGCATGCTATCTTGGGGAAGGAGGGGAGGGAGGGAGAAAAATTTGAAACTAGAAATATTATAAAAACAATGTTGAAAACTATCTCTACATGTAATTAGGAAATCATAAAATACTTTTTTGATAAAAAAGTTCCCACATAGTGTCTTTTGAAATGGTGAAGGCCTACCTTCTTTTCTCCCAACATCACAGAAGTACTAACTAGTAGAGAACTCTGGCTATCTATTGGAATCTCTTGCCCTTATCTCATGACCTCCCATGCAATTCTTTGATAATTTCCATTAATCCTGGTTTTTTGAGTTCCACATTGGTTTTTAAGTTGTAGTCAGCTTTTGACCACTATAGCCCTTTCTTTTGCATTCCGTATCATAATGATCTTTAGTACTTTGGAGGCAAAAGCAATTATAACCTGAATTTACTTAAATATAAATGACATATTTCCAAATATTTTAATTTAATTTTTTCAATATAGAGCTACAAAGTAACATTTTCCTACTATTTCCTATGAAATGTTGGTGGATTTCTTTTAAGTGCATTTTTATGGTACTAATTACACTTGGTTAATAAGTCTTCCTTCACTTAATGGCATGCTAAGAAGATAGAAGTTCTTTAAGTTTTTGATTGAATTCACTTGTAAATACATCTGGAATTGATCCCATTCCTCTTTAAGAATTCATTTATGCTTTGCTTAGTTTCTGTTTCTGAGAAAGGTTCTTTAGATTCTATATATTCTGTTCTGTTAATGTGAGTCTTATATTATTTGTATACTTTTATCTATTTCATGAAATTTTTGGTTTTGTTTGACATATAGCTGAGAAAAGTAGTTTTTTTTCATAATTTTCTTTTTTGTTTCTTTTTAAGGTGATTTTCCCAACTAATTTTTAATCTTGACAATTTATTTTCACATCTTTCCTCATTCTTTGGTGACCAACTAATTGTTTAATGTTTTATCATCTCAATTAGTACTGTGTTGAGACAACAGTATTATAAATCTAATCTTGGAAGTAATCGGAGTACTCCGTGCTAACCTGCTCACCTTACAGGTGGTGAAAATTAAGCCGAAGTGGTTGAGCTATTTGCACAAGGTGATAATGGTAATAATTAGCATTTATGCAGTGCTTTAAAATTTTAGAAGAACTTTACATATGTTAACTCATTTGACAATACAGGTAGCAAGCACTTGAGTTCATACCATATAAGTTCACATCATATCTCAGGTTGAAAAACTGGGGCCTGTTTAGCCTAGAGATGAAGAAACTTTAATGGGGCTTTATAGCTGTCTTTTAATGACTTCCAATTGTAAGAGAGAACAACCATTTTCTTACTGGCCTCATGGAGCAAAACTATTAGCAATGGGTAAAGGTTACAAAACAAAGAGGCAAATTTAAGCATAAAGAGATTTTACATGTATAGGAACAATGTAACCCAAATTAAAAAAAAATAGATGAGGTTAGAAAGAAATCTTTGCTGTAAATATTGTGTATAAAAATCTGACACCCAAGATATCAGAAATGGTCAGAAAGTATGATTACTTAGCTCTTAATTTTCTGTTTGTCTCATTTTAATTTCCAGGGTGTGCAAAACGAGTAACATTTATCACTTTCTCGTCTAAAGTATCAATTGTCCTTCCTAATTTTTCCTTTCAAGCTTTTATATCTTGAATTACTTGTTTATGTTCTTCTAGGCACTCCTGTATCCCTATGTCCAGAATGTCTTTTTCCCTGAAGTTGTATCAGGACTTGATGTGAAATTATTTTCTTCTCAGTTTATCCCTTTTGCATCTTAAAGTCCAAGGTATTTATTCATTGTGTTTCACATCTATCCAATCATATCTCCAGCTTCCATTTCCAGGTTGGAGGCTTATTGTTGAAGTAAATTCTGCTCTAATGCATTAGAAGTCTAGTGCATGAGTAGAAAGTATGGGCAGGACCTGTGTTGTCTTAAGTGTGGGAACTGATGTGAGGCCCCACCTTTGACAAGGATTGTCTGGCTCTGTCTCCTGCTCTGATTCAGGCTCAGGCTTCCTGAATGCTGGCTTCATCCAGGGATACTTAGATGTTGAGTCTTAAGGAGTGGGCTTGGGTCCAATTTAGGGAATGGCTCCTGCCAAAACTCCAGGGTTAACTCTGGGTATATAGTATTCTACAGGAATGGGCTGCTTTATATTTGGCCAGGCTCCTCTCCTCTGAGCATTTCTACAGAATTTTGGCAATCTTTTTGTGCAAGCCTGAACTGGGTGGACAAATCTATAACTGATTCTCTTGGCTTTCCTTTTTCTTTGTTCCTTCTGGTAAATTTTCAGTTTTTTTGTAGGTATTTGGCAGAGATCTAGTCTTGTCTATGCCCTGTTATGTTTCCATCTTCTAACAATCTTCTCTAGGAAGTTATTGAAAGAAAAACCATACCCAAGTCAAACATAAGCATATCAAATACTACATAAACTGTGGCATCATGAGAGAAATGAAAATTCAAAAAAAAATATAGCAGACCAAATTCCATCCATTCAGTTGAAAATAGAGTTTAAAATTTTAAGATCAAATAGGCTATAAAATAAAACAAAAAATACATTAATACACTGTAGGCAGGGCCACAAATGGATACTTTGGGAAACACATCTGACGAAGCAGAATAAGAACTACAAATCACATAATACCTTTTTCCCTCAGTGATCACACAACTAGAATTGTGTTTTAAGTATATTGCCAGGGGGAAAAATACCCAAAGCAAAATATACATAATAGGATTATGGGTGAAATTATTTTAAAAATCAGACAAAGTGGATGTCAATCATATATCCGATGATGTGAACTTACTTAAAATGTAGTTGATGATGATAAAGAAAATTATAGTCATAGGAAGTGTCATAAGACATAAGTCATAAGATCATATCATAAGCAATGGAAAATATAAACACCAAAATATAAGTATATATAGAGATTCATAGAAAAGAAAGAAGAATCAGTGCAGGTATATGTACTTGCTACAATTATGTAAATGATATCACTAATAACAGTCTCCATACCAGGAAAAAAAATTGCTCAAGCTAAATAGTTTAGAAAGGGACAGAGAAATAAAATATACATCACTGTTATAGTCTTAATTAATTACAAAACAAATAGTAAATAATGGACTTTATGGTTTCATAAATGACCTTTTTAACATATTTCAATGCTTTTCTGCATTTGATAAATTTGGAGGAGGACCATTTTACCTAATTAATAGAAGACCCAGTTCTGCATTAGGGAACATTCTGACAGTTGACTTAGATGTCTCACCTTGGGAATTCCTTTAACATCCTGGGTCTTCAGTTTCCTCATTTGTAAAATGAGGGGATTGAATGAGATGACCTCTGATGTATCTTCCATTGCATTCATTCAAATCCATGTCTTTTATTATATATATATATATATATATATATATATATATATATATATATATAGAGAGAGAGAGAGAGAGAGAGAGAGAGAGAGAGAGAGAGAGAGAGAGAGAGAGAGAGAGAGAGGGGGGGGGGGAGATATTTGTGACTTTGCACACCCAACACCTAGCATAGAGACTGTCACATAGTATAAATTATTTCTTTTCTTTTCTTTCTTTTTTGTGGGGCAATGAGGGTTAAGTGACTTGCCCAGGGTCACACAAGTAGTAAGTGTCAAGTATCTGAGGCTGGATTTTAACTCAGGTCTTCCTGAATACAAGGCTTTTGCTTTATCCACTGTGCCACCTAGCTGACCCCTATTATGGTGATTTATCAATGCATTTATTAAATTCCTTAAGATTATTACATTTATTAAATTAATAATTTATTAAATCTGTGATGAAGTCATATCCAAGTACATATACACATATGTACAATGTGTGTGTAAATGTATATAAAATTAAAAACAGTTTGGAAGTTCAGGTCTTCCAAGTTTCCTCATTTGGTCATATATTAATGTATAGCTGAAGCATGGGAAACTGAGTTTGTCTGAGTACTTGGTATTTATATTATTTCCACAGGCTTCTTTAATATATTTTTATATCAACCTCATTTTTTGTCTCTTTGACTTTTTCAGTTGGCACAATTCTCAAAGTCTGATAGGGAGCTCTACTAACAAAAATAATAATTACGGTTAATATTTACATAGTGGTTTAAATTTTGTGAGAAAAGATATGCATGCATGAATATGTATACATGCATGTTTAAGAGTATCTATACGCACATCCATACACATGTATATGTTTATGTATATGCATATTTAATAATATACATATACAGAGTATACCAAAAGCCTTAGTTATAGATACACATGTGTGTATGTGTACACATCCATACACAAATATGATATATGTATTTCTATATGCTATATGTATTTCAGTTAACATTACTCTATCAATTCTATGTAATTCAGTTAACATTACTCTATCAATAAATACATAGGCACATTTTGTAGATCTTTCTAGTGTGATAGCTATACATCTACATATTATATCTAACTATCCTTATCATCTATCTACGTATTTATTCTATCTTTTTATCTCTCAAATATCTGTTTATCTGTGGATCATGTTGGTGCCATTGTTCTCATTATTTTGTTTCATTGCTTCCATTATTTTCTGAGGCTGTGATTGAATTCCTTGTCAATAATCATGCATCTACTAAGTTTCTAAGGCAAGATTCAAAGTCAGATGCTTCTGACTTTTTTATTTTTTTATTTTATTTATTTTTTTTTTGGTGGGGCAATGAGGATAGTTACTTGCCCAGGGTCACACATCTAGTAAGTGTCAAGTGTCTGAGGCCGGATTTGAACTCAGGTCCTCCTGAATCCCAGGGCCGGTGCTTTGTCCACTCTGGCACCTAGCTTCCCCTAGAGGCCATATTCTTAACCATTTTTTTTCATGGATCCATATATGTGGCTTAATTTTGTCATTCCAATCTACCCATTTGAAAATGAAGTTTGTACATTTGACCTGTAAAATAATCATCAATTAAAGTTTTATTGTTCATTAATCGGATCTTTGTGGAATACTTAATAAATGTATGCAATAGATTGCTAAGAAGAATGTTATAAGTATCATTTATTATATACTTCCACATAAATGTACTATGTGAATTTAAAGAATAGAGAAACAACTTTTGCTTATGGCAAAAAAGTTAATACTTCATTGATAATATTTGAATATTGTTTTCATATTTAATTAAGTTCCTGAGAGACAAAGACAGTGAGGCAACCATCCCAGCAGGAGGAAATGTCAAGGCCAAAAATTAGGCACAGCACAGTTCAGACCATGGTTTGGACTCCCGAAAAGTCCAGTGCTGCTGGCATGTTAATTACAAGCAAGGACATAGTATAATTACAGAAAAGCAGTTGTGGGCAATAGGTGGAGGGTCTTGTATATCAGTTAAAGTACTTGCTGCTTTCATTTGTAATGTGAGGTCATTTAAAGTTTCTGAGATAGAGAATATTGGACTGAGAGACTATATTCAAGAATATTGGAAGTCTTTGTGAGGGTCTAGATGATTGGTGATGATTATCAGAGTGGTGCCAGAGAAAAAAGAAAAAAGATGAAAAGGGTTGTAAAATATGTGATGTTAGAGCATGAAGTCCTCAATGATTGACTCTGTATAGAAGGTGAAAGAGGAGGGCTAAAAATGAAGGAATTTCTAGCACTTGCATCTCTGAAAAAAAAATATGCCATGGGGACAGTCAACGAGTGTTGCAATGGGGTTTGATTGGGGGTTAAAAAGAAATAAATTTAAAAACTGGAAGAGTAAGACATTCAAATTACTGCTATTACATATTTTAATAGAGATGTTATTTACCAGTATCAGAAAGAGAAATATATTTTTCCATTAAGCTCCAGTTTTTCATACAGTTAACAATGGAGTTGTAAATATTCAATATGCTAAGAAAATTAATGCTTTAGAAAATGTTTATTTTTCAACATATTAAAAATGTTCTTTGACCTTACTTATAATGTTTTGAATTAGGTTATGACCTCATAATTACAATTGACTTTAATATAAAGTTTCTGATTCAGTCTCTAAACTTCTTACAAGTTGGTAGTGTGTCTTGCTTCAGTAACTTAAAGAAATCAATAGTGTCAATTATATGGAATTAAATAATATAGTGAATTTCTTTTGCATCCTGGCAAAGGTAGTGTTTTTTCTTAATGCAAAAGTGAAACATTGGCTTCTCTCTCTTAAAAAACTAATTTCTAACTTTGGATGACAACTGGAAGGAATTTATGGAACACTCTTTCAAAATAACTTAATGAATGGCTGACTGAATTATTGCAATTAATATGAAGGGAAGGAAGAATTATAGGCAAAATTGGTGGCAATGGATGAAAGAAAAAATCATTCATTTTAACATTGACTTTTTAATTTCATTTCATATGGATTTTTCATGAAAGACTATTTAAATAAGAATGCAAACTAAAAAATTAAGTGCTTAAATTCATTGGTTTTCAATAAAATTATAACTGAGTAGTTCATTTCTCTGACTTATTTTTAAGTACCTTTAGAAAATGACTATGAAAATTAACTTTAGTACTATCAATTGTATTCCCCTTTTGGGTATTGGTAATATTGCCATAATAGTGTCTTCCTTCATGAGTTTCAACTTCACGTCTCATAATTTATGGCAAACAGACCTTGGTGTATGGACAAAAACAAGCAGGACCATTCCTTAGCAAATCAAACAGATAGCCATGATGGTCTTCAGAAGCCTATTAAAGTTGAACCAGCACTGCTTGTGAAGTCTAAATGCCTGGGATTGGGCCCAGCTCCACAATTTACTAGCACTACGAAACAGGTCATTCCTTTTACTTTCTTTGAGACAGTTTCCTCATCTACTTGCAATTACCTAAGAAGGATGTTTTGAAGATTATTTCAAGTTGTGAATGCAAAACACTTTATGACATGAAAGTACCATATCAGTTTGACTTATCTACTGATTATTATATGCATAGAAGGACACAAATATGCTCTGGGTGGGCATATCTGAAATATGGTTGCTGGAATTGCATTGGGATATAAGACTTAAAAATATATGTTGGATTTCAGCCAATGTTTTGGTTATTTGAATAAGGATAGAAACCCTGAGCTCAGGGTGATCCATTTTTGTGTTTGCAAGATTTATCTTATGACTGTATCTAGTAAATATATTTTCATTGGAGATAGAATAACTATTATCACCATCATCATTATAAGAGTTATCATCACCACGACCATCATCATCTTATCAGTATTCAGCATCCTCCAATCTCATTGGTAGAATATCTTCCCCACTTTTACTACCTGTTCATCCTCCAGTGCCCTTTTCTAATCTTCTTCTTAATGTGTTTCACACCATGGGGCTTGACTTTGAGAGAGATCTGCCTTAGAGGGAGGTGAAAGTTGGATTTAAGTCACTCTGATCCATGGGTAAGAGCCTTAGCCTCCATAAGTCTTCTTCAGTCTTTCAAGTATGGGTAATAATATCTGCAGAATGGATTTCATTAGGTTTTTTAAGGCCCAAATGAGATAATATATGGAAAATACTTTGTACAACTTAGAAGGCTAAGTAAATAAAACCCTCCTTGGGGACAACAGTGAGAGCACTCAACATCCATTGTTCACTTTAAGCTAAGTGATCACAGGCTCCCTTCTTTAGGTGGGTCTTTCCTTTACTGCAAATACTTGTTTAGCATGCAACAAAAGTAAGTTTGTATTTGTCTGGAGGCAAAACATCTTATAAAAGTAGGTTTATATATATATATATATATTTAATAAATAGGATTTATACAAAGCTGCAAACTCTGAAAGATAAGTGATGCCATATGGTCAGGCAGCAATGATACAGGTGAGTAAAGAGGGGATAATTTCACAAAGTCCCACAATGGAGCCAAAAGTTACATCCAGGGAAACAGCAAATTCTGTGAATGCAGAGCACTCCATGATTGGAAGAGTGAGCCAGACAAGGCTCTAATTGCCCTTGATTAGGAACCACAAAGGGTCTGGTGCTTACTCTCCCAGTCTTCATCAGCACTCAGGAATCAGAACCTGATGTTAGGAAGACATTACTGAGCTCCTTCTTGAAATAGTAAGAGACAGTGTGATGTTACAGATATTCTGCTGGTTATGGAGTGAAGAAGCAATGCACTCAAATCCTAACTCAATATTAATGATCTGTATGACCCTGGGAATCACTTTGCCTCTCTCAGATTCAGTTTAATCATCTGTAAAATGAGGAGTTGTAGTGAGGATCAAATAATATGATAAGTATAAAGTGCTTATAGGGATAGGCATTAAACATGTACATTCATTAGCATAGGAAACTCAAAGATGAGAAAACTCTCCCAAAGCAGGTCAACACCTTCTTTGCAAGTTATATATTCATAAAGAACTTTCTAGACCAGAGGTGTCAAATATGCAGCCTGCAGGCCATATGCAGCCCGCAATTCCCGAGTGGTAGTTGAAAAAAGATTAAAGTGTAATTGGGAAATATTGAACAAAACAAGTAAAATACAATAAAACATAGATATTATTTTAATTAAGTATGGGGGTGGGGGTCACAGTGATCCTTAAGTATAGATAATTAGCCCCCATCGCTTTTTGAATTCAATGCCACTGCTCTAGAACAGTAAGAATCTTGGGAATTTGTCCAGCCAATATGTATGAAAGGTAGGTTTCTTGGTTCAGGGGCTAGCTTTCAGTGCCCCATACCACACTGCCCATGAAGGGAGAAATCCTTGTGGAGAAGAGGCCCATCTAACTAAATAACAAATGGACAAAAGAAGTGTTGTAGTGCCTTCAACAGACAGATAGGAATAGTAACCCTAGAAGATTCAGGAAGCCCAGATGACTCATTTTGCTTCCAGCCCAGCCCTTCCAGAAATCTTCTTAGGAAGTAGCTCCAATGAAGAAAAAGAAAGCCAACCTTATCATTCACCAGCCTACTGCCACACCTAGCTAGGCAAGTCAGCCTAACTGAAGCAGAAAGATACCCTGAAGGAGAGACAGGAGGAACCATGTTCCAGGCTAGTCCAACCGCCATCACCACCTTGACCACCATCTTCCCTCAAAACCTTATAGAGATAGCCCAGGGCTTCCAGCCCAGGGCTTCAATAACCCTCCTGGGAAGCAGCTCCCATGGAGATATGCCCTGGAAACTCCTTCTTTAGGGGCCACAGCCCCGGATCCTGGAAAATTAGGAAGAACGTTTTTGGTACTAAAGTCCTTGATTGTCGAATGTGAAACTTATATGACTTTAACAGTGTAAATTAAATTTAAAAAGAGTCATAACCATCTGCTTTGCCACTGCACCCTAAGGACCATGAGGCCTTTCCATCTTATTTGCAACTAAAATCTGTATTATCCTTCCCCACATATGTGAGTTCTTGGAGACCAGGGACTTTGTGACTTTTCTATTTGCATCCACCACTTAGCATCATGCTTTGCATATAGTATGCACTTAATAAATGTTTCATCTGTTCATTCATTCAAATCCATGTCTTTTATTCTTTTTTTCCTTATACCGTGCAATAAAAAAATCAGTCCATACATTATACTTAGTCTGGCCCACTTGGTCCAAGTAGAACTTGCTTAATCCATCTCACAGGACAGCTTTTCAAATATTTAACAAAAGCACTATTATTTCATGCTTCAAAAATATACAAACAGAATTCACATTTAGATTTAGGTTAAGCTGGTGTTCCTCATGGCCACTAATATGATTTTCATATTTCAAGGCCTTTGATTAAAAAAAAAAATAAGCTGGGGGCAGCTAGGTGGTGCATTGGATAAAGCAGAAGCCTTGGATTCAGGAGTACCTGAGTTCAAATCCAGTCTCAGACACTTACAGTTACTAGCTATGCGAACCTGGGCAAGTCACTTAACCACCATTGCCCCGACAAAAAAAAAATAAATAAACAAAAAACAAAACAAAACAAAACAAAAAACGAGCCTATCTTTAAAAGGTACAATTTAGTTAAACTTCCTAGTTCTTCCCTGGGCCCCTTAAATCTCATCTATGACTCTAGGATTTTTGTTCTAAGGTCAGGAGGTCAGTGCTTAACAAAGTGCATTAAGGGAGGGAAAACATTTCCCTTTAATGGTCTGTTCTCAATTCACGATATTTTAGTTTGACTCCTCTTTTGCACAACCTCTAAATATAAGTAAAACTTCCTTCTTATCCATCTCCTTCACTGAAGTTTTTTTCCATCCTAACTAAATCCTATTTGTCTTTGATACATGACTGAAAATCTAATTATTTCAGATTCATTTCAAAGCATTTAATTCATCCTTCATTTCTGACATGATCAGTAGTGGGAAAAGAAATGATTTACTTTGGGAACTTTCCACAGGATTTCAATTAAGTAATTTGGAATGTCCTCCAATGATTTGTTTACCAACAAGATGAATGGTCATTAGACTCTAGTCTCAGTGTATTTGCTAATCCCCACCCACCCTTCTTTCTTTCCTCTCTCTTGTATACTCAAAAGTTTTCCTTTTCTTGACTCCTTTCCAACATGGCAGCGAAACCAAACTTTCTTTCTGGTGTCAGTGAAATATTCCCAATTACATTATCTGTGGATATGTTGCTGGTTGCCATTTGGTATAATAAAATCTAAAACTGAATGATCATAGTTGTCTCCCAAGGCTTAGTCCTGAGACATCTCTTCTTTATTTAAATCACCTGCTCAGATGATCCCATCAGATTTCATTTCTTCAAATCTTTCTCTCTACAGCTGCCTTCCCATCAATATATTCTCTTCTAGGCTCTTTCAACTGCCATGTACACATAACTAACTGCCTATTGGGTATTTCCAGTAATTCTTAGCATCTAGTGGGCCTTTTATAAATGCTAGTTCATTGAATAAACTGTAAGCATCTCAAAAGCATTATATCCAGAATGGATCCTATTCTTTTTCATTCTAAACCATTTCATCTTCAAAATTTATCTATTTGTTGAGAACGTCATCATTCTTGATGTAACATAGGTTGTCAGTCTCAGTACATTTCCCTGTCTTACCCCCATTTTCAAAGTTTATTAGTTCCCACTCCATAGCTGATCTCACATCGATTCCCTATTCTTTTTTCCTATGAATGCAACTTGATTTCAAAACTTGTCCTGTCTCTGATGGCCTATGAGAAGAGACTACTGAGTGTTCCCTCTATCTCTATCCTCTGTGCCTCTTCAATTAGTCCTTTCAATCACCAACAAAATGATCTGAAAACAGAAGACCGACAATAACACCTGTGTGGGACAGTTATGGATTTGAGTCAGATTAAACTCTGAGGATGGAGTCTGAAAGATACCTAGCTGCCCCCCAGAATAGCTAGCCTCTCACTTTGCCTAAAAGTTAATTGCTTGTCAAATTCTCACTGTCTCTTTTAAGTTGTTGAGATAATGGACTTGGGACAGTTCTGTAAACTTTGGGGATGGGGTCTGGGAGATATCCAGTTCCCCAGTAAATTTTATTACTTGTCACAGTTCTACCAATTAGCACAATTTACTTTACTTCTGCTTAGTTCCCACATGCCAGCTACACCTTAGTTTATGGCCTATAATAAAGAACTCCCCTCTCACATGTCAGAATCCCAGTCCCTGTCATGGCAGATAAGGGAGTGATTTCTGCCTCCCTCTTTCTTTGACATTCCTCAGACTCGGACCCCTTCCCCTTCTCCCCTTTGTTCTTGGACATGTCTCCATACATGGATCATGAGCTGGGTACACACCTTGGGTGAGACAGGATTGGATGTTAGATTGTGAGCTCATCCACCCTAGGTATACGTGGGGAAAGTCCTTTTCAAGATTACTATAAAAACCTAGAGGATTGGCCATATCTTTGCAAGACTTCAATGTGTAATTGGGTTTTGCCCGTCCTCATGAGGATGTAATAAATCTGTCGCTGTTTGACTTGGTGGTCTCCTCGAGTTATTTGGATAAACTGAGGCAGTTTGTCCCAAACACCACCCCTTTGATTAAGAATCATCAGTGGATCACTATTACAAATAGAGACCTCAATGTGGCATTTAATTTCCATCAAAATCAGGTTCTAGTCTAGTTTTCTCAGATGACTATATAATAAATCAAACATTCTATCCCTCCCTCCTATTCTTTCAGAGTCTATATCCAATGTCTTAAGCATCATCTCTTCTCCCTTAACCCTTTCAGAATGCCTTCAAGTATCTGCTAAATTGTAACTTTCTACAAGGGTGCCCCCCACCATGGTTTCTCAGTTTTTACTCTACCATATAATGACATTATTTTAGCATTTGTTTTGTATAGATTTTGTATTGAGAAATGTTTTTCCATGTTGTTTTTTTTTCTTCTCTCCCTATCCCAGTCAAGCATGAGGCAGGGTCTGCTCCACATTTCACTTTATATCATCAGTCTCTAGCACAATGTTTGGCACTTGTTCAAATTGATTTGTTTTGGAGTTAGAAGCAAATTTAGGGCTGTTAGTAAGGAATCAAATTTGTAGCAACCCCAAAGTGAGATGATCTCCTTCAAGTATGTCCCCTCTAATTTGAGGTTTTCAAGAAAGGACTAGATAACCCCTTCTCAGGGATATTCTTTAGTGTGGAATCTCTCTCTCTCTCTCTCCCTGGATGACCTTTCAACACGTTGCTAACTATAAACCACTCTGATTATTTAAAAATAAAGTGGCTGATGGACAATTTTTTCTATTCAATTCTCACTCTGAATAAATAGATGAGCTAATCACACTTTTTTTTAGAGGTCTGCCTTGTCAGAAATTGTGTTCCATATTGAGAGAACAATCAATGACATGATCCCAGCATTCCATGACTTTTAGAATTCTGGACTTGCCGACTTTCCTTGACTTTACTTCATTTGTTATATATCCAAGGAGAACTTCCATTTACTTAATTAAAATGTAATGTAAAATTGAAGAAGTAAAATACATTTTACCTCCCAAGAAGCCAAACACATTTATTCAATTTCCAAAACATATCAATATAAACTACTTAATTTTTGACTGAAAAAAAGAAGGAAAGATAAAGATTAAAAGAATGAAAAAGAAATTAAAACAGTGATAAGGTAAGAGGAAGAAGAATAAAAATGGATGGAAGGAAGAAAGAAAGGAGGGAATTTTGGGGAAGAATGAAATCTCACTTCTATATGCGTATAATCAAAGGTTAGACGAGTGCTCATACTTACGTTTATGAAGGCCATTGTTGGTCATATATAAATGGGCTGGCCTCTGAGGTCCAGTCTAATTCTGAATCTTTGCACCTCTGAAACCAGGTCCTTAAGCTCCAAATCCACCATATTTTCTATCATCCCCATTGGTATGATCAGGGTTCAGGGGTGACAAGACAGAAAGAGCAATTATAAAGCATATTTTAGAAACATTTCATCTGGGAAGAAAACAATTTATTCTCTGTGCTGTTATTTCAATGTGGATGAACACTGGACACTTCCTAAGGAGAGACCAGGGTAACTGGCTTAGGAAAATGGCCCATAATCACTTTTATTCAACCTGATACAAACAGTAGTAAACTGGGTAAATTTGTTGTTACCTGACTGTAATGAAACAACTTGGCCATATAAATAAATAAGAAGCTGATACAGCTTTTCTTTATGGTCACTCTTTCCCCATTGACACAGAACTTTATTGAATTGATATATCAAAGGGGAAGAATAGCTCTTTCCTAATTGAATTTAGAGGTTCCAGCTAAATTTACTATTCCCATTGTTATGTCAAATTAACTTTCACATTCTGAGCCATCAATCCAGTATGCCCAAGCTCCAAGGTTGATCATAATACAATCAGCTGGGGGAGAAAAGCTATGTGCTCACCAAATCTCACTAATGCCACAATGGTGTGAGTTTTCATCTTTAATCATTTCCATTTTATACCAATGGAAAAAACATATAACCTCTGACTTTAGGGGAAATATACACTTACATATGCATATAAGTGTATACATACATACATACATACATATATATATATATATGCACACACTAATATATAAATATATGTGTATATATCATGTTTACATGTGTATATGTATTTATATACATATGTATATATTTATACACATACATGTAAAAATGGGAGCGTGATTGGAAGAGGGAATAGTAAAGCAAGTTTGATTGAGTTGGAGAGCTGAGAACTAGCTACCTAGTGCTACCAGTGCCTCTGTCTTTTAGATTATAGTATCATGTATTTTGAGATGTGTGAGGAAATAATGGGTTTTGGGATGCCCAGAGGCCCCCCTCAAGGGGATTGTATTAAGATTGATTGGAATGACTTTGCTGATTGACTCACTTGGAATTAACTTGATTAGAACCACACCTACTTGAAGGCCTGGCCCTCAGGGTGTGTGTTCTCTGAACTCTGACTTCAGCACTGTCTGCTAAGGGACCACCCTCAAATCCAGTAAATGAATAGCTTTGAAGGATACTAGCCAATTAGCTTTGAGCAGCACAGAAGGGCCTCCTCTCCTCTGTACCTGGAGGAAGGTTCCATATTCAGGGTCTCCAACATGCTCATGGAGGAAGGCTTGGAGGAATAAGCAGGTCAAGCTGAGCTCTAGGCTATATAGGACATTTCTTAACTTTCTGAGCCAAGTGTTCTCTCTTTATTAATATCTAATATACTTTAATAAATGCTTAATGCCCCAAACTGGTGCTAAAGCTTCTAACTTATAAGTAACAAATATATTAGAAACCCCAGCTAATTTTCCCTAAACTTGGGAAAGAAATAAGGCAACCACATATAATTTTGAACACCACAGATGGAAGGCACCTTATTGCTCATGTAGTCCAAATTACATCTAGTCCCTATTTTACAAATGAGAAAACTAAGGAAGAGCGCTTAAGTGACTTTTCCAGGGTCACACCATGTCAGAGATAGGGTTTTAAACAAAGTTTTCTGGACTCCAAGGCCAACACTCTATCCAAAATGCCAGTATTCTCTCTTAAGCAGAGAAATTTCATATTTTATTCTAATATAGTCCCAGCTTCTATGACTCAAAGTGGTGGATAGTCAATAGAGGCCTGAAAAGAGGTAGACGGAAACCCCTTTTGTAATCTTTTTTTATCTTTTTTTTTTTTAGTGAGGCAATTGGGGTTAAGGGACTTGCCCAGGGTCACACAGCTAGTAAGTGTTAAGTGTCTGAGGCCGGATTTGAACTCAGGTCCTCCTGACTCCAGGGCCAGTGCTCTATCCACTGCACCACCTAGCTGCCTTTGGATTCTTTTGAAATTCTTCTTTACTTAATGTACTGACTTTGCACCAGCCTTGGGAATCTGGACCATCAGAGCATATGAAAATACATATAGGACTGCAGGAGATCCCTGAGGCCATCTCGTCCAACACCATCAGTGTATCTCTAATTTAGCTCTTGTTTCTAGAGGTGAAGTTATGTGCCCAAGGTTACCGAGGTTAGAAGGTCATAGATCTAGACCGGAAGGGACCTCAGAGGCCATAGAGTCCAAATCCCTCAATATATTGATGAAAGAAGGGGTGGAGCCAAGACGGCAGAGGAAAGGCAGTGGCTTGCCTGAGCTCTCCCCAAGACTCCTCCCAATACCTTCAAAGAATGCCATAAGACAATTCCTGGAGCAACAGAGCCAACAAAAAGATGGGGTGAAGTTATTTGCTAGCCAAAGACAACTTAGAAGGTCAGCAGTAAAGGTCTATTGCACCAGGGTGAGAGTGGAGTACAGCCTAGCAGACGTTGCATCACTATAGACCCAGCCCCAGCACACACCCAGCCACAGCCACAGCAAATCAGGAGCAGGCCTCAGGAGCCTCTGAATCAGCTGCAGCAAGTAACTGCTTCTGGAACTCAGCCCACAGATGGGAAAGGGTTCAAACAACTGCCCAGAAGGAGAGGACAGAGATCCCTTTGCCAGCACTGAGGCAGGACTCTATTGTTTTGCTCATACTCAGATCCAGGTCACAGTTTTGTGTGGCGGTCCCAAGCAGGGGAGGAGCACAAGCACACAAGAGCTTGCAGCCACAGTGGAGTGGAATTTTGTTCATAGTTTCAGGGCAGAAAACCAGGCCTGAGGTTGCTTGCAGATCAGAGCACAGGCCAGGAGAGTAGTAAACATACCTCTCCTTAAATCATAGAATCTTGGAATAACTAAAAACTTACAAATTCCTAGAAGTATCTCTGAAAACAGCTGCAGAAACCCCCTGAAGCTTGGGATAGTGGACCTTCCACTCTGAAAGCAGTGCCCCACTTTAACAAAGAGTTCAAAGTCAAGAAATAGACTGGGAAAATGAGCAAACAGAAAAAAAATGCTGGCCCTAGAAAGTTTCTACGGTGACAAGAAAGATCAAAACACACCCTCAGAATTAAATATCAATATATTGATGGGAAATTGAAATACCAGGGAATGACGTGATATCCCTAAGTCCACATGTGTGTAAGCTTCAATAGAATGAGATCCCTAAGAAATGGCATGTGGCATTTCAGAATAAATGAGGAGGTAGGTCCATCTTTGTAGGCATGCATGGTTTTTATTCTTTTTTCTCCTAAGTCAATTTATTTCAATTGTCCCCTAACTCAATGTCTTATATCAGAAACACCCAACTGACTAATTTTGGCAATTTTAGCAAAAATTTACTACATGAAATATTACATAATATTATGCATTCTAATCATGTTATTCTTAATACTACCTTGTGTCTGTTAGTTTAAAATCTTTGGCAGGCTTATATGTTAGTGAGCTATGTAAAAGCTGAGCCATCAGAAATTTAGAGAAACATGCATGCTTTCCCATTGTCAATAAGAGAAAAATACCAAACTCATGGAGAGAAGCAAGTTGATCAAGTGATCCATAGGCATCTAGAGTCTACACTCTTCCAGATGTTAGCCACCCATTGGAGATACAGAGACAGAAATCAGACAGCCAACATCATTATCCTTATTCAATACAACATAAGTAAGTACCTTAAGAGCAAGGACAGTTTCATTCCTAAAACATTGCCTGGTACATTGAGGGTTTGAGTGAATGACTGTACCATCCTTTTTGCCACCATTAAAGTCACTTAGCACAAGAGAAATTAGATTCAAATTCTGAAAACTCCAGGCTCAAATCTTGACTATTACTTACTACCTGAGTAACACTAGGAGAGAAATAAATACCTAGGGAAGAAACTTAAATTTAAAAAAAAAAATCAACAAACATACTATCAGGTCCTCATGTGGACCATCACTAAGGGGGAATGTGTTCTTCTACTATATATATATATATATATTTCCAAAATTTCTTCTAGTACAGACTTTATGATAGGCATGTAGGGAAACATTTAAATGAGTAAGATAGTACATAAAACAATCATTTCCTGCTACCCCTTAAATACAGCTGCTTTTCTTTTCTCTTTTATTGTTTTTGTGTGGTAATGAGGGTTAAGTGACTTGCCCAGCATCACACAGCTAGTGTCAAGTGCCTGAGGCCAGATTTGTACTCAGGTCCTGCTGAATCCGGGGCCAGTGCTTTATCCACTATGTCACCTAGCTTCTTTTCTTTAGATAAAATTTTATCAAAACACTCACAGCATGAAAAGACCATAGACTTGAAGTGAGGGGTCACAGGACATCTAAGAATAGGAAATTGAGGTCTAGACAGAATAAGTGATGTGCACAAAATCCCAAAGGACGACTGCATTTCTTTTCTACTTACTTGGTAGAAATTTACATTCACAATGAAAATAGTTTAGAGGCATACTCCACCACCCCAGTGATGGGTGAGCACACATTTTTATAGCATTTTAATCTGGTATTTAGTGGTTTTTAGTTACTGTTTAGTCTGAAGAATAAAGGGCATGGGGTTAGAAATCTGTGAAGGATAATGGAGTGTCTAAATATTAAAATGATTTTTTTTGGAGAAGGACTTGTATAGTTTAGTCAAAGCTTGATAAAAGGAAAACTTCCTTAGCAGGAGAGCTGTCCACAAAAGTAATTGGCTGCCTCAGAAGGTTGTGAAGGCCTCCTCATTGAATATTTTCAAAGGAATTCTGTATGAATACAATCACTTGTCAGACCTATTTTAGGGGAGATTCCTGTCTGCACATTATGGAATCAATTGGCTGAGGGTTAGTCACCAAGAATAAAATTCAGGAAGACTGTCTACTTACTTAGCTCAGGATTCTGTGATATTCCTTAGTGAGGGCAGTATCTAAATCAATTGATCATTTATCATGGAAATATCAAAGTATTAGGATTGTATTATGAGATTATGTATCCATGTAATCTTGTTAAACACTTGTTTCATATTTTATCCCTAGAAATAGACTGGAATTTCCTTGTGGGTAAGAATTTTATCATGTGTTTTGATTGATATAAAGCCTAGAAAATGGCAAATGTCATCTGATTCATCTTTGAAATATTAAATGATGATGTCCCTAAATTATTATGTTAGATATTCATGCTAAAATATAGACTATTTGTTGCATATAGGCATATCTTGTTTCCCTAATTAGAATGGAAGGTCTTTGTAAGCAAGGAGGCAGGGATCAAACACAAACATACACATGCACACACACACATTTACTTGACAGCTATCCCTCTTTCCCCAAGCATTAGCTCAAACCTTTGCCATCTAGAAGCTAAGGAGGTCTTATGTGGGTTCTCTATTCCACTTCAAATAGGAGAAAACAGCAGGAGCAATAAAGTCCCCTCTGTTGTTTAAGGCCACACAGGTAGTAAGTAGCAGATTCAAACATTGATATGGTACTCTAAGTTTCCAAATGTTCTTTACATACAAAATCTCACTTAATCTTAACAACTATTAAGGGGTTTATTAGACAATTTTGTCTCCATTTTACGTTTAAGGAAACTAAGTTCCTGAATGCTGAAGTGACTTTTCCAGGATGATGGCTAATATTTCTCTGAAGGAAGTTTCATATCAGGGGTTCTTTGTTCTATCCACCTTGGAACACTGACTGTATAAAAAATAGCTCCTCCAATCCCATAGCCAGAATCATTGAAAGTCTACTTAATCAGACTCATCTTTCTGCCCATCCCATTATCCAAGATCCCAAGCCAATTCATGGTATGGCATGTCTAAGAGGGTCCATTGTTCACTAATCCAGTCACTGCTTGTAACAGTGATATAGAATTACTTATCCATTATATGTCTGGGAATATAGAAACCAATCTGCCTGCTTCAAACTGTTGATTAAAAGGTGGGAGGTGGGGTAGTCCAGGAAGAGAGGCTGCATAAAACACAAAGAAGTTTGCTGAGGTAACAAGTTGCTTGGAATCATAATCAGAATATGTCATACTCAAAGTTTTCATGGCTGTGTGGATAATAAAGCTTTATCTTTCCACTTGCTTTTGTGTAAAATATCTCAAGATCTTGCAATTAGTTGAAAGCACCTCTGGATCCTGTTTTCCCCTTCTTTGTTATCAATCTTTCTGAGACTTTTTCTCTTCACAAGAAACCTTTGAAATAGCCAGAAAATAAGGAGATATTTGTTAGGCTGCCTAATGCAAATCAAGCTAACCTCACTTCACTGGCTTTTCAAACTTCCCTAACAATGCTGCATAACTGAAGGTTGTCTTCTGATTACAAATACCAGCTGAAATCCAGCCACCCTTTTAGTTTCTGTTGGAGAGGAATTTTCCTTCAAATATTGCTGTTGTTTAGTGGGATAGTGTCTCCTTTATTAGTAACATATGCCTTATATTTTTAAAATTAAGTGAAATATATTTATATATTTGTAGCATTTTTTTGTCTTTGCCTATACAATGCTTCACTTGGAGTGAGGTCAGCCCATTCCCTGCATCATCTCCAAAACATGTCCATTTGCTTATTCCCTTTAGTGAAGCCCTAGAGAGAAAGGAAACATGAATGTTAGAAGATCCTTTCAGATTACCTCTACAACCTCCTTCATTAACAGATGATGACAGAGCTCAAGAGAGGAGTTGGGTGGTCCAAGTTCATACAACCAATGTGATGATCCTGGCATGAGAATATAATGGAGAAAAGAAAAATCTACATGGCCAGCAGGTAAATATGTTTTGCATGACTTCACATGTACAATTGATATCATATTGCTTTCCTTCACAGTCGATGGGGCAGGGGTGGGAGAGATGGAGAGAGAGCACCTGAAACGTAAACCTTTAAAAAATGTTAAAAATAAATAAAAGTTTATTAAATCTGGACTCAGAAGCTGGGTTCATATACTACCTCATTCACTGGATAAGTACATTCACTCCCCTCATCCCCAGAGTTGGACTGGAACACCTTAACCTACATTGGGACATACAGTATTTGAATGGTTATTGTTATTTTGTCTACCCCATCAGTTTGTGTTGTTCTTGAAGGGAGGAACTCTTTCTTTTTGTTTGTTTTTTTGTTTGTTTGTTTGTTTTTTTACCTTTACTTGTAGCCCTAGCACTTATCAGAGTGAATAAAAACTAGCAGGAGCATAATAAATGATTACTTACTGATTGACTTACTGTCATGAATCCCTATGTTAGACTATTTAAGATTTGAAACCTTTCTCAGATTAATCTTAAATTCATAAAATAGAATACATGTGATTACAAAGAAATCAATTGTTATTATTAGAGGTTTCCTTTTGTTTTTGTGGGGCAATGAGGGTTAAGTGAATTGCCCAGGGTCACACAGCTAGTAAGTATCAAGTGTCTGATCCAGATTTGAACTCAGGTCCTCCTGAATTCAGGGTTGGTGCTCTATCCACTGTGCCACCAGCTGCCCTGGATCTGGCCTTTTTTATGATTATTATTATTCCAAAATGGGGGTAAGTTGTCAGTAATTTAAACAAACATGCAAGTGATTTGAAAGGTTTATTTTCAGGATGCTAAAAAGAAAAAAAAAACAATTGTGCAGGGAGAATAAGAGTTTAGGTTGAGGCCTCATTACTGAAGGTGCCTGGAAGGTTTTTCTTGTTTGTTTGCTTTTGTTTTGTTTTTCCCAGAATCATAATAGCTGAGTTGATAGGCTGATAGTTAACTATTCTTTTCATATGAATAAATGAATTATAACAATTGGAGTGGTGCCACCTACTGGAGAGTTACTGTAGGAAAGCTCTGCCATGAGGAGAAGGCATCTGAGGGCAAGCCATGCAGTCAGGTCCTTGGAGTCAGAAAGTGACATTTGCTAGTGCCTACTGTCTATCAAAACTACCAGCCAATTAACTTGGAGCTGTGTGTGCCTGTGGATGGGGGATGTTCTGAGTTTCACAGGAGGCTTCTGGGAGGAAGGAGGAAGCGTTGGGTCCTTTTTGTTTCTGACCTCACCATGGCAGGGCAGATGATGGGGTCTCTTAGAAATAGTTAGATTTTTACCTTTCTCTCTGATCCTAAAGCTCTTTAATATATACTTAAACACTTATATATTCTTGCTAAAGCTTATAATTTATTGATGACTACTCATTAGATTTTAGATAGAATAGCTAGAATTTTAACCCCTTACAGAATAAAAGCTATACATTGATACTTTTTTATGGCCTTCAAACTTATTGTCTTCTGTCAATTTTCTAGTTTCTGAGATCCACCGGAATATCTCAAAAGGAGGCCAGAGTGAGAGAAGATCTAAACCTTGCCCAAAGTCTGAATCTTACCTCATGTCAAAGCAGGAAAGTTCTTCAAAGGGAGCATGGGGTGGGGGAGGTAACATGACATGACTAGAATAAATATGTTGGTTCTCATCTTGGAAGCTTTAGCACTTTAATCAAACTATGGGCTCATGAATAGGAGTTGTGGCATGGTTTAATGGATATGATGCTGGATTTGGAATTAGAAAACCTGGGTTGTGTGACCAAAAGTAAATCCTTAGCCTTGGTTCCTTCAGCTATAATAAAGGGATGATGATAGGGTCTACATCACAGGATTGTTTTAAGGATGGAATGAGATACTTTATGCAAAGGACTTTACAAATCTTAAAGGGCTATGCAAATGTGCCCTATGCTTGTGGTTGCTACTCTAACCACAAACTATTGCCACTTTTGGAGAAGAATATTGGTAGAAGTTCAGAGTGCTTTGTGTGGAGTCAGGAAGAACTAAGTTCAATAATTCTTCTGCCACTTATTATTATAACTGTGACCATAAATAAGTTACATAAAGTCACTGTGCATCAATTTACTCAGATGCAGAGTGATGGATTTTGACCAGATTGCCTTGAGGGTCTTTCCACCTCTAAATCTGTAATCAGTCAAGGTCATTACTACACACTTCTTTCTCTGGATACTCTATAAAAGATAAACCTAATATTCAGAAGGTCTTCCCCTTCTGTTTCTTTACTATTTTTGGAATAATAATAATAATAATAATAATAATAATAATAATAATAATAATAATAATAATAATAATAATAATAATAATAATAAAATAAACCATTATTTATGAGTATAAATTGTACAGAAAATGCCAATCTGCATTGTTAGATTCACTTTTCTCACCTGGGTAGTTCTTATACCTGTGAAATCACCCAATCTCTATCCCTATCCCTTTTTCTTCCTTATCCAGCTTTGTTTGGAAGTTACTAATTATTAAACAATATATTGATTTTATTTGGTGGATCTTATCAAGTTGTTTATATAATTACTAATCCTTGTTGTCTTCAAAAAATCTTGATCCATAAGTTGAAATTGTCTTCATACTGACATTTGTTATTTAGTTTTGGATATAATCATCAGAGAAAGATGAAAGGACTGCCATTTTTTTCCTGTGAAATGATGATTATACTTAGTGCTGGACATACCATAAAACAACTGGATGAGCTTCCTAATTTTCCTTTCTAAAGATTTCATGTGAGCCATACAATTAACTGGAGTGTCCTTTTGTCTACTGGTTACAATTATATTGCTTTATCCTCCTCTGTGACCATTAGAACAGATTGTTCTTATCCACAAGTTCTGCTAGGAGAAGTCTTCACATGCTTGGGGTAGACATCCTCCTAACTCACCAACACATTTGAGGCTTGTTGGTTACCCTCTCAACCTGGTTTAGCTCATCTAGGAAGAAGTTTTTACTGCTGAGGCTGCTGATTCTTCTACAATTTCTTGGAGTCACAGGTGGGAGTTGGACATCAAAGGTGAATGAGCAACCACAAGAAGGGCTCAACAAGCCTCCACATTATAGGTGCTAAAAGGGCTCAGCAAGCCCCCACATTATATGTGCTAGTCCTTTCTCAATGCCCCATACACCCCATGTCGCAGGCACTGTGGAAAACTTAGAAATTGGTCATACATGAAAGATACCAACATCATCCCCTGCATCCTGGATTACCTCCAGTCCTCTAGACCTTTGTTCTGCCACTAGACTTCAATCATTCTGAAAGAGAGAGTAAAGTTAATGACTTTGTACAGCTCTGCCTCACTTGTAAGTTAATATATCATCCCACGATATATAACAAGATGTATAATGATGATTTCAATAAATATATAGTTTAAAATAACTATGATACCAAAATCTGATTGGTGTAATTTGGCAGCTTCTTCTTAGGATCCCATCTAGGATTGAGATCCTAGGTAAACACTCATAGGGAGGTTTCTGAAAGTCATGTCAGATCTTATATTGCCTAATTCTTTGAGATCAGGATTGGACAATGGCATCAGCAAGAGAAACACTTCTTTTTCTCATAGTGAATCAGTTCTTGAAATGTACTGAGAGCTGAGAACACAGGGACCTGATATATAGATTGGCCATCAATATGGAGTACATCAATGGAAACTCATGAGTACTAGTAATCTCTATCTATATTACCCTTGAAAAATGAAGGAAAAAATAATCATCTACCCTCTGGAAACTGAAGCAAGAAATTCAAGTAGGAGTCTGCACAGTGTTCCCAGAGGTGGTAAATCTATATATTTTCTAGAGAAACCACAGAATTATGCTGTGGAGCATGAGATCATGATATAGGGAGAAAGTCCTTTGGGGAAACTTTAATATTCTTCAAAAAATGCATATCTTCAAGCAAATTCCACTACAATGAATAGTTAAGAATCAAAATACTAGAATTCACAACTAAAAGTGACCTTGAAAATTATCTAGTCCAATACTCTCATTTTATTGATGAGAAAAAGGAGATATTCAGAGGTGAAATGAATTGCTTGAAGTCACAGGTTCAATGAGTGTTCAAGGCAAGAATATAACATGGGCCATCTGAGTTCATGATCAATGCTCTTTCTACATTGCCCACATTATCTCTCCTATACTATTGTTAAACTGTGTGTAGTAGGGAGGCTTATAGAGCAAGGAATCAGGCTTGGATCTGGGTATTCTAATTCTAAGTTGTGTTTTCTCCCCTAATGAACAAGAAACTTTAAATCTTTTCCATATTTATTCTCTTTCTATCAATAGTATGAAGTCCTCTACTGCCCCCCTCTCACTTTCAAAACACAAGCAACCAAAAGAACCAAATTTAGAATTCAGAGTTAAGCAGTTGAGACCTTGGAGCAAAAGCTGTGTAAAGTGGGATGAGTAAAGGAAGGAAGGGAAGGGAAAAGGCATTTCTTAAGCACATTTTTGCATGTATCAGGCATTGTGATAAGTACTTCATAAGTATTATCTCATTTGAGAGTTTATTTTTTAGTAGCTACATGCCACATACAGAAAAAGAAAATCTTTGGACAGTCAAAGAAGGGAAAAAGAGAGGCAATAAGCTGTTTACAACATCATTCAATTCATTTGGATTTTGGAAGATATGGAAAACCATATGTCAAAATATATAAAAATATACAAGTGAATTATCAGAAGGTCTTTCACCAAGATGGCAAAGTAAAGGCAGGGGCTCACCTGAGCTCTCCCACATTCCCCTCCAAACAATTGTAAAATAATGCCTGAAAACAAATTATTCAGCAGTAGAATGAACAAAAGGATGGGATCAAGCACTTTTCTAGCCCAACAACACTTAGAATGTTGACAAGAAATGTCTTTCTTACCAGGGTGAGAGTGGAATACAATCCACTGCAGGCTCTTAGGGAAAGCCAGATGCAGGCCTGGAGTAACTGAAATGTCATAGGTGGCTTGCATAGCTCTCAGTCCACAGGAAATAAGGGGGTTAGACAACTGGTCAGAAGGAGATTACGGGGGACTCTTTGCTAACACTGAGTTCAGGACTCTGTTGCTTTGCCCATACAAATTACATATCAGAGTCCTTGGGTGAGTAGGAACATTAGCACACTAAAGCATGGAGCCACACCTTACTCTTATTGTAATTGGAGCAAAGAGGGAATACCATATATACTCATTTGGGCAGAGAAATCTATAGCAGGGAAGTAGGAGGGGAAAGAAAAAAAACAAGGGAAAGACGGCAGTGATAAAAGAATGGTATATTGGGGGAGGCAATGGTCAGAAGCAAGCCATTTTTGATGAGGGACAGACTGAAAGGAGAGAAAAGAATAAATAAGATAGACTGGAAGGAAATACCTAAAAATCATAACTGTGAAAAAAATTACAGTAAATTTCTTTGCTAGAGGCCTCCTTCAAATATGTAGAAAATTAAGTCAAATTTTATAAGAATATGTCATTCCCCAATTGAGAAATGGTCAAAGAATATTATCATGCATTTCTTATTTTCAGAAGAAGAAATCAAAGCCATTTATAGTGATCAAAAAAATGCTCTAAATTACTATTGATGAGAAAAATGCAAATTAAAAGAGCTCTAAGGCACTACCTCATGCCTCTCAGATTGGTTAATATGACAGAAATGGAAAATGACAAGTAATAGAGGAGATGTGGGAAAATTGGGAAACTAAAGCACTGTTGGATGGAGGTGATCCAAGCCTTCTGGAGAATAATTTGGACCTATCCCTAGAGGGCTACAAAACCATGAATACCCTTTGACCCAGAAATACTTCGATTAGGTTTGTATCTCAAAAAGATTAAAAAAAAAGAAAAAGGACCTATATGTACAAAAATATTTATATCATCTCTTTTTGTGGAAGCAAAGAATTAGAATTTGAGGGGATGTGCATCATTTGGGGAATGGCATCATTTTGGTATATGATTGTGATGGAATACTATTGAGCTATATGAAATTATGAGCAGGATACCTTCAGAAAAACATGAAAAGACATGAACTGTTGCAAAGTGAGATAAGCAAAACTAACAAGATATTCCATACAACAGAAATACAGCATGATGATCAACTGTGAATGATTTAGCATGTACAAAGTTCCAAGACAATCCCAAAATACTTAACACAAAAAATGTTATGCGTCTCCAGAGAAATAAATGATGGAGTCTGAATGTAGATTAAAGTACATATACACAAATAAATATATACATACATATATATATTTACATGTATGTATATATGTGCATATATATGTATATCACTTTATTTTTCTTGTTTTATGGGGATTTTGTTTCCTGTTTGTGTTTTCTTTCACAACATAACTAATACGGAAATAGGTTATTTATGACTTCATATGTATAACATAGCAAATTGTGTTCTAAATGAGGAATGAGGAGTAGAAGGAAGAGAATTTGGAGCTTATTTTTTTAATGAATGTTAAAAATAATTTTCCCCTGTACTAAATTACTTAAAAAGAAAAGAAAAATGCCTTTTCTTTTGATAGTTGATTTCCTACTGTGGCCTTCCAAACAATGTCCTGTCTTTTCCTTCTCTGCTGTTGTTCAGTTCTTTTCAGTCATGACCCCTTTTTGAGGCTATGTCAAAGATGCTGGAATGGTTTGCCATTTCCTTCTCCAGCTCATTTTTCAGATGAGGAAACAGAAGCTAACAGGATTAAGTGACTTGTCCAGGATTATGCAGCTGGTAAATGTCTGAGGACAGATTTGAACTGAGGTCTTCCTGACTCCAGACTCAGAATTCTATCCACTCTGACACCTAGCTGCCCTTTTTAATTCTTAGACTTCCAACTATTATGAGAAAACATTGTGTAGTGGATGGAATCATTGGACTAAAATTATAAGGCCTGGATTCAGATCTTATTTCTTGTGCTTTGTTTTTATGTTACGATGGATAAGTCACTTCATGTCTTGGAACCTCAGTTTTCTCATCTTTGAAATAGGGATAATAATGCCTACAGTAGCTACTTCACAGAGTAATGAGAAGAAAAGAAGACATGTAAAGAATTCCATAAATGTCGATTATTACTATGTATGTTTGCATCCTAATGACTGTCAGTTTGTAAATTATAGGTTCACGTAAAGATTATAAATTCATTGAATGTAGGTCCCTGAAATCTTTTTTGTGTCCTCACATTTCTTGGTGCGTAGAGGATACCCCAATCCTGGCACACTGCTATACTACTTGGTAAGTGCCTTACTCTATGCAAGCTTTTCTTAAATTTAGTCCCTGACCATCCTCTCATTAGTTCCTTTCTGGTTTCCACTTAAAAAAAAAAAAAAAAAAAAAAAAAAAAGGTTTGACCGTTGACTTCTCTCTAAGGCTCCACTGAGTACTTCCATCCATTTCCAAACCAAAATAATCATTGTTGCCCAACACTCTCTTATGTATGTTCTTCTTCAATTAGAAAGTGGCAGTTAGGTGGTATAGTGGGTAGAGCACTAGTCCTGGAGTCAGGAGAATGTGAGTTCAAATTCAGACTCAAACACTTACCAGTTATTACCTGTGTGATCCTGGGCAAGTCACTTAACCCCAATTAGCCATCTCCAGTCATGCTGATGTATATCTTGCCATTGGAACCAGATGACTCTGGAGGAGATAGTGAGGTTGGTGACTTTGCATAGCCCTCTCTCACTTAAATCCAATTCACTGAAAGTCATGACATTACTTCCTGGTGTCATGGCTCTCTTTGAGAACCAAGGACAAACAACAAGAGAAAGTAACCTTCTTGAGGAGCAGGGACAGTCTTTGCTTTTGTATATTTAACGCCAGCACTTAGCAAAGTGCTTGACACAGAGTGATTGTTTAATAAATGTATTTTAATATATTGATTTCTGCTTTCATTTATTCATTTACTTAAGCATAGATTCACTTATTCATCCATTCATTCATGAATAAATTTTCCTTAGTGAATTCCCAATAACTTGACTTCATTTTAAGCAAAGTAGTATAGAAGAAAGGATGCTAACCATGTGAAAGACAACTCAGGCACTTTACTGATTGTTCATGAGTCTCTGAATCTCTCTGAATTTCAGTTTCCTCATCAATGTGAAAGGGAATAGAAAAATATCTAACACCTTAGATGAGGGCTGACCTTAGCGTCAAAAAGACTTGGGTTTAGTTCTTGCCCTCTGACATACTCTGTCACCAGGTGGAAAGTATTTAGCCTTTCTTCCTCAAGCAAAGTTCTGAGTTCGGAAGTTAGCTATAACTTTCCAGTATACATTGGCTAAGACTGTTTCTACCCTAACATCTATCTAAACTGATAACATCATAGATGTTGAACAACAACCCAAAAAATTGGAGAATTACTACTGGAGCGAGGTGCCTCACAAAGCTGTAGTAAGGACAGAAATTTGTAGATTTTTGAGTTATTAGGAATACTATCATCACAACAAGCCAGAATACACAGTGAAGAGAATAGTGATATATTGTGAGTGACTGAATTCAGAAGGGAAGCCATACCAAAAATTAAAGTAATCATTTTCTCTCATTCTATTAATGCCTGAGAAAGGCAATGAGGCAAAACACTGAGTCACTTCTACCATTTTTTTTCTTACCTAAGGCAATCAGTTGTTTACAGAATGAAGTTGAGTGCAATTAGTATCAGACACCAGCAAGAAGAGCTCACCTGAGTCAGGATCAGTAGGCCCCAGAGAGTCTGGGTGTCAGGCAGGCAGGTGTTTCTTTGCTAATGACACTCTGCTTCCTGTGAATTTCTAATAAAATATGTCTATTTTCTAGTGCAAAATGAGTTAATAAAATGGAAAACAAGTATACTGCAAGGTGAAATAATATTTTGAAATCCTTTTAACTGAAGCAAACATATCTTAAAAATGAATTCGAATGAAGCAAGAGTACTCATAGATTCAGGACCCCTAAGGTCTAATCAGGGTCAGCCAATGCGATATTTGATGTGCCACATGCAGGTCACAGAATCATAGAAAAGCAGAGATGGAAAGAAACCCAACAGCTTTATGAAAATTTCTTCTTCATCATGCAAGAGAAATAATCATTTAGCTTCCTCTTACAAATCTTCAGTGAGGAAGAAAGATCATTTTGTTGATGGAGAGACCCTTCTACTTTTGGACAGCTCTGTTAATTAAAATGGCTTTCCTTTCCTCAAGCTAGAATCTGCAATAGCCACTGATTACTCTTCTGAGACCAAGTATTTCAACCCTTTGGGGCTAAGTAGAACAACTTTAATTTCTCTTCCATGAGGTAGACCTTCAAGTACCTGAAGATATCAATCAGGGCTTTTCCTAGTGTTCCCAACTTTTACAGTTCTTTCAGCTGAATATCCTATGGTCCTCTTTTTGTGGTGGCTAAGAATTGGAAATCAAATCATCCTGCTTGTCATTTGTTATAGCACAATAATAACCCATGACGACCCTATACCACAGTTTGTTTAGCCATTCCCCAATTGATGGGCATTCCCTTATTTCAGAAAGGCCTGGAAAGACTTGTATGAACTGAAGTACAGTGAAGTGAGCAGAACCAGAAGAACACTGTGCACAGAGACAGCAATATTGTTTAATGAAGAACTGTGGAAGACATAACTTTTCTTAGTATTACAATGATCCAAAACAATCCCAAAGGACTACTGATGAAATGTACTATGCACCCCCAAAGAAAGAACTGATATTGATGAAACACAGATTGAAGCATAGTATTTTTCACTTTCTTACATTTTTTCTTTTATTCAAGTTTTCTCGTACAAAATTACTAATATTGTAATGTTTTACATAATCATTGTTAAGGGCTAAAATTCTAGCTAAACTGTCTAAAATATCTAATGAGTGGTCACCAATAAATTATAGGCTTTAGCAAGAGTTATGCTTTTAAGCATTTATTAAGGAGAATAAGAATTTGGTAAAAAGAGAGAGAAAGGCCTAGATTCCTATCTATTAAAGGGAGAGCACATTTCTAGCTCCCTTCTCCACCGGAGTCCTCAGGAAAGAGTGCGAGAAAGAGCACTAGTCTCTTCCTTCTTCCTCCCACTAGCCAACGTCACTTCCTGACGCCAAAGAAAAGACTCCTTGCCCTCAAAGACCTTTGTTTCATGGGTGGAACTCTTCTACAGTAAGTCTCCAGCAGGTGGCATCATTCCAATCATTACATCATACATGTATAACCCATATCTGATTGCTTATGGCTTCACAAAGGGGGAAGGGGTAGAAAGGCGGGAGGGAAGGAGGGATAAAAATAGGAACTCAAAACTATAAATTAAAATGTTTATTACTTTAAAAAATGTAGCACCTAGAAACAAGCACAATACTCAAGATGTGATCTAACAAAGGGCAGAAAACCCCAAGCCTATCACCTTCTACATCTAAATAATAAATTTCTCTTACCATACCCTAAGATCACATCAATTGTTTTTGTCTACAATATCAGAGTCTTTAGTCAAATTGACATTTCAGCCCACTAGACACACCACATGATTTTTAGGTAAAGTATAAACTAACCAAACATTTTCCAGATTATGCTTTTGAAACTTCAATATATAGTTTTGTTTTAATGAAAGTATGACATTTATCCTTATTTAAATTTCATCTTTTTTCAATTGGACCAGATCCCCAATCTGCTAAGAGGTTGTTGTTGTTTTTGTTGTAGTTTAATATATTCTGACTGCCATTCTGGGTGTTAGTTCTCCCTCCTAATCATGTATTTCCAAACAATTCAATATTCATACCATACATGCCTTTATCCAACTCATTGCTAAAAAAGGTGAGATATTGAAAGGCTAAGTAAAGGGCACTAAAGTATTCTGTTGACTATCTTCTTACTTGACATTGAAGAATAAATAATTTCTGTGAGGGGCAAGCCATTCATAAATACAGAATCTATTCAATTATATGTAGTAGTAGTAGTAGTAGTAGTAGTAGTAGTAGTAGTAGTAGTAGCAGCAACAGCAGCAGCAATGATAATGATAACAATATCTAATATTTATATAATGCTTACTATGTTCTAGGCATTATGCTAAGCACATTACCATTATTATTCCATTTGATCCTCACAACAACCCTAGGAGGAAGGTGTTATTATGTGCATTTTATAGGTGAGGAAATTGAAGCAAACAGAGGTTAAGCAACTGGCCCAAGGCCACACAGCTAGTAAATGTCAGAAACCTAATTTAAACTCAAGTCTTTGTGACTGCAAGGCCAGAACTCTATCCATTACACCACCTAGCAGTTCATATATCAGGTTCATATTTTTTCCACAAGAAAACAGGATAAATCATCAAATTCTACATTAAATTCTATATAACCATATCTTTACCATTCCCATAACCTAATTGTCTATTAACTGAGTCAAGGAAGGAGATAAGTTTATTTTTACTTGATTTCTTCTTGAGTAAGTCTTCTTCACTATTTGTGAAAAAATTTATTTTTTTAAAGATATTCACTCATCATCCCTTTACTATAATGCTTTAGAATTTCCTGAGCATTTAAATCCTATTTCTCTTTTTTTATAGTTGAGACATTAGTCCTCCAATCTTGTGCTACCTTCCTCCTTTTCTACAATTTTCCAAAGATCCTTTATTAGCTCAACAACTATAATTCCCAGTCATTGTTCTTTGGTTATGAAAATGTAATTCCTCTAGAATAGATGACTTGATGTTATTATGGATAGAAAATGTTCTTTTACTATCTTAGCCATTATCTTGGTTATCATATCTCCATTAGTTTGTTAAGTATACCATACAATATTTTGTTTCAAATACAAAAGCACTGATTTCCTGTATTTATGTCAGAGCACAGAATATTAAATGTAAGAAAAACTGTATTCATACATGAATTGATTGGAAAGCTCACAGACATAACCTTCCATGTTCTTACTCCCATTGTATCAGTTGTGAATCTGATCTATTTCCTGGAGAAGCCTGCCAAATATGATGGATACCAAAAAAGTGGTGAAGAAAGCATAAGAGGGACCCTTGAAAGGAATCTTGGGCTACACAAAGGACCAGATTACATACTGTGACTTTACCAGCAACACCCACTCTTCTAACTTTGATGCTGGTGCTGGCATTCGCTGCAATGACCATTTTGTCAAATTTATTTCCTGGTATGACAATGAGTACATTTATAGCAACCTCATAGTAGTAGACCTTATGGCTTGTATGGCCTCCAAGGAGGAACATGGAAAGCCATGGATCTTCATCCCCAGCCAAAACAAGAGTTCCACCACAGGGGATTTCATATCCCTAAACTAGATTTCTATACTGGGGATTCCATGCTCCATTCACATTGTTGTTCAAATGCACCCCATAGTAGTGAGGAGCAACTTAGAGTCCTATATAGTGTACCATCAATAAATATCCAATGCAAAAGAAAATTAGTAGGATAGTGATTTCTCTCACCAACAATTTCTATTAGAAATATTTTAAAATGATAAAATTTCAAAAAAAGATGTTCATATCTATGATGATAATAGAAAGATAATAACCAATTCCATATCACCTACGATGGGTCAAGTACTTTACAAGATTATCTCAATTTATCCATCAATAGTAGGTGCTATTATGATATAAAATTTATGTTTGAGAACACTAAAGGAAATAAATCGTACATGACTTTCCCAGGGTCACACAGCCTGTGTCTTAGGCTAAAGTGGAACTCACCTCTTCCTAACTCCTGGCCCAAAACTTCATCCACTCTGCCACCTAGCTGCCTCATTTGTAGCAGCAGCAGCAGAAATATCAATCACCATGTGTATACATAGTGCTTTTTGGTTTTCAAAGGGAAAAACATACTTTATGTCCATGAAGTCTCAGACGTTTCCAGTAAGGTATTTGTTATAACTATTATTACTATTAATTGTTAATTATTATTGCTGTTGTCATTATTATTGTTATTATTACTATTCCTTTACTATTACTATTACTATCACCATCATTTTACACATGAAGAAATTGTGATTCAGTGAAGACCAGTGATTAAAAATCAAATGAAAAGCATATCTAACTGTAGCAAAAGCCAAGAAGGAATGAATGAGTTATAATATTCACCAAGAGAGAGTACAGCCATACCGATGAGATCATAGATCTGTTGAATCACTAAATTGTATCCCTATAATGATCAATTATGGAAATCAGGGAGAACTGCATACAAATCTTGCCTCAGAAACTGACTAGCTGTATGTTGTCAACAATCCATTTCACTTTCCCCAGTCTCAATTCCTTCATTTGTAAAATGAGGGGATTTTGACTCAATGATGTCCAGTTTATCTTCCAGTTCTAAATATAGGATCCTATGATCCATTCCCAAAAGCTAAACTTAAAGTGCATTTGGGAGTTAATTTTAAAAAGTAAAGCAAAACTAGTCCCTGCAACAACTTCACCTGGACACTTCCATTTTCATTTTTCACCCCTGGTGATAGCACATGTATTAGGATGTGACCCAGTAGCAGCAAAATTAGGTAATTAAAATGGACAGCTCATTTAGACCATGATTTATTACACAGTGCTTTAAAACCAAACAGGGCAAATTGGAGAAGGTTTCAAGAGCTTAGATCAATAGAGGCATATCTTTGGAAAGCACCAACTCACTTAATTGTCTGCACTTTATGATAATTATAACTGGGGAAACCAGATCTGCAGCTACTTATTGCAGTTAAGGAGAAAACTTACTTAATGTCTAGAAAAACAAAATCAATTTCAAATTCTAGTACAAAGAGTGGTCTTTATTCTAATTCCAGGATGAGTTTTTGCAAGTAATCAGCTCTTATTGAAATGATATTTTTGCAATAATTTAGTAGCCCAGTGATTTTGTATGCTGAATATGCAGAATTCATTATATAGGATTATGAATTTTACTGACACAGCTCTATTTGCCTGAGGGGAAATGACCATCCATTTTTTTAAAAATTCAACTCTCCAATCTAATGAGAGATCATTAGGGTGGTGATTCCCATGTCATATTGACTAAATTACTGATTTTTATGTTGACAAGTTTCATTAAGAGATTTTATTTTCCCAGCTGCAAATTAAGAGACCATTACAAGGAATGATCAGCCCTGAATGATCTTATCAGGAATTAAATCAACATTTGATTTTGCACATCAATAAGCCACTCACCCAAATACCATCTAATTGCTATAGACTTCATAGGGATAGAACACAATGTAAAAACTAAAGAATAGCACTTTTCATTGGGTGTAATTACACCACACTTGTTGAAATAGACTGGTCTAGACTGGCACAGCTGGTAAGAGTTGTCCCTACCATTGTGATTTTTACAGTGTTTGCAACTCCATTATTTCTGGACCAAGAGTTAGTACTAGGTGGCCAGGAATACATAGAATAGTACAGCAACTGAAATTCTTTAGGACAGAACAGAAATTGAATTGAATCAAATTGAACTGAATAGGATGACATGGGATAGAAAACATAGATTTACATATGACAGGTAGTTTTCGTTCCCACCCTCTTCATTTTACATGAGGAAATGGAAACTGAGAGGAGTCAAATTATTTGTTTTTGATGTTATGGGGAGCAAATAACAGAATGCACTCTCAAAATGATGTCCTCTGATCTTAATTTCCATGTTTCTTTTATACCACTTTTTAGAGTAGGCTGTAAAAGACCCAAACAATATGGAATAAAATAGAGTATTTAAAGAGAATCTCACAATCATTGAATCCAATTTGAAGAGCACTTTTGATTTTTTCTATTATCATATAACAAACTCATCTAAAAATGTCACAAACTTATAGAATTGGAAAGGACCTCCAAGAGCATCTAGTCCATTTCCTTCATTTTATAGATAAGAAAATAGGATGCAGAGAGAAGAAAAAAGGTGTCATGAAATGTCAAAGGCAGAGCCTTAAGTGAAGGGTTTGTTTTGGGTTTTCTTTTTTACTCCAAGACCAACATTATTTCCATTCTAGGTTTCCTCTCACTGTTAGACATTCATTTATTTCAATGAATGGCAGTGTTCTGTTGTTTTTTTCTTCCATCTTTAAGAGACCCCTCTGGGAGTACAAATACCCCAGGGGAAGTTAACGACATTCTGTGACATTTCCAATGCTTGTAATATGCTCCAATGATGTTGGGCTTGTTGATGAATGAAGCTAGTACTTTTGAATGGATCCCATTTCACCTTGACAGCTGGCTGAAAGCAAAAGAGGACAACACAGGGAGGAAGGAGAGAAAAAAAATAGAGATATAAAGGGAGGATTCAGGGGGTCAGGCAAGAACAGATAAAGAGACACTCAACAGGAAGGACACAACAGGATAATTCAACTGGCATCATAATTTTGCTATAGAAAAACCCTCATCAGGAAGAAAAGAGTATATTTTTGGCATGCAATGTAGCAAAATTCTGACATTGTTTCTACCAAATGGCTCTAAAACATTATTTCAACAAAAAAATTAAGTTATTGCTGCATTTATTCCTTTTTTCCCCCTTTCATTTTTGTTTGTTTGTTTTGTGGGGTGCTGAGGGTTAAGTGACTTGCCCAGGGTCACACAGCTAGTAGGTATCAAGTTTCTTCATTACCCCCACACCTGCTTTGCAATCACCCACTCTGAAGCCTTTGTGTCAGGTGTTAATCCATCACATTGTGCATCTCATCACCACCAACCACATGTTTATACCTGTTAAAAATCAGGTAGCCCTCATATATGGGACAACTGAAAAGATGCTAAGATGAAATGACCTATCCTCTTTTACTGATGTGAACCTACCCAAAATGTCTTTATCTCATTATGAAAGTTATCAGCAATAAAATCTGGCTCCATCTTAAATCTCTTGCTGATCTTCAGTGATTAGCCCATCAACATGTTGTTACTTTAATATATTTTAGTAAAGTCCTTTTGGTTCTCTTTGTCCTAAATGTTGCCTCATTAATGAGGTCAAGAACCCCTAACAAAGAATTTTCCTTATACACAAGAACCATTACCAAAACTGAAAATAAAACAATGGCAAGAAAAAGCCATCTAGAGAAGGATCAGAATATACACAAATCTCTATCAATCAGTTTATCCATTGATTGATCTTTCTATCATCTCTCTCTCTCTCTCTCTCTCTCTCTCTCTCTCTCTCTCTCTCTCTCATACCTAGCTAGCATATTATGAGCCCTTCATAAAATCTCCCCTACATAAGATGGAGAGGAGAGAATTGCTAGCAGCATGGAAAGAGTCAGGTGTGAGTCCACCACATCCAGTCCCTAGGCTTCTTTCTTACTCTAGTCTCTGAGAACATGAATAGGGATAATGGATGTCTTACTCTTACCTGATTAATATATTACAGCTATTCTGGAATCTTATCTTCCCACTGCTGCCAGGATTGTATATTATTATGCAAATCAACAAACTTCACTGAACTTCAGCGACCTCATCTCTTAAATGATCTAGATCATTTGAGGTCCTTTCTGAAGTCCTTTCTAGTTTTAAAATTACATGGATTTGTGTCTTTATTTAATTTCTTTCAAAGGGTAAGCCAACAAACTTGCAAGTAACTTAGCAGATTAAAAAAAATACTAGAATAAGTCTATCCTTTGGTTATCTAAAATGATTGAAATGGTGCCTGTGACTTTTGTCTTTGTGGAATGTTTTAATTTTGTTTTTATAACTGCCTTTCAAATAATTGGCTTCCTTTGTAATCCTATGTATTTTACTGTATGTCCTTTAAATCATGATTCCAAGAAATGATCCATACGTTTCCACAAACTGCTAAAAAAAAAAAGGGGGGGCGTAGGCATGGCATGCAAAAGAAAGTTAACAACTTTGGATCTAAAGGATAAGTCTACAAACAGAGTTAATTAGAATAGTAAATAATATTCTGGAACTGGAGGAACAAAGAACTGAGTTCAAATCAGACTTGAAATGCTTCCAAGCTGTCACTTAACCTCTGTCTTCCTGTTTTCTCATTGGTGAAATTAAGATAATATTTACACCTTTTTCACAGGGTTGTCTTGAGGGACAGATAGTATATTTTAAAAGGATTTTGCAACCTTAAGGATTACATAAATACGAGTTATAATTAACACTATGACCATCACCACCACCATAATAATCATCAAATTAATTCCAAAATTGTGGAAAATAGAGTAGAACGTATTTAGATAGACATTGGTCTTGGTAAGTATAGAATAAAATCTATGAAGACTCATCTCTTTATGTATTGGATCCATTTAGAAAATTCTGAGAGCAGAAGAAGCCCTTAGAGAGTGAGAGATCACATAATTAAAAGGCCTTATTTTCCAGACTGGATAACTGAGTTGTAGAGAAGCATGTCTTCACCCAGGACACACAGCTAGTTAGAGAGAGAATTTATTTTGGTGTATTTTACTTATGCAAAATGCCCCCATTCCTAACTATCACGTTACTAATAAAGAGATAAAGAGAAACTGCTAGCCAATTCTTTACTCAAAGTGGATTTGGTTGACTTTCATCTCAATGTGCAGTCAGGACAATTTAGATACCCATGAAAGTACAGGAGCCTGAAATGGAAGACATCTACTTCACATAAGGCTCTAGATTTGGTACTAGAGGCAGAAAGACAATATGAAAATTTTGCTCTCAAGCAGCTTATATATTCATTCTTAGTATTAGTTGATGAGAATCGGTTGACTCCCCAGGATGCATACATTCCAAGACTAAGACATCCAGAGATTTGCACAATACCCATACCCTTTAGCTTCTTACTAGATTAATTTCCCTGTGGCCTTGTTCTTCGTTCCTAACCTTTAATTAGGCAACTGAGAATATATCCACTATAATGGTCCTCTAGCTAAAGGGCTATTTCCCACTAATAACGCATGGGCACCTGTGTATAATTATAAAAAGATTCACTGAATTATGGAGAAAGCAAGGGAGTTGCAGAAAAAGAATCTATTTCTGCTCCAATGACTACATTTAATTGTGTGGATCACAACAAAATAAATCAAGTCCTCAAAAAGATGGAAGTATCATATTATCTCGCTTGTCTCCTAAAAAACCTGTTTGTGGGATGAGAAACAACAGTTAACCAAACATGGAACAGTCAATGCTTTAAGATTAGAAAAGGAGTACAAGGTTGTATATTGTCACTCTTCAATTAAAAAGCAAACAAACAAACAAACAATGAATAAGGAAATAGACTTCACAAGCTTGTGTTTTGCCCAGTTGGTCTGATTCTGATTTCAGAATCATCCCCAAAGCAATCTTCTAAATATATTTGACTTCCAAATTATCCCTACCTTCTGGGTAGTTGATAATTTCCTAGTCAAGATCTGTGTGGACTTGAAAGTGTAGCCTGTCTAGACCATTAAATTGTCTCTAGAGTACAAGCCAGTTTAATGTGACTTTATCTGCCATGACGCCAATCATTCTCAATGCCTGATCACTCCTAGGTAGCACAAAGTTCAGAACAGGAAAGGTAAGATTGGAGAGTGCCAATGAGTGACCACCTTGAGGAGATAAAAAAATAAACTGTTTAAGTGCAAAGTATTTGTGTATTACTAAGGCAAATAACTAGAGAGAGAGTGTGTATGACCCTTTGTCATATGTTCCGAAAGTGCTATATACCTGACATAGAGGGAAGGGTTATTAGAAATATTTATGCATGTTGCTATAGGTCCAGGTCATGTCCTTTCAGATGTGTCATTGAAAAAAGTCTAGAGACATAGAATCTACTCCTGGGTCTGTCCCTAACTCATTTGGTGAGGACAATCCTTGAGTAATTAATTTCTAGGTAACTAAATAAGACTGATAAATTAAGAGGAAGGCAAGACAATTAAAAAATGGAAATATATAGTATTCAAGAAAAATAGCTCATGGTATAGAATTATCATGTTACCTTATGGACATATTTCAAAATGAAAACAATGCTTTTCCCATATTAATCAAGTGGTCCTGTTCTCAGATTATACTGGACTCACGGAGTCAACAGGTAGAACACCCTCAAGCCTTCTAAGGGTAATTCACAGTATTATAAAACTGATTGATCTAATCATCTCTTTGTAAAGATCAAAGTGAATGAGAAACACATCTGACTCATATCAGGATGGATCGATAGGAAGGTTACTAAATGAGACTGATAGTGTCTACAACATTGACCTAAGCTACATATGTACAGTGAATTGGATGTACAGGTGTCCAAGAGGAGGATATTGGCCTGAGTTAATTGAAATATCTTAATCAGATTTAATATAAGTCCAAACTGCCCACTGGCTTCACTAAATCTTGTTAATAATGATGTACTCCCCAAGATGTAATATGACTAGAAGTTATTGAAGAACATAAATTTGAAAGTATCAAAATCAGAAGTAATCTAAAGGCAGGGAAAATACGCATGGATGACATGAATAAGCTGCAGCATTTTACCAAGAAATATTTGCACACAAATCCAATAAGTTGAAAAATTTTATTTTTCTACCCCACAAAGCTCTCTTTTCTATTTAATCTCTTGCCTCACACAGCCACCACCCTGGTGCAGGTCCCCATCACCTGGATGATGGCAATACCTTGTGGCCTCCTTGCCTCAAGTCTTTCTACACTCTAGGCAGGCCTCCAAAGTGATCCTCCAAAATCTTAGCCCTAATAAAATCACATCCTAATAAATAATCTCCTTTGGCTTCCTACAACATCCAATGCCATATATAAGATCCTCGGGCTCTTAAAGCTCTTCCCAATTCAATCCACTGTTACCTTATAATGAATCTTACCATGTTCTCTGATCCAATGACTGTGGCCTATTTACTACTCCCTGTACATAACATCCCATCTCCTGACTCCATGCCTTTTTACTGGCTGTGCCTCATGCCTATGTACTTTCTCTTCAAGTCCATCTTCTAATTTCTCTGGCTTTCTTTAAGACCCAAACCCAATTATCCTCTTTGAAGGATGCCTTTCTTGGTCGTCCCAACTTCTCATACCTTCCTATTTCAGAATACATCCCTATACTGTGTATAAATTGTATTTTGTGAAGATAATTATTTATTTTTGTCTTCCTCACTAGCATGTTAGCTCCTTGATATCAGGGATTGTATTTTGCCTATTTATGTTATTTTTTAATTAAAGTACATTTTTTCAATTATCAAGCAATTTTCCCTTTTCACCTACTGATGGGTGAGGTTGGCTTTTAACAAATGCATAGTAAAGAAGAATGAACTTCCACATTCTTGTTTTGGATCCTTAAATCTTAGCACATGACCTCTCCATAGTAAATTTGTAATAAATGCTTAAACCAAATTCTATTATCACATTAATGAATGGATGGATTATAGATGGATGGATGGATGGATGAAAAGCACTTAATACAATTGTCATATCAACACTAATATGGGTATCAATTTCCTATGCCAAATTAAATGACAATTCTGAATAAAAGCAAAAAAAAATGAGTTAAACATATTTTTAGAAAAGGGAAAACACTGTAAATCAAAATAAAGCACAAATAATCTTAAACAGTCCCTACCCTCCAGCAGCTTATAATAAGTGTTGTGAATAAGGAATTAATGCTTGTGTATGTGTCTATCTATCTGTCCCAAAAACTAGTATTACAATCTATTTGTATACCTATCTACCCATTTAGATAGTCACCAGTGAAGGAGAATGCCCAGAGGGTTCCAGATTGGCTCACTATATCACTGATCTATACAGTTATTCTTCTATCCTACAATTTGCTTTTATAGAAAATAGTCTTATGACATAAAGATCTGGCTTTTAAATGATAAATGAAATACTATGATTTAGTATGTATCCATTCATATATAAGGGTATACATACTACACATTACTTGATGTTGGACAATGTCTGTGCCCATAATTGTTGTATGACTTTCAACAAGTCACTCCTCAGCTGTGTGCCTCATTTCCCATGCACCCAACATAAAGAATTTAACCAAAACGACCCTTTAAGTCTGCTTCCAGCTCTAACAATTTGGTTTGAAATCTTCTTGTTAGATAGTGAGGCTGTTTAGCAGGAAGAGTAATTATTCTTTCTTGTCTGTGACCCCTTTGAAGGTATATTCAATGATCTAGGTCTAACTTGGAGACAAAATAGATCTCTAAAGCAATATTTCCCAGAAATTAACAAAGTAACCTCTTCTCAGAGTGAATAAATAAAATAATGTTCCATTAGTTGGATTTAATATTTTTCTCTGCCACTTAAAAAAACTAAAAGTCATAAAACTCAAATTAATTGACAATATTAGAAAATACCTAAATGTCCTTATAGTTATAATACAGAATATAATAAGAAATATATACTTGATTTCAGTCAAGGAGAAACAAGGCAGACTCCATGGAAGGGCTCATCTTTGAACTAATATTTATAAGAAGAGAAAAATTCTGAGAAGGCAAAGTAAGTAGTGATGGCATTTTAGGAAAGAGGAATGCATGCTTATATGAATGAATGCATAAAGTTGGAAGACAGGATATTCATTTCCATGGATAGTAATCCAGTTTAACTGGCATCAAGAGCATATGTATGTTTTCAAGTCTGGCCGAGGATACTGACTTTTTTTTTTTTTGGAGGAAATTGGGGTTAAGTGACTTGCCCAGGGTCACACAGCTAGTAAGTGTCAAGTGTTTGCGGCTGGATTTGACCTCAGGTCCTCCTGAATCCAGGGCTGGTGCTCTATCCACCGTGCCATCTAGCTGCCCTGCTACTGACTTTTAACTTTGAGATAAAGTGACAATCTCAGCAGATTAGAAGCAAGAAATCAAAAGAAATTGAGATGTGTTATAACTGTCATATATATTCAAGTCCCAAGTAACAGTAGGCTAAAAGATAGGGGAAAAAACAGAAGAAAAATAACAATGGATAATTATACAAAAACTAAAGGCCTGGGAACAACAACTGTGCATAACTGCAATGGCATCACTGTAATTCAGTAGAGTTCTGTAAAAAGTCAATTTGAGTTATTAAGGAATAGTGAAATTGCAGTAAAATGTAAATGGTGTGAAGACAGGGACTCAATTTCTTCTGTATTTGATTGCCATGCCTAGCACAGTGCTTGACTGATTATAGGCACTTAAATGTTTGGTGATGATCAATTGATCCATTATACTTAACTGGAGAAGGAAGGGATGTATAAGGACTGTGCAGTACATTTTAGAAAGATTCTCATCAGAAATAGCTAAAATGTCACATATGTTTCAATATTTACTATAAATTAACTGTGATTTCATTGCTGTGAGCACTCTTTCTTTGGCGGATGAACAACTTGTTCAAGCCTTCACTGAGCCACTGAATCATAAACTTCCAAGGCACCTCAGAGAGGACATCTTGTCCAGCCTATATCTAACAAAGAATCATCTCAGCATTATCCCTGACAAAGGCATCCATTGTTTTCTTGAAAACAAGTCAAGAAGAGGGAAAAGATATCAGTTTCTAAGGCAGCCCATTCCACATTGGGATTACTGGAGTTATTGGGAAGCTACTACTTTATTGTTTTCAATAACAGCAAATGTAAATTTGCTCCTTTGTGATTGGGAGACAGTGAATCTGAGTTTAAATCTTGTTTGAAATTTATTCTGAGACCCTGGAAAAATTATTTAACTTTCTTAGACTTCAGTTTCTTGCTCTGTAAAATGAAGGGTTAGATTAAATAACCTCAGAGATTCCATCACCTTCTAATTAAAGTTTCTATAGTGCTTTGAGGTTTAGAAATAATTGTATATGCATACTCTCTCTCTCTCTCTCTCTCTATATATATATATATATATATGTGTGTGTGTGTGTGTGTGTGTGTGTGTGTGTGTGTGTGTGTGTACCTATAATATCGTTTGCTACAATAAGCTTGTAAATAGATGATATTATCCCCATATTACAGATAAGGAAACTGAGGCTAACAGAAGGAAGGTGACTTACAAAGGGTCACATAGTTTGAAATAGCATTTGAAACCTTGCCTGACTCCAAGACCAACATATTTATTACATTACTTACTAGTATCAATGATCCTAAATTTTTAAACATTTTTTTTCCTTCTCAGAGCATCCCTTTCCCACATTACCCTTTTTAATACAGAATCCTTAGAGAGGGAACACAAATCATTTAAAAAGAAGAAACTATTGAAGAAAGCTTATAAAAATAGCCTTAATCAAAATATAACAGGGAAATAGCCTAAAATAAGAGTACTTGAGAGTTAACTTAATAATAAGTAACTGCTTCTTTTCTTTAGCAAGGACAAATGAGGATAAGAAAGCCATGGCTAACAGCAAAAATGTTATGGAAAAACAAGAATAAAGCATCTCATTTGATGTAGAAGAAATTACTTTTTAATGATCCCTCCCTATTGATGATTAAGAAGACAAGAGCTGAAACCCATTTCAAGGGAACAGGATATAGGATTCAATACCTTTGGGACTTTTCACTCACATATAAGTGAAAGGATTTTAATGTTAACACTAAACAAATGAAATAAGGCAGCCAAGAAGAGTCTCAATAAATAGAATCACAAGAAAATTGGAGACAATATAAATCAAATGTTTCTTGTGTTGCCCACATGAACTCTGAGGCATCTGTATCCCAGCCTCCGTTATTACAGATTAGTTATTCTCCAGAACTTGGCAACATCACCGCAGAGGGTTTTAAGGATACAATTTAGGATTTGAGGACAATTCTACAGTGTCATTGGTCCAAGACCTTAATACTTCATAAGGTCATTATTAGAGAAGCCATATTGTTAGCAATTTAAATAGCATACTTAAAAGCAGAATCAGAAAAAAAGCAGAAAATTGATGGGGGTGGGGGGGTTTAAACAATTTCTCAGGCAAAGGTCTCATATCTCAAATATATAAAGAACTTTGTCAGATCTATGAAAACATGAGTAATTCCCCACTTGATAAGAGTTCAAAGGATGTGAATGGGCAGTTTTCTGGTGAAGATATTAAAACAATTTATAGCCATGAAAACATTTTCTAAATTATTCATTAGTGAAATGCAAAATAAAATAATTTTGAGATATTATTTTACACCTATTATATCATATAAAATGATTACAGGGGAAAAGTGACAAATGTTGGAGGTGATGTGGAAAAATTGGGACACTGATTCACTGTTGGTGGAACTATGAACTAATCCAACCATTTTGTTGTTGTTGTTTTAATGATAAAAGTATTTTATTATTTTCCAGTTACATTTAAAGATAGTTTCCAACATTTGTTTTCATAAGATTTCTACTTCCAGAATTTTCTCCCTCTCTCCCTTCCCTCTCCCCTCCCCAAGACAGAAAGCAATCTGATATAGGTTATATATGTATAATCACTTTAAACATATTTCTGCACTAAATATGCTGTTAAAGAAGAATTAGAGCAAAAGGGAAAAACCTCAAAAAAGAAAAAAAAATAGAAATACTATAGTTCAATCTGCATATAGATGCCACAGTTCTTTTTTTCTGGATTTGGAGAGCATTTTCCATCATGAGTCCTTTGGAACTATCTTGGACCATTGTGTTGCTGATAAGAGTCAAGTCTATCACAGTTGATGAACACAAAATGTTGTTGATACTGTGTACAATGTTCTCCTGGTTGTGCTCATCTCACTCATCACCAGTTCATGCAAGTCCTTCTAGGTTTCTCTGAAATCTGCCTGCTTATCTTTCCTTAGAGCACAATAGTATTACATTACATTCATATACCACAACTTGTTCAGCCATTCCACAATTGATGGGCACCCTCTCAATTTCCAATTCCTTGCCACCACAAAAAGAGCAGCTATAAATATTTTTGTACATATGGGAAGGAGAAAAATTCAAAACTAGAAATCTTATAAAACAAATGTTTATAAAAAATAAATGTCAAAAACTGTATCTACATGTAACTAGAAAATAATAGAATACTTTTAGGATAAAAATAACTAATCAAAGGTTGGAAATGAAAACAAAAAAAGAATGATTGAGTGAATAAATCATATTGACTATTATAAATGCCCAAATTGACTACAAAGAACCTATGAAGGAAAACATTATCTGCATCTACAGAAAGAACTAATAAATAATATTATGTTTAAAATTATTTTACATACATACATGCATCCATCCATTCATATGCACATACATATATATGTATATTTATATGAACACACATATACATATTTGTTTATAATGGTAGCAATCTCTAGGGACAGGGAGAGGGGAAAAATGGGAAAAGGATATATTTAAAAGAAATAGCAAGTTGTATATAATAGGTTTGCAGTTTCATGTGCAATCATCTTTTGTTCTATCACCTATGGTATTAAAATGTTTGTTTTCTTTCTTAAGTGAAGAAAGTTGTGTTGTTGTTTTTTTAAGAACATATCTCTTACAATTATTTGTGATTTTTGTAAAAAACAGAATAAAAAAGAAAGTGAATTTAAGCTTAGGAATCACATGTGGCCAAGTGTTCACATAGTCCCTTGTTTTGAGAAGTTCTTTTCTCTCATCTGGGGAGACTTGAAAAGGTTTGACTTAGGAATTATGTAGTTTATTTGCTGTGTTCCTTGTTAAATCATGATCACAGTCGGTCTTTGACTTGAAACAATACAGTCATTTTCACCAACTGATCTGGGGATGCCATTTAGGAATCTAATGGCAAGATGGAAGCCACTGCTGTTGTAGATATAATGCTGAGATCCTTATGTGAATATATGGAACACCATATCCTCTGTACCCTTTGAGACTGTCAAGATCCTTTTTATGTCAAAGGAAGAGACTGTAAGTGAAGAACTTCCTAAGGTTGGAGTTTAAGCCTCTCCTCCCAAACTCATCCCATGCACTGTCCCCAGGCAATTCTTTCCTCAGAGGTGTCCTTGAAAATGACATATTCCAATTTCCAGAATACCATCCCTTCTTTGATGATTTGTAGATGATCCCTGTAGAGGATCTATCTGGAAAATATACTTCTGTAGAGTTAAAATCATTTAGCATATAGGCCAAAGACCATTTATAATTGATTGATTAAAGAAAGTTCACACCTACTTTAAGTAATTAAATCTCAAATAATGTAGACAGATTTTGGCCCTAGTTATATAATTATAATTCATCAAGGTAAATATAATGGCAGTATACAGAACTTGGAGTAAGAAAGACCATTAACTCTAGTATCTAGTATCCCCCATTCACTGATCATGTGACCATGTACAAACAATTTAACCTATCTGATCCTCAGCTTATTCATCTATAAAATGAGGATAACAATATCTATCGTGTGTACCTCATGAGGATTTTGTTAATTTTGAATGACACATTTTACATACTTTGTATATTCCTCAAATTGTCAAGTGACACAAAGTGCTGGGGAAAATAGATAATCCACTGGATCATAAGCAGTATCTCCAAATATCTTGACAGATTTGATTATTGGTCTGAATAAAATAACATATATGAGAGATGAATATATCTTACATTTGAGTTCCAGAAATTACCTATGCAATTCCAATATGGAACACTGAATGGGAAAGACATTTAGAAACCAATTCGAGGGGAAAAAAATCTAGAGATTTTAATGGTTTGTCAGAACAATAAGAATCATGTATGTGCTGTTGCACCTGGATTTTTTAAAAAATCTGATTCAGGCCTGAATTGAGAGAGGCAGAATTTCTAGAAAAAAAAAGATATTAACTCCATAATTACCTTTTTCTTGTTATATCATGCCTGGAATATTTTATTATACTCTATTATACATTTTATTAAGAATAGTGACTGGGGCATCTAGGTGGCACAGTGGATAGAGCACCAGCCCTGGAGCCAGGAGGAACTGAGTTCAAATCTGGACTCAGACACTTAACACTTACTAGCTGTGTGACCCTACGCAAGTCACTTAACCCCAATTGCCTCACCAAAAAAAAAAAAAAAAAGAATAGTGATTGCTACATAGTAGACATATTGGTTATTTACAGTTTAGCATATATATAACATCAATAAATATTGACCCATTGATGTCAGCGAATATCAATAAACAGCAAAATAGGAGGTAAAAAGCATTTAATTCATTCTATATGACTATCAGTAGGTATTTTTCATTCTTTGTGAGTACAAAACATTCTAATGTAGTACTTTTGGGTATGTGGGATATTTTTATACATGTGTAATATGTATTATACATACATATAAACACACCTATATGTAATTTATTGATATATGTGATATGTATTATATATAATGTAATAATTTGGGGTATGTGGAATCATATACACACATATACATGCATACATACACATACACATACATACATACATACATACATACATACATACATATACATATTGAGTTCCTTGAGGACATAAAACTAATATTAGGAATTTGGAATCAAAGGATATGGACATTTGGTTACTTTATTTTTATTATACTGAATACTTTTTCACAATAGTTGGATTAGTTTTCTGATCTACCAAGAGAGTATTAGTTTGTTTCATTTTCTATAACCCCTCCAAAATTGACCATTCCTTTTTTTTCCCCATCTTTCTCAGTTTGCTGGACCTAGCAACTCTAACTCATTATTTAAGCCGTTTAAGTTATTCTACATCCTTTCTCAAGGACTTCAATACCCATTCCCCCGCTCCCCCCACCACCACCATATCCTAACTGTGCCATAACACTTGGGACCTTCAATAAACATTGATTTTTCTCAAATATTCTAAACTCAAAGTTGATCAACTTTCTAGAATCTTTCCATTTTCACTTCAGCTCAGTTGGTAGAAGGGGACATAAAAAGATGTAACATTCACCAAAATAGCTTCAAACTGCATGATCTATAACTGACACTGGTCTTTGCGAAAAATCCATTCTTCAATTTCTTTCCTTCAAATTTATTTTTTATCTTCACTATGATAACCCAAATGCAGACTCTTCTCCTAACAAAGCTCCCATCCTCTTACTTAGGTCCTCTTTTTTTTTTCCTAGAGAAAGATCTATATCCTTGATGATTGAGATCTCTAAAAATGTATACTGCCTAATGATAACTGGCTTCTTTTTGCTACATGTAAATAACACTCATAAGCTGCAGTTTATCAAATTCTCTTCAAGTCACAGACCTAAAAATCTTCTATCTCCTTTCTCTGACATTACCTTCAATTATAGTGAAAAATTTATATGATATTGTGTGCTATCTCTTCCTCCACTCCATATCTCAAAACCTTTCTTGAAATGTTGTTTTCTTCTTTGATGTCCCATATCCTGAAGAAGGGTGAGACTTTTCCTCCCTCAGGCCAACCACTCTACTTGAAAACTTAATCCTAGCTCCTACTTTCTCTTATAGATCCTTAGACCCATCACTATTTCTTCTCTTTCTCTCATCTTCAAAATCTTCTTATTTATTATTTCTTCTATTGAAGTATGTAAATAGTCCTGCCTCCCATATCCTTAAAAATAAATTTTATTTTGATCCTGTTATTGTCTGAAGTTATCCTCTAATATTTTTCTCCCTTTCCTATCCAGATTCATAGAAAAGGCATTCACTGTATTGATTTTCTCAACAAATATTGTCAATCCCTTGACATTTTGTTTCCAATCTCAGAGTTTCATGGAAACTGTTATCTCTTAGCTTATCCATATGTCTTAATTTTCCAACACAATCATCATTTCTTGGTTGTCCAACTTCTCTGCAGATGATGATAATGCCAACAACCTCTATTTTAGTGATTATTTTCTTTCTTCATTTCTATGATACAGCTTTCCTTCTTCTTTTTGGACTTCTTTTCAGAATCTTTTGCTGGATCACCATTCTTCTTCCTACTCAATTCCCCAAGATTTTGTCCCGGGTTCCTTTCTCTTTTCCCTATACAGTCTCTACCTTATTGATTTCATCAGCTCCCATCAAATCAGTTATCTATATTCCCATGACTATCACATCTGCCTGAACTACAGTACTATGTTGCTACATTTTTGTTGTGCACGTGCATCAGTGTGTCTCATAGGTATTTAAACTGAATATGGCTAAAATCAAACATATTTTGTCCAAAATGCATTCCACTGCCAGTCTTTCTCATTTCTTTTTTTCTACCTTTTAATTTATTTTCTTTCAACATATGAGAAATTGCACACATACATCAAATATATAATGTACAAAATGGGAAAGGGGGCAATTTTCTCCATTGCAAGGATAAGGTAGGGATGGAAGAGTAGAGATAATACCTGACAGATCATCCTCTTTCCTTTAGAGTTGATTTCTTCAATTTTGTGGAGAGACAAGATGACTAGTCATTCTCTGGGATAAGAACTAACTTCAATCCCCTTATAAAGCAGGAACTGAGAAAAATGAGGCAGTATGATTCATTAGTTGAGTAAACTAGGTTTTAGTGAATACTCAAGGGAAGATTTTGATTCTCTTGCTAATGACCCTGATCACAAAATCATCTTGCCATCCTTAGGGAACATCTATTTCCCAGAATAGTCCCTTCTTTCCATTCTCCCTTGTTTTATCTGAGGACTGCAGATAGTTTGCTTTATTGCAGATATGGGAGTAGATCAGGAGGCAAAAGATGCATCATCCTGAAGGATAATGAGGTATGGTCTTCCTAGGACCTTGTCTGATTTTCTTTAGGGATGTGTAGGTGGAACCCAAAGATCAGAGTCTAAGAGCCAGTCAAGATCTCAGCAATCTCTGAGAATATTCATGAGGGTTGGCTATTTTGTTATTTCTGTAAAGTGGGACTTATTTTCAAGAGATACCTATTTTTTCTCTGAGAGGCAGGTGATATCTGGTGGTCAAAGAATACTTGAAGATCTAGAAACAAATGCAGTTAAGGATGTGATGGGATTTTCATGTACAAGGGAATCACCGTGGAAAGAACAAGCTTGGAGGCTTCAGGCAGACATGCCTCACTAAGCTCCTTTGCTGCTTTTGCTTTTTCATGGAAGGGACAATTAGTTGTAGAAAACTCTCCACCTGGACAGGGTGAGTATGAATTATTGTCATTGAAAGAACAGAGGTCTGTTATATTTGCCAGAAGCTTTTCTGCAAACAGTAGGTCAGGTGGAGTATAGAGAATAAGCTTATTTGTGCTGACATTCACAGTTTACCATATAATAGGTCACAAGGGTGGGATCTTCAAGGGGAAAAAGGGTCACCATTGACATGTGACTTCAGACTTGATTTTGTTTCATGGAACAGAAGTCCCAACTCAGACAGAGGGCCCGGTGGAGAAAAAGAAGTAACTAATGGCAGGAGGTACTTTCTGATCTCCAAGGGCTTGTTCATGTTTTAGGGTCAGGTCCATTTCTACTCATGGCACCAGTCTTCTTCAAGCCATCCAAGTTGAAAAAATTGGGACCATCACAGGCTTTATCTTTCCTTCAACAACCATACATGATTAATTGACAATGATTTTTTCCCCACTTCTGCCACAATTCTCCTAACAACTTTTATTTTTCTATTCCAAGACATTATAACCTAAATCTGGGCTTCATTATTTCCAACCTGAAATGCCCATCTCAGAGATAATGATTCAGTGGCACGGAAGATAGAGGGTTTGGTCTGATGTCAGGAATATCTGAGTTTAAATGTAGCCTTAGACACTTCCTGGCTATGTGACCTTGGTCAAGTCACAATCACTGCCTGTCACAGGTTCTTCAATGGTAAAAGTGGGATAATAATTGCACCTACCTCCCAGGATTATTATAAGTATCAAATGAAACAATATCTATAAAGTTTTCAGCACAATGACTGGTAAATAGTAAGTATTTAATAACTGGGTAGCTAGGTGACACAATGGATAGAGCACTGGCCCTACAGTCAGGAGAATCAAAGCTCAAATCCAGCCCTAGAGCAAGTCACTAAACCCTGCTTGTCTTAGTTTCCTCATCTGTACAATTAACTAGAGAAAGAAATGGCCAAGCATTTCAGTTTCTTTGCCAAGAAAACCCATAAAATGGGTAATGAAGGGTCAGACATATCTGGAAAATTGACTAAACAATAAATATGTATTCTTTCTCTCCCACCTTCAATATATCTTACAAATTAATGTTTCTTAAATAAATATTTGACTATACCATTGTGCCAGCCTTCAAAAGCATCAATGGTTCCTTGTTGCCTATAGAATAAAATGCAAATTACTCAGTTTAGTATACATATCTATAAATATTTTCACATACAAAGACAACTATCTTGCTTATTTGTACCAACTTTCAGACTTAAAATACAGATATGTTTGTCTAAGATCCAAATTGGAAACATGGATCTTCCCTACACTCTGTAAGTTCTTTAAATAATTCTATTCCAATACACAGGTACTTTAAGCTGTTAGGTCTGCAAAAGGAAATGTGGATGATTTGCCTGTGATTAGAAATTTTCTGACTTTCTCTAAAAGTATCCAAATAAAGGAAATAATAGAGATAGATTATTAGCTTAAAAACTAATAAGGAATAAGCCAAAGCAGATGGTAGGGATGATAAAGGATCTGGGGAGTTTAGACACAGCTCATTAACCACAATTTGTGATCCGTTTGCAGATTTGTATGAGGAAAGACTCTAACCAATAAAATGCTTAATCAGCCCAACAGGAAGAGGACATTTTCAAAGCCAAAAACTATGTCATGAACAGAGACAATGTTTTCCTAAAATTTAAATAAGTCTAAGGCTGTTTCTAATATTACTTAGAACAGTGCCTGAACATAGTAGGTGCTTAATAAATGCTAGTTAACTGATGATTTCTCTTTTGAAATGTTTTCAAGCCTTTAACATGGTCATAGGAAGATATTCTGCTTGTTCATCTATAACATGATTTCTCTCTTTCTCATAAAGTAGAAATTCTGTGCTTCATTCACCAAGGCAAGCACATGATATAAGACAATTCCTAATTCCCTAGTATGAACGGAAGAAGCCCAAGGTCTTCACAGTTTTTTCTTTTTTTCTAAATTAGTTTAGGTTTTTTTTTCCTTTTTATATGCAAAATGATGTCCTGATCACAGTGCGGTGGCTATATCACTTTTATGTATATTTCAATCCATAACACTGTTATATTCATTTGTAGAGAGGCAAGACATATCTATACATAATGCAATCTATAAATAAAGATATATATAAGTGAGTTTACATATTTATGATACTACATATATTCTATACATGTGTGTATACACACACACACACACATATGTATATATATATACTGTGACATTTAAAACAAAATGTGTAATCACCTTAAATTGGAAGTTTTAGTACTAGTCTTTGGGCATTAAGCATTTATTTAAGCATACCAGGTATTAATAAAAAGAGGACATGTGGAGTTTAGAAAGTTAACAAAAGGCCTATCTAGCCTAGAGCTCCAACCTGATCTGGTTCTTCCTCAAGTTCTCCACCATGAGCCAACTTCAACCATAAAACTGCTGGATCAAAATGCATGTGGAAGCTTTTTATAGGTCCGGAGGAGAGGCTGTCCTTACACACTGGTTCAAGCTGATTGGTTAGTGTCATACAAATCCATTGGTTCACTGGATTGAGGGTGGTCTTGTGTTGATGTCATTGTCCAGAGCCACTGAGAATACCCCCTTGGGAGTAAGGCAGATGTGGTTTTAATCAAGTCAACTTTAAGTGAGTTAATCAGTAGAATCAGTCAGTCTCACTTAATTCAATCAATCTAGATTAATCTCCTTTTGTTGGGGCCTTTGGGTGTTGAAAAAAAGCCCATTATATATTACACCCCCCCCTCGCCCATGCTTTGTTAAGAAACATCGGTCCTTAATGAAGCAATACAATTACAGATACTTATGACTAATAATATGAAGGGAATGAAAAGAGAGAAAAGAAATTGAGGGAGGCATTGACAGTAAACTAAAGGGGGCACTCCTCTGTAGTAGGTGGGCATTACAAATTGTGTAGGCAATGGGGAAAAGGAAAACAGGAAAATGTCCATTTAAGTTTTTGGAAATCTTTTCTCAGATGATTCTTGAGATGTCCTCTGGGTGTAGTTGTGGAGTGAAAGTCTTTCAGGTGTGCATGCTGATGATTAGCTAGCAAGTCTCAGCTGGAGAGTTTAGGGTGTGGTTGTAAAGTCTCTCAGGTGTTTCAGATACTGATAATAAGATGGAAAGTTTCCTACAAAATTGATGTTAATACAACTTTAAATAGCTTTGCCAATAACCAAATCAAACAATGAGCATTCTCAAATACATGCCTAATGAAATTGAGAATCTTTTAAAGATATAATAAAAACAAAAATTGATATTTTAACTTAATATTGCTGCAAAAACCCCTGTGGGGTATAAATTGAGGAGACAATTGTGATGTTAATTAAGAAAATATTTTTAATCTTCATTTCATCACTTTTTGCATTATCTGCCTAATTATCCTCCTGCCATTATGAGAAATTAAAGAACCTAATATAACTGGTAACAGATGTCAAGGCCAAATCCAACATTGTGTTTATCATGACATCTGAGATAATTATGGGTTTACCACAAAAGAATAGAGAAGTGATGGGAGATGAGCATTCCCACACTTGAGCAATATATATATATAGCCCATGCAGTATGTCAGGCTGTAAATAGCAGAATCAGTCAGTCTCACTTAATTCAATCAGTCTAGATTAATTTTCTCTGGTTGGGGCCTTTGGGCTTTGAGAAAAAGCCCATTATATCTTATAATACACATACACATATATGTGTGTATAATCATATGTGTGGATAGATAGTTATATATGTGTATACATACATACACAGATACATATACATACATAGTATTGAAAAAAGCATTAACTTTGGTATCTAGAGGATCTGGGTTTCAGTATTGGCTCTGATAATTCATTATATTTTCATGCATTTATTAATTATTTCTATCATTTTTTCTTTGAGTCACTCCTTATTTAGGATTTCATTGTTAAATCTTCATTTGGGTCTGTGTCCTTTCGACGACATGAACTGATTACAGTATTTATTGCATTGTAATCTAGAAATGATGCATTTAACTTTTCTTCATTTTCAATGTGTTTGAAAATATCTCTGAGGCACTTTTAATATCTCCAGTATAGAGGCTCATCTGCATGGCTTGATCCCCCTCCCAAATAGGAAATATAAAGGAAAACTGAGGACTTGAAGGATAATCAGATCTTCATTGAATGACTTCAACAGTGGACTATTAACGAAGGCAGCAACAGGAATATTATTTTACCATGAAATATCCACAGATGTCCAAATTTCTTACTAGTATCAGTATTTATTGGACACCACAAAAGGATTCAAAATTATTTTATGATGGAGGATTTCAGTAAATATTTCAGAATATGGTCAGGGACCAATTAAGTTGTTATTGAAAACTCACACCTATGAGTAAGAACAATGCTTAGAAATTTATTTCTTTAGTGACATATAATATAACATAATATATTCTATGTTATTTTTAAATATGCCTTTGTTTAAGAGGTATAGAATATCTTTGATACTTACTTGGCTTTTAGGCTAATGTCTGTAATTAAGGAAAGCAGTTTGCACAGCAAACAAAAAGAAAATTATCTAAAAATGTCTGGTGCCATTTTACCTACTGGGGTAGCTAAGTGGTGAATTGGAGAGAGTGCCATGCCTACCATCACAAGGAACAGAGTTCAAATCTGGACTCAGACATTTAGTAGATTGTGACCCTGGGCAAGTCAATTAATCATATTTGCCTCTTTTTATTCATCTGTAAAAATGAACTGGAGAAGAAATGGCTAACCACTTCATTATCTTTGCCAAGAAAACCCCAAAAGGATTCCTGAAGAATTTGACAGAACTGAAAATGACTGAACAACAACTCTATCACTTATATGACCATGGACAACTCACTTAACTCTCTAAGGCAGAGAATCTGTGAAATGAGGAAGATGAATTCAGTGGCCTCTGTGGATCATGACACCTTCAAACCTGTGATCCTAAATGGTTCCTTTTCTAACTTATTTTCTAAAAATTGCTTGAAAATGTAACATGTCATCTATAATTTGGAAGGTTTATATTGGTATGTATTGACCATTTAGGTAAAACCTAAATAAATACTAATTAAGATATCCCAATTTTCCTTGAGGACTATACTTGAGGGGAATTCTGCCACTTAGTGTTTGAGCACCAAGTGAAGGGACTGTGCATGTTTAACTGAGAGAAAAGAAGAGATAGGAATTATGGGTTACATTAGCAGATAGAATGTTATACTTAATGTCAGGAAGACCTGAGTTCAAATTCAGCCTCAGTCACTTATTGAGTATGACCGTGGGTATGCCTCTTTCCTCATCTGAAAATGGGGAAAATGAGAGCACCGAAATTCCTATGTTGTGGTGAGGATCAAATGAGCCAACATATGTAAATAGCTCTGCAAATATTAAAGCTTTATATAAATGTTAGCTATCATGATTATCTACTTATTATCAAGACATCTATTAGATAGACTTTAGTACACTGGATAGATCCACTGAGCCAGTTCTTTTGGAGATCATGGATAAGAGTCACACAGGCATAGATGTATTATGATATCATTAAAATTGCCATACACATCAGTGAGATCATAAATCAATTAAAGTGTGGCAATTGCCTGTCCTGGAATTTGCTGGCCCCAGATAACTACTCTGCCTTTGAGAGACTTGGCTATTGCCTATCCCATGAATTCCATTCCAAAATGAAGCTTTACCATTGTCTCTGCCTTGGTAAATAATCCTTGTTCTCTCATGTGCTGTTGTTCTTATTTCTCTTTTCACTATTCTCACACTTTCTTTAGAGTCAAAATAGAAGCAGGAAGTTCCTTTATATATCCTCTAAGTTAGGTGGAGGAATGTTAGGTATATTCTGAGGTGCTGTCAAGGGAAAGCAAAAAGGGAAATGTACTTATGCTCAATGAGTTTAAAGTCTAATGAAGGGGGAGATTATGCACATGAAAAATGTCTACAAAAACATGCAAAATAAAAACAATGTGTTAGGGGACTGTTATTCACAACTCATTGACAAGTATCATTTCTGCTGAATTAGTCAGCTTTGGAATGTTTAGTGGCCACCCTGAATCCCAGTATGTTATTTCTAAGTCAGATAAACCAAGTTTTCTGGAAGAAGGACAAAGATGGATGCAGTGTTGCTGAGAGTGAAGAATAAATCAACTCAATATAGGCTAGTAGATACCTATGGCTTCCAAGATCAAATTAAAAAAATAATTCCTCTGACATTCAAAGGCCTTTGGAAACTAGCTGCCTGTGAACTTTTCAGTCTTCCTACACTTTGTCACATCCTCTGTGATCCAGTGACATTGACCTACTGGCTCTTCTTCAAACAAGATCTTCTATCTCTAGGATCTGGGCATTTTCTTTGGCTATTTCCTGCACCTGGAATGTTATCCATCATCATCTCCACTTACTAGGTTCCTTGACTTCCTTTAAGTCCCAAATAATGTTCTAACTTCTACAGGAAGTCTTTCACAACCCTTCTAATACTAGTACATTCTCTCTGTTAATTATTTCCTACTTATGTTGTCTATAGTTTGTATGCATTTATTTTTTGCCTACCAATTAGATTGTGAGCTTTTTGAGGGCAGAGACTTTCTCTTGCCTCTTATTGTATCCCCAATTAGCACAGCTTCTGGCTGCCAATAGATACTTAATAAATGTTTTCTGACTAAAATCAGGCATAAATCATTTTTTAAATTCAGCTTGCCAAATTAAAGACTAATTGAAAATGAGAATATTATTTTTAGTGACATGAAAGAATTACCTATAATTTATAAAGATGAGGAAAAATCTATAAATGGGATCAGAAAAAATACAAATTCCAATCCTATTATTTTATATGGGATCCTTCATTCATTCTTTTATTCAAAATCATTTATAAAATGATAATAGTATACAAAGCTCTAGGTTAATCATTCAAATGTGACACAGAATCAATCCCTCCATGCTTTCAAAGAGTTTACATTAAGAAAAAGTAAGGAAATATGGGAGGAAAACACAGCAAAAAGTACATCCAAAGAGTAATTATAAAATGTTAGTATGTAGTAAATATAAGCTCTTTTGGAGAAGAGGCAATTGACAACTTGGAGAGATGAGAAAATGGCTTTTGTATGAGGTGACACTTGAACTAAGTTTCAAGGAGTTCATATAACCTGAGTGAATCAGAGATGAAAAGAAAAGAATAGAAACCCTTTAAAAATCCATGGTGTCAGAGAGACATGATGTTGTCCATGAATAATTGGGTCATCTTACTGGCTCCTTCCTCTTTGAAAGAGATTTAACTTTTTTTTTTAGCTTTCCAAAATAAATCTCTGAACCTATCTTAACTAGGTGACTTTTTTCTTTCATCTGTTCCCTATTTAAGGGACCATAGTGGGCAATGGAATAACTGAAGATTAAGGGCATGTCTACGGGCTTTGTTTAACAGCAGTGGAGAATACAATTTAGCTGTCAGCAGAGTAAACAAGAGCACTGAAGTTCAATATCAGTGTCATCATATATCTATGCCTTATGCCAAATTCATTTACCTGCTGAAGGGAGGTATTATTTTTATGTCTGATTTCTTTATTCTGGAAGAGGTTCATTTACATGATTAGTTTGTCAAGCAGATCGATGTCTTTGGTTTTCTGGTCTAACCGAAGATCTTTTACTTCTCCTTGTTGATCTATTTTGTCTTTGAGAGGGAAAGTTCTGTTAGAATGAGATGAGAAATAGTTCTACAAAATTGATGTAAAGCTAATAAATTTGCTTCATTTCCTGACTTCCATATCTACATTCATTGTAGAATGGGATCATAGAATTTAGATCTCTGAGGACCCTTAGAGTTTATTTATTTTAGTTTCTTGGTCTGACATGCAAAGACATTAAAGGGAATAGAGCATCACAGAGTCTGAGAGGTGGAGGCAAGATCTGGTCCTCCTAGACCAACCCATAACTGCTCATGAATCTTTGTCAATGTATGAATTTGTCATCTAATCTCTACTAAATCTTACAAAATTAAGGAACCCATGATGTTGAAAGAGAAGTCATGGCACTTTTCTGAAACTCTAAAAAAATGTCAAGATCCTTGTCCTAAATGACACAGGTAATATTTTAGAGGGAGAGTCTTCCTGTCTTCTTCATTAACAAATAGCATAGCTAATGCTTGATTTTAGCACTTAGATCTGTGCAATGCTGGGTGAAATATCTGGGATGAGTTTTTGATCTATTGTCACCTATTTTCTGTTGCTTTCTTAAGGATATTGAGGTTTGAGTTATTCTAGGATTTTAGAGATGGCTCTACCTTGGGATCTGTAAGCATTCAATACTCCCCAAATTTTCTGATCCAGTGCAACATCTGATCACTGACTTATTGGCCTTAACTCTCTAAGTTCTTGAGCTGACTTTGTATGTTCAGTAAAATTGCTCTTAAAAAATCAGATTATGGTATCTTAATACAAATTGAAGTAGATTTTTTTGTAAGTTCCTCTTTCTAAAGCTTTTTGACTGTTTTCTTTCACAACCTGACTAATGCAGAAATGTTTTACATGACTACACATGTATGAAATATTGAATTGCTTGAGTTCTTTTTTTCCCTTTCCATCTTATTCCCTTCCCATGATATTTATTCTATTTTCTATCTACCTTTACCCTATTACTCCTCAAAAGTGTTTTGCTTCTGACTGCCCCCTCCCCGACTCTGCCCTCCCTTCTTTCACCCTTCCCTCCTTATCCTCTTCCTCCTTTCTTTCCTGCAGGGTTAGATAGATTAGTCCTCCCAATTGGGTGTGTATGTTACTCCCACCTTGAGCCAACTCTGATGAGGTTAAAGTCTTTGAGCTAATTCTGTGTTCTAAATTTTCTTCTTCTTTCCCTCCTCAAACCTCCATAAGAAATCAATCAATTCAATATGTTATACATGTACAGTTATTCAGAACATCTTCACCTTTCTCAAAAGTGTTTTGCTTTTTACTGTTTGCTCCCCCAATCTGCCCTTCCTTCCTTACCCTAATGCCCTTCTTCCCTTATCTGCTTCCCCTCCCACTTTCCCTCAGGGCAAATATATATTACTATACTCACTTGGGTGTGTATGTTATTCCCTCTTTGAGCCAATTCTGAGGTTAGTAATGTTCATTCACTCCCCAACTCCTCCTTTTTCCCCTCCCCTCCAAAAGCTTTTTGTTTGTTTGTTTGTTTCTTTTTTGTGAACTGCTTTTCCCCAGTCTACCTCTCCCTTTCTCTTTCTTCCAGTACATTCCTCTTACTCCTTAACTTTATTTTAAAGATGTCATCATGGGTAATCTAGGTAGCACAGTGGACAAAGCACCAGTCCTCCAACCAGGAGGCCCCAACTCCAAATCTGGCCCCAGACATAAGCCACCCCACACTGCCTACCACACAAAAAACAAGGATAAACCAAAGATAAATGCTTTACAGATATCATCCCTTCACAGCCAGTTCAGACCTTTGTCCTTTGTCTAAGTATATTCCTTTTAGCTGCCCTAATACTGAGAAAGTTCTTTTGAGTTAGAAGTATTTTTTCCCATGTAGGAATGTAAACAGTTTAATTGTTTAATAAACCTCATGATTTCTTTTTCTCTTTACCTTTTTATGCTTCTCTAGGGTCTTCTATTTGAAAGTTAAATTTTCTACTCGGTTCAGGTCTTTTCACCACAAATGTTTAAAAATCCTCTTTTTTGTGGTAGTCCCATCTTCTGCCTTAAAGATTATACGCAGTTTTGCTGGGTAGGTGATTTTTGGCTATAATCTCAGTTCCTTTGCCCTCTGGAATATCATATTCCATGCCTTCTGGTCCCTTAATGTAGATGCTGCTAGATTGTGTGCTATCCTTATTGTAGCTCCACAGTATTTGAATTCCCTTTTTTCTAGCTGCTTGCAATATTTTCTACTTGACCTGGAAATTCTGGAATTTGGCTATAATTTTCCTGGAGGTTTACCTTTTGGGATCTCTTTCAGAAGGTGATCAGTAGATTCTTTCAATTTCTATTTTACCTTCTGCTTCTAGAATATCAGGGCAAATTTTCCTTTCAATTTCTTGGAAGATAATGACTAAATTCTTATTTTGGTCATGGTTTTCAGGTAGTCCAATAATTTCCAAATGATCTCCCCTGCATCTATTTCCCAGGTCAGCAGTTTTTCCAAGGAAATATCTCCTATTACCCTCTAGTTTTTTTATTCATTTGGATTTGCTTTACTGTGTCTTGTTTTCTCATAAAATCACTAGCTTCCATTCTTTCAATCCTAATTCTTAGGCAATTATTTTCTCCTGAAAGCTTTTGTATTTTCTTTTCCATTTGGCTTTTCAAGCTGTTACCTTTTTTTCTCATAACTCACATTCATTGCTCTCATTTCTCTTTCCATTCTTTCCTCCACCTCTCTAAATCTTCCTTCTATATCTCCTACTTTCTGTTCAAAGTATCTTTTAAGCACTTCCATGGCCTAAGACAAATTCAAATTTTTCTTGTAATCTTTGGATGCAGGTGTCCTGATGTTGCTATCCTCTTCTGAGGGTGCACCTTGGTCTTCTTTGTTGCTAAAGAAGCTTTCTATAGTTTTCAACTTTCTTTGCTTGCTCAACTTGCCATCTTTTACCTCCCTCTTACATTAGGGTCCTACTTCCAAGCTACACTGTCCCAAAATTTAGAGGTTCCCAGGAGTTTCAGTTTGAGTAAGGTCAGGTTTTTCTCACACCTGGCTTGCTCTCTGGTATAAAGATAACCTCAAAAGAACTTGCTAATTAACCAGCCAGCAAAACTTTGCGTGCTGTGGTTCTTTTTTTTAATTTTATTTTTTTTATTAATAAAGAATTTTATTTTTTTCCTGTTACATATAAAGATAGTTCTCAAATTTTGTTTATACAGGCTTTCCAATTTCAGATTTTTCTCCCTCCCTCCCCCCTCCCCTAGACAGCAGGTAATCTGATATAGGTTATAGATATAGATATAGATAGATAGATAGATATCTAGATATATCTAGATATATCTAGATATAGATACACATAATAACATTAATCCTATTTCAACATTAGTAATGTTATAAGAGAAAAATCAGAGCAATGATGAAAAACTTCAAAATAGCAAAAAAAAACAAAAAACAACAGCACCAAAAACAAAAGAAATAGTATGGTTCATTCGGCATCTATACTCCACAGTTCTTCTTCTTCTTTTTTTTTTTCTTGGATTTGGAGATCCTCTTCTATCATGAGTTCCCTAGAACTCTTCTGTACCATTGCATTGGTGAGAAGAACATAGTCCATCACAGTAGATCAACACTCAATGTTGATGATACTGTGTACAATGTTCTTCTGGTTTTGCTCATCTCACTCATCATCAGCCCATGCAAGACCCTCCAGGTTTCTCTGAACTCCTCCTGCTCATCGTTTCTTACAGCACAATAGCATTCCATTGTATTCATATACCACAACTTGTCCAGCCATTCCCCAATTTATGGACATTCCCTCAACTTCCAATTCCTTTCCACCACATAAAGAGCAGCTATAAATATTTTTGTACATGTGGGTCCCTTTCCCCTTTACATGATTTCTTTGGGAAAAAGACCTAAAAATGGTATTGCTGGGTCAAAGGGTATGGTCAGCTTTATCGCCCCTTGGGCACAATTCCAAATTGCTCTCCAGAATGGCTGGATCAGTTCACAGCTCCACCAAAAATGCATTAGTGTTTCAATTTTCCCACAGCTTCTCCACCATATATTATTGTCATTTTTTGTCATTTCTGCCAATCTGATAGGTGTCAGGTGGTACCTCAGAGTTGTTTTAATTTGCATCTCTCTAGTCATTAGAGATTTGGAGCTTTTATTTTTCATATGGGAATAGATAGCTTTGGTTTCTTCATCAGAAAACTGCCTGTTCATATACTTTGACCATTTCTCAATTGGGGAATGACTTGGATTCTTATAAATTTGATTTAGTTCCCTATATATTTTAGAGATGAGGACTTTATCAGAAGTACTGGCCACAAGAATTGTTTCCTAGATTTCTGCCTCCCTTATCATTTTGGATGCATTGCTTCTGTTTGTACAATTTTTTTTTAATTTAGTGTAATCAAAATCATCCATTTTGCATTTTATAATATACTCAATCTCTTTTTTGGTCATAAACTGTTTTCCTTTCCAAAGATCTGATAGGTAGACTATTCCTTTTTCTGCTAATTTACCTATGGTATCACCACTTATGTCTAAATCATGTATCCATTTTGACCTTATTTTAGTATAAGGTGTAAGATGTTGGTCTATGCCTAATTGCTGCCATACTATCTTTCAGTTTTCCCAGAAGTTTTTGTCAAATACTGAGTTCCTATCCCAGAAGCTGGAGTCTTTGGGTTTATCAAAAACTACATTACTAGTGTCCTTTACTACTGCATTTCCTGCGCCTAGCCTATTCCATTGATCTACCACTCTATTTTTTAGCCAGTACCAGATAGTTTTGATGACTGCCGCTTTTTAGTAAAGCTCCAGGTTTGGTACAGCTAACCTACCTTCCTGTGAATTTTTTTCATTATTTCCTGGGATATTCTTGATTTTTTGTTTTTCCAGATAAATTTTGTTATTATTTTTTCTAGCTCTATAAAATAATTTTTAGGTAGTCTGATTGGTATGGCACTGAATAAGTAAATTAATTTAGGCAGTATTGTCATTTTTACTACATTAGCTCTGCCTATCCATGAGCAATTGATATCTTTCCAATTATTTAGATCTGATTTGATTTGTGTGAAGACTGTTTGGTAGTTGTGTTCATAGAGTTCCTGGTTTGTCTTGGCAAATAGACTTCCAAGTATTTTATATTATCTACCGTTACTTTAAATGGAATTTCTCTTTCTATCTCTTGCTGCTGGACTTTGATGGTCATGTATAGAAACACTGATGATTTATGTGGATTTATTTTATATCCTGCTACTTTGCTAAAGTTGTTAATTGTTTCAAGTAATTTTTGAGTTGATTCTCTAGGATTCTTTAAGCATACCATCATATAATCTACAAAGAGTGATAGTTTTGTTTCCTCCTTGCCTATTCTAATTCCTTTAATTCCTTATTCTTCTCTGATTGCTCAAGCTAACATTTCTAGTACAATATTAAATAATAGGGGTGCTAATAGACATCCCTGTTTCACCCCTGATCTTATTGGGAAGGCCTCTAATTTATCTCCATTGCATATAATACTTGCTGTTGGCTTTAGGTAGATACTGTTTATTATTTTAAGGAAAGCTCTACCTGTTCCTAAACTCTCTAGTGCTGTTATTAGAAATGGGTGTTGTATTTTATCAAAAGCTTTCTCTGCATTTATTGCGATAATCATATGATTTTGGTTGGTGTTCTTATTGATGAGGTTGATTAACTTAATAGTTTTCCTAAAGTTGAACCAGCCCTGCGTGCCTGGTATAAATCCCACCTGGTCATAGTGTATTATCCTGGTGATCATTTGCTGTAATCACCCTGCTAATATCTTATTTAAGATTTTAGCATCAATATTCATTAGGGAAATTGGTCTATAATTTTCTTTCTCTGTTTTTGCTTTTCCGGGTTTTGGTATCACCACTATATATTTATGTCATAAAATGAATTTGTTAGAACTCCTTCTTCACCTATTTTTCAAAATAATTTGTATAATATTGGAATCAATAGTTTTTTATATGTTTGGTAAAATTCACTCATAAACCCATCTGGCACTGGGGATTTTTTCTTAGGGAGTTCATTTATGGGTTGTTCAATTTCTTTTTCTAATATGGGTTTATTTAAGGATTTTATTTCCTCTTCAGTTAACCTGGGCAGTTTGTATTTTTGTAAATATTCATCCATTTCTTTTAGATTGTCAAATTTATTGGCATACAGTTGGGCAAAATAATTCCTAATTATTGATTTAATTTCCATGTCATTGGTGGTAACATCACCCTTTTCATTTTTGATACTGGTAATTTGGTTTTCTTCTTTTTTTAAAAATTCAAATTAACCAATACTTTATCTATTTTATTGGTTTTTTCATAAAACCAGCTCTTAGTTTTATTGATTAATTCTATAGTTTGTTTTTTTTTTGTTTTCAATCTTATTAATTTCTCCTTTATTTTTCAGGATCTCTAGTTTAGTATCTAATTGGGGATTATTAATTTGTTCTTTTTCTAGCTTTTTAAGTTGCATGCCCCATTCATTAATCTCCTCTTTCTCTCTTTTTTTTTTTTCATGTAAGCATTTAGAGCTATCAATTTTCCCCTAAGCACTGCTTTGGCTGCATCCCATAGATTTTGGTATGTTGTCTCATTATTGTCATTCTCTTGGTTATAGTTATTTATTGTTTCTATGATTTGTTGTTTGGCCCATTCATTCTTTAGAATGAAATTATTTAGTTTCCAATTGATTTTCATTCTACTTTTCCCTGGCTCTTTCTTACATGTAATTTTTATTGCATCATGATCTGAGAAGGATGCATTTACTATTTCTTCCTTTCTACACTTGACTATGATATTTTTGTGCCCTAATGCATGGTCAATTTTTGAAAATGTTCCATGTACTGCTGAGAAAAAGGTATATTCCTTTCTATGACCATTCAATTTTCTCCAGACATCTACCATGTCTATCTTTTCTAGTAATCTATTCACCTCTTTCACTTCTTTCTTATTTGTTTTTGCCTAGATTTATCTAATTATGAGAGGGGGAGATTCAGATTTCCCAGTAGTATAGTATTACTGTCTAATTCCTCTTGTAACTCATTTAACTTCTCCTCTGAGAATTTGGATGCTATACCACTTGGCGCATACATGTTAAATATTGATATTACTTCATTATCTATAGTACCTTTTAGCAAGATGTAATTTCCTTCCTTATCTATCTTAATGAGATCTATTTTTGCCTGCACTTTGTCTGAGATAAGGATTGCTACCAGTGCTTTTTTTTTTTTTTTATATACGTTAGCTGAAGCATAATATATTCTGCTCCAACCTTTTACCTTTACTCTGTGTGTATCTCTCTGCTTCAAATGTGTTTCTTGTAAACAGTATATTGTAGGATTCTGGTTTTTAATCCACTCTGCAATTCGCTTCTGTTTTATAGCAGAGTTCATCCTATTCACATTCACAGTTATTAATGACTGTCTATTCCCCTCCATTCTATTACCCCCTTTGTACTTTCCCCCCCTTCTTTCACCCTATTCCTCCTCACTGATGTTTTATTTCTTACCCCTGCCTCCCCCAATCTGCCCTCCCTTTTTCTCACCCCCCTCTCTTTTCTTTACCTTTTTCTCCCTTGCTTTTGTCCTCCCTTCTATCAGTCCTCCCCTTTCACTTCCCCTTTTGCTTCCCTAAAGAAAGAGCTAAGTTTCTTTATCCCAATGAACGTATATGTTATTCCCTCTTTGAATCAAATCTAATGAGATTAGGGTTGAAACAATGTTCATCCCTAATTTCTTTCCCTCTATTGTAATAGGTGTGTTTTTTTCACCTCTTCATATGATATAATTCATCCCATTACACCTCACCTTTCTTCTCCTCCCCATAGACTCCCTTTTAAACCCCTTAATTTTTTTTGTATCATCACATCAAAGACAATTTATATTTATATCCTCTGTGTAAACTTCTTCTTTCTGCCCAAATACATTTACAGTTATGAGTATTATCTTCTCGTGTAGTGATATAAACAGTTTAACCTAATTGGGTAACTTTTTTCCCCTGTTTACCTTTTTAAACTTCTCTTGAGTCTTATATGTTAAGATCAAATTTTCTATTCAGTGCTGGTCTTTTCACCAGGAAAGATTGAAAGTCCCCAATGCCATTAAGTGTCCATCTGTTCCCCTGAAAGAGAATGCTCAGTTTTGCTGGGTAATAGATTCTTGGCTGCAATCCAAGCTCCTTTGCCTTCTGGAATATCATATTCCAAGCCTTGCAGTCCTTTAATGTTGAAGCTGCCAGGTCCTGAGCAATCCTGACTGTGGCTCCATGATATTTAAATTGCTTCTTTCTGGCTGCTTCGAGTATTTTCTCCTTCACCTGATAATTCTGGAATTTGGCTACAATATTCTTTGGAGTTTTCATTTTGGGGTCTCTTTCAGGAGGTGATCAGTGGATTCTTTCAATGATGATTTTATCTTCTGATTCTATGATATCAGGGCAGTTCTCCTTAACAATTTCCTGGAATATGGTGTCTAGATTCTTTTTCTGGTCATGGCTTTCAGGCATTCCAATGATTCCCAAACTGTCTCTCCTCGATCTGTTTTCCATATCAGTTGCCTTTCCAATGAGGTATTTCACATTTTCTTCTATTTTTTCATTCTTTTGATTCTGCTTGACTGATTCCTGGTGTCTCATGGATTCCTTATCTTCTAACTGGCCCTTTTTTAATTTTTAAGGCATTGTTTTCTTCAGTGAGATTATGCACCTTTTTTTCCATTTGGTCAAGTGAATTTTTTTAAGGCAGTGTTTTCTTCAATGAGCTTAGGCTCCTTTTTTTCCATTTGGCCAGATGACTTTTTTAAGGCATTGTTTTATTCAATGAGATTATGCAGCTTTTTTTCCATTTGGTCAGATGATTTTGTTAAGACATTGTTTTCTTCAGTGAAATTATGTGCTTCCTTTTCCAAGCTGCTGATTCTTTTTTCATAGTTTTCTTGTTTGCTTTCATTTCTCTCCCCATTTTTTCTTCTACCTCTCTCAATTGATTTTTAAAATCCTTTTTGAGCTCTTCCAGGAAGGCTTTTTGTTCTTGAGACCAATTCACCTTCCCTCGTGAGGCTTCACATGTAGGCAATTTGAGGCTATTGTCCTCATCTGAGTTTGTGTTGGCTTCTTCCCTATTGATACAGAAGCTCTCAATGGAGAGGGCTCTTTTTTGCTTCTTAGTCATTATTGCAGTTTGTTTATTTATTTTTTAAGTTGAGGTCTGCTCTGGGGGCACCAAGGTCCCTGTTTTGGGCTTCTTGTGCAGGGGTATAGGTGCTGTGTGACTGGCTTTTTACTCTGAGACCTTTATAGTGTTTGCAGTTTGACCCTCTTCACTTCCTGTCTGGGTGCACTCAGCCAGGCGCCTGATCCCACCTGTCCTGTTCCTGGCCCTACAGCCCGCTCTCATGGCCGGTGCAGGTAGGTTATTCCACTGTCCTTCTTCTCCACCAGATTTTTGAGCCAGGTTACAGGGGCCTCAGTTGTTCGGCTGTGGCCCACAGCTCCTGCTGACTTTCCCTGACCCCCTCAGCGCAGGCACTGGGCCTCCCTTTTGCCCGAGTCAGACTGACCTTTTCCTGAAATCTTCTAAATTATCTCTGGTTGGAAGACTGTGTCTCTCTGTCTCTTTGCAGGTTCTGTAGTTTCAGAATCTGTCCAGAGGCTTGATTTAATGTTCTTTTTGTGGGAACAGAAGGAGAGTTCAGGCAGCTTGCTGCTTCCTCTCCGCCATCTTGGCTCTGCCCTGTGTGCTGTGGTTCTTAACTCCAATGAGCCTGCGCCCCACCCCTACCTGTGCATCCTGGAACTCTAGATATTTTTCTTGGTTCCTCATTGGGGTGGGATTAGATAGCTGAATTACTTCTTAGGTACTGCAGATACCCCTGTATTTTCCACCACAACCTCCACCTCCACCAATTGTTCAGCCCTCTCCCCCAACCATAAGCTTAGTTCTAGAAAACACTAGTGCTACATCTGATTTGGAGGCTTGGGGGTAAGTTTCTCTGGTGCTGCCTGCCTGGGTACTGTGTTGGTTAGATTGCAGTCTTGAACTCTTCTTGTAGCCCATTGCAGCCCCCTCTAAGCTGTCTTTGACAGGAGAATAATCTCAGCCTGTCTTTTTTGTGGGTTTTGCTGCTCCAGGGGTTATTTTATGTATGTTTGGGGGGTAATTATGTAAGGAACTCTCTGCATTTAATGTCTTTCTTCCACCATCTTGGCTCTACCCCTTGAATTGCTTGAGTTCTTAACTGGGGGCACAGGGGGAGAGAAGGGAGGGAGGAAGAGAATTTGGAACACAAAGTTTTGAAAATTAATGTGAAAATTTGTTTTTACATTTAACTTGGGGATGATTCTAAATAAATAAAAACAAAAACCCTGTTGGCTCTTATTCTACTTAACCACTGTAGCCATCTAGAAAGCTCAGTAGGGTCAGTGAGAGGACTACAGGATCAGTTTTACTTTGGGAATCCTTACCTTTATATCTCCTTTTATGTTTCATACTGGGATGGATTTTGAAACTGGGAATCTGCTAAAGCTGGGTCATAGTCACATAGGCATTGTTTGTTTCTGAACATGTTCCTAGTTCAGTTGCTAGCCTTGGTTGAATGACCTCTTATGCTGGAAGGCTGTCTATATATACGAATTCTTCTCAGTACTCTGAGGATTTACTCTTCAGAGCTGAAGATGGATCTACAGAACTGTAATTTAGCACTTGCACAAAGTCATGTTTCCCCCTCGATTTATTTCTGACCTTTTCCTGCACTGGTGCAAAATTTTAGCACTCTTTCAACTCCTATGTCCTGGATTGCTCTGGAATGATGTAACCTGGACCTCATGTTCACTGTCCATTGATGCCTTTGTCTGTCTCCCTAGGCTGACCTGGCTTCAAAATATGATATACAGTGACATTTTTCCTGAGTTTTAATATATTGTTTTTGGTTGGTGGGTTTTAGAGGTCCTTATTGTGTCAAGAGGATGGAATGTGGTCGATAAGGGGATTTAGCAGTGAGAGTGACTGACTGCTGATTAGCCTACTTCCATTTAACTAGATTGTAAGCACATTGGGCTGGCCCTTAAGTGGGTAATGTTCTCAGAAGCTAAAAACTTTGAACTTTACTTGAGACCACCTTTGAGTCCAGTGAACCAATAATTTGAATGATGCTAGCCAATCAGCTTGAAGAACTTCCCATTTCTGGGAGGAGAACATGGAGGAGGAGGTTGATGCTGGCAGGGGACTTCTTCCTCTTTTGGTTCGAGACATTGGTTTGGTGGTAGGATGACAAATGGGAGGTTTAAGAAGGATTAAGAAGGAGGAATTCCATGCTATAATAAATCTGTTCTCAAACTTTCTCATTTCTATCTTATATCTTTTAATAAACCCTTAAAAAGCCTAAAATCATTTATCTGTGATTTTACTCAGTTTTCCCCCAAAACTGGGGGGGGGGTCAGATTAGAACCCACATTTAGAATTTTAAATTATACACTGTGAAGGAGTTTTCTTAAGAGAGTTCAGTTATACTTCTTCCTGATGTTCTGCCATCTTGACTCTGTCCCTCTTGGTTTACAATTTACAGAAAATGCAATGAGTATTATCTCATTGGATCATTGGAACATTTTGAGGGAATGCATCAAAGGACTTTGTAAATATTAAAGTGCTACATGAATGCTAGTTGCTTATCATTATCCCCATCATAGTTAATGATAATGATAGCACTTGTTGTACTTTAAAATTTATAAGGCACTTTTACAAACAGTATCTCAATTTTTCAGCCCAGCAACCCTTGGAGGAAGATGCTATTATTATCCTCATTTTTCAAATGTGAAAACTGAGGTCAGCAGAGTTTTATTGATTTGTCAAGGGTCACACAGCTAATAAATATATGAGAGTGTTTGAATTCAAGTTTTCCTGATGCTACATATAGTCCTCTCTCCACTACACTAGCTGGTTGTCTAATAATAAGAAGGAATAAAAAGAATAATACAGATATAAATATTGCAATTTTGTGCTTAATAAAACTAAAATCCAGAGAGTTTGAGGCATGTCTTAGACAATATAGCTAGTCAGTTACATATCTGGGAGGGACATCCAGGATTCTATTTTTGTTATTGTTTTGTTGTATTATATTAGCTATGTTATTTAAAATTACAAAACTAGTATTATTTCCACAAAAATAGTTATTTCTTTATGTGAAATATATTTTGTTTTGTGGTATGATGAGGGTTAAGTGACTTTCCCTGGGTCACACAGCTAGCTAGTAAGTATCAAGCATCTGAGGCCAGATTTGAACTCAGGTCATGCTGAATCCAGGGCCAGTGCTTTATCTACTGTGCCACCTAGCTGGCCCCTTTATGTGAAATATGTAAAGACAAAAAAATCTATCAAAATCAACAATAAAACGAAAAAATCTAAAAATTATTTTCTTCATAAAATAATTATAATATTTGAATTTTTGAATCTTTCATGGTTTCATGATTTCTTGTATTAGGGTACTTAATCTGCCAACATATATGACAATCCCCCTATAATTTATTAGATGGTTTTCATGAGTTTCTATCATTGAATGATAAAACAATGAAAACTGATTTGGGGGGAAAATTTTCTCTGAAGTTAGCTAGACTATATATTAGACAATATACATGTATTCCCTCTGAAGCCATGCTGTTGTTGATTGAACCATTAATTGATGCCTGACTTTTCATTACTCATGGACCAAAGCATGCCAAACTCTTCAATCCTCCATTTTTTCCTAGTCTATCCAAGCTCATTTTCATTACTTCTATGAGACTCTCTATCCATCTTATTTTTTTGTGATCCCTTTTGCCTTTTGCTTTCAATTTTTCTCAACAGCATTGTCTTGATCAATGAGTTATGTCTCCTCATTATGTGGCCAACATTTAAGTTACAGTATTTGACCTTTCAGTAAATAGCCTGAACTAATTTCTCTAAGTATTGACTTATTTGACTTCCCTGCTATTCAAAGTACTCTCAAAAGTTTTCTCCAGCATCAAAATTCAAAAGCATCAATTCTGAGGAAATTAGCTTTCCTTATAGTCTAGCTTTCATAGTCATACATTGTTACCAGGAAAAAAAACAACAACATATGTTTGACTATATGGTCCTTTGATAACAAAGTGAAGTTTTTGGATTTTATTTTGCTGTCCAGATTTGCCATAGCATTTCTTCTATGGAACCAGCATCTTTTAATTTCATGGCTGCATTGACCATCAGCAGTAATCTTTGAGTACAATAATATAAAATCTAACACTGCTTTCATTTCTACTCCCTCTATTTTCCAGGAAGTGATGGAACAACTTTCCAAGATTTTAGTTTTTTTGGTATTGTTGTTGTTATTGTTGTTTGTTTTATTTTTATTTTTTGGGTGTTTTTATCTTATCTTCAAATCAGATTTTACACATTCATTTTTCACCCATGTCAAGAGGCTTCTTAATACTTCATTTTCTGCCATCATATTGATATAATTTGCTAATCTGAGACTAAAGATCTTTCACTTGGCTTTTGATTAATCCAGTCTGGCATTTCACATGATGTATTCTGCATATAAGTTAAATAAATAAGGCAACAATTTACTGCTTTTACTTACTTCTTTTCCAATCTTAAACAAATAATGTGTTCCAAGTTCAATTCTAAGTATTGCTTTTTATCCTTTCTACAGGTTCCCCAAGGGAAAAGTAAGATTACCTGGTGCTTACATGTTTTTGAGAACTTGTCACATTTTATTATAATTCATCATCAAAAGGTAGTCATTGAAGCAGAACAAGAGTGTGTGTGGGTATCTGTGTTTTCATGGAACTCATTTTTCTTGTGTGTGGGCCAATGAGGCTTAAGTGACTTGTCCAGGGTCACACAGCCCAGGGTCATACAGCTAGTAAGTGTCAAGTGTCTGAGGCCAGATTTGAACTCCGGTCCTCCTGAATTCAGGGCTGGTGCTTTATCCACTGCACCACCAGCTCCTTTCCTTTCTCCAAAATCAAGCAATTGTTAGCAATTTGAATGTCTCTAATTCCCTCATTTTACATTTTTGTGAAGTCTAGCTTCTCTAATCTTAATCTGGAATGTAAAATGAACAGAATTGTTTAGTAATCTGAAATTTCTTCATCATTGCCCTTCTTGCATATTGAGACACCATCTGATTTTTTTCCAATCCAATGGCCTCTGAAAAATTTTCTAAATTTGCTGGCATATTGGGTGCAACACTTTAACAGAATCATCTTTCTAGGATTATAAATAATTTAACTGGAGGACAGAGCCAAGATGGAGGAGGAAAGCCTGGGATTCTCCCACACTCCCAAAAAATCTCTCCACTTTGAGAAAATAATGGGATTTTGCAGATACTCAAAGGCCCCACCTGGAGATTAATCTAAACTGACTGAATTAAACTAGAGTGACTGACTTTGATGATTAGCCTACTTAAAGTTAATTAGATTGTAACCACACCTGGCTAGTCCTTAAGAAGATATTGTTCTCAGAAGATAAGGACTTTGAACTCAACAAGAGACCATCTTCAAGTCCAGTGAACAAATGGATTTGGATGACACTAGCCAATCAGCTTGAAGCAGTGTGTAAGGATTGCCTCTCCTCAGGACCTATAAAAAGATTTCACTTTGCTCTGACAGTTCATGGCTGAAGCAGGCTCATAGTGGAGGACTTGAGGAAGAACCAGACCACACTGGAAATCTAGGGTAGGTAGGCCTTTTCTTAACTTTCTAAACTCCACATGTTCTCTTTTTATTAATACCTGGGATGCTTAAATAAATGCTTAATGCCCAAGGACTAGTGCTAAAGCTTCTAATTTAAGGCAGCAGATGAGTGGAGGAAGGGCACAGGTATACCAAGGTTCCAACCATAGAGAATCAGATTTAAATCAGACTTTGGCTTCCAGGTTAAAGAGAAAGCAGACCGTGGTTACTTACAGGCCAGGCAGGCTGAGAAGAAGCCTAATTGTACCCTCTGGTACCCCCTGTAGCTTAGGTCAGTGCATCCTGGAAGCAGTGCTACATGTTATAAACAAGGTAAAAGCCAAGAAATAGGTGGTCAAGATGAGCAGGATAAATCAGCAGTCCATAGAAAGCTTCTTTCATGGCAATGTAGATCAAAATAAACCCTCAGAAGAAGATCATAAAAAGTCAAAGCTCCTACATCCAAAGCTTCCAAGAAAAATAATTGTTCTCAGGACATGGAAGCACGCAAAAAAGGATTTTGAAGAGAAGTAGAGGGAAAAGTTAGAGAGCTAGAGGAAAAAAGTAGAAAGAGAAATGAGAGTGATGCAGGAGGGTCATAAAAAAAAAGTCAACAGCTTGAAAAGCCAAATTGGCCAAATGTAAAAGGAGGTACATAAACTCTGAAGAAAATCAATGCTTAAGAATTAGGATAGAGCAAATAGAAACTAATGACTCAATGAGAAATTAAGACATAATAAACCAAATCCAAATGAATAAAAAATAGAGGGCAATAAGAAATATCTCCTTGGAAAAATAACTGACTTTGAAAATAGTCTCAGGAGAGATTATTTGAAAATCTTTGGATCACCTGAAAACCATGATCAAAAGAAGAGCTTAGATATCATCAGGGAAATTTTCTCTGATATTCTAGAAGCAGAAGGTAAAATAGACATTGAAAGAATCCACCAATCACCTCTTGAAAGAGATCCCAAAAGGAAAACTTACAGGAATGTTATAGCAAAATTCCAGAGATCCAAGGTCAAGGAGAAAATATTGCAAGCAGCTAGAAAAAAGGAATTCAAATACTGTGGAGCTAAAGTAAGGATAACACAAGATCTAGCAGCATCTACACTAAAGTTCCAGAGAGTATTGAATATGATATTCTAGAAGGCAAAGCAAATGGGACTATGGCAAAAAATCACCTATCTGGCAAAACTGTTTAAAATATTTCAGGGTAAAAAATGGGACTTCAATAAAAAAGAGGACTTTTAGGCATTTCTGATGAAAAGACATGAACTGAATAGAAAATTTGACTTTCAAATACAAAACCCTAGAGAAATGTAAAGGGTTTAACAGGAAAAAGGAATCATGAGGGATATTAAAAGATTAATCTCTTTAAATTCCTACATTGGAAGATAAAACTTCTAACCCAAAAGCATTTTGTCATTATTAGGGCAGCTGAAAGGAATATACTTGGACATAGGGCACAGTCTGAATTGAATATGAAGGGATGATATCTGTAAAGCATTTACTTTTTAGTTATCCTTATTTTTTGTAGGGCAGCCTGGGTGGTGTGGCTTATATCTGGGGCCAGATTTGTGGTTGGAGCCTCCTGAGTCCATGGCTGGTTCTTTTTCTACTGGGTCTCTTAGCTGACCAATGATGACATCTTCAAAATAAAGTTAAGGGGTAAGAGGAATGCACTGGAAAAGGGGAAATGGAAATGTGGAAGGTGGTAATGCAGCTCACATAGAAGAAATAAGAAAAAGCATATGGATTAGAGGGGAAAATGGGGAAGGAGCGGGGGAGTGAGTGAGCCTTACTCTTATCAGAATTGGCTCAAAGAGAGAATAACATACACACTCAAGTGGGTATAGTAATATATTTTGCCCTGAGGGAAAATGGGAAGGAAAGAGGATAAGTGGGGGGAGAGGCAAAGGAATAGAGGGCTGATTGGGAGAGGGGTAGTGAAAAGCAAAACATTTTCAAGGAGGGATAGGGTGAAAGAAGATAGAAAAGAGAATAAACATCAAGGGGAGGGAATAGGATGGAAGGTAACGCAGTGTTAACTGTGAAAGAAATGATCAGGAAAATGCTATCAGGATATATGAAAAATGTAAACCATCAACAGAGAAAGAACTGATGATATCTGAATACAGATTGAAGTATAATTTTATTTGTTAGTTCCTCTTTCTAAAGTTATTTTGTCAATTTTCTTTCACAACCTGAGTAATGTGAAGATGTTTTGCATGATGGCACATATATGACTTTTAGTTAATTGCTTGATTTCTTAGGGGAGATTGATGAGGGAGGGAGAAAGAAAATTTGGAACTCGAAGTTTAAAAAATCAATGTGAAAAAAAAACTTGTTTTTATTTACATTCAAGTTTGGGAAAATTATAAATAAAAAGTTAATTTTTAAAGTTAATTAATTAATAAACAAACAAATAAATAACTTAGATGGAATTCTTTCACTTCCACTAACCTTATTGTTAGTAATGTTTGTTAAGAACTTCTTGATTGCATTCTCTACTATGTCTGCTTTTAGATCAGTAACCATACCATCTTTGTTATGGGTGGTGTTGACATTTTTCTGGCATAATTGTTTTTGTATATTTCTGTCACCTCTTCTTAATCTCTTCCATTACTATTGATTTCCCACAATTTTTGCCTATTATGCACATTTTTTGCATGAAACATTACTTAGATATTTCTAATTTTCTTGAAAATTCCTATTGTCTTTACCATTTTATTGCTTTCATCTATTTTTTTTTGCATTGCTCACTTAAGAGAAGGTTCTTATCTCTCTTTTGTATTCTCTGTAATGCAACATTCAGTTAGGCATATTTTTCTTTTTCTTTTTTTCCCTTTTGTTTTCCTTGTTTCCTCAAGTATTTGTAAAGTTTCATCACACATCTATTTTGCTTTCTTGCTTTTCTTTTTTGGGGGATGGTTTTTTATGCCTCCTGTACAGTATTTGTGAACCTCTGTTCATAGTTATTCACTCTGGTAATGTCCATGTATTACTGTGATGCTGAATGGTTTGTACAGATATCATTTTATATATATATATATATATATATATATATATATATATATATATATATATATATATATATATATATCCACACACATACACATATGTATACATGCACATTTTTTCTTATACACACTAGTATTGGTTTTCTCACCTTTTTATGTTCTATGTGGGTTACTAAATTACTTCTAAGATATTATCTAGCCCACACAAATATATATAGTGATCACTTGAAGTAAATTCACTCATTCCCATCCATTTAAGTTCACTGACACCCAAAATTCTGGTTTTGAATGTTTATATCCTCTGTTTGACCATATCCACATTATTTTGGTCCAGAAATATTAAATTCTAGGTCCCTATGTAATATTGGACTTTACAATATCAAACTTTACTTTCATTACCAAACACTCCATTACTGTGCTTCTTTTCAGCTTTGATTCAGCCACTTCAATAGTACTGGAGCTACTTGTATTTGCCCTCCACTCTTCCTTAGTAGTGTGATGGATACCCTTCCAACCTGAAGAGCTCATCTTCCAGTGGCATATCTCATATGATTTTTACACTTCCCATGGGGTTTTCTTGTTAAAGGCACTAGAGTAGATTTTCATCCCATTTTCTAGTAGTTACCTCATGTCAGAACTCTCTGCTATGCCCTGTACACCTTTGCTAACAATGCATAGCATAGCTTATATTTTCATTGAGCTTTGCAAGCAACTTCACCTCAGCAAGGCAGTGATCCAAGAGCTCATTTTTGTGGTGAGTAAAACTATATGTGGTCACCCTATTATTGTCACAAGTGTAGGGAAAATTATCTGTGATGTATCATATATTTGTTACTTAGAAATTAGAAGCTACTGAACCACTTTTGGGGCAATAAGCATTTATTAAAGTGTATTAAATATTAGTAAAGTATGGCTCTGAAAGATACAAGAGCCCAGAGAAGAGAGAAAATGGGAAACAACACTAGATGGCTATGTCTGAATTCTCACCCAGTTCTAGCACCAAAAGAGCAAGTGTCTGTGCAAGCTTGCTGAGGGCAGGAGCAGAGCCCACTCATACACATTGTTCAAATCTTATTGTCAAGCATCACCCAAATCTCTTGGTTCACTGGATTTGAGGGCAGTCCATAAGTAGAACGTGCTTAAGGTCAGAGTTTGGAGAACATATCCTCTGGCAGGAACAAGGCTTTCAGGTAGGTGTGGTTTTGAGTGAGGTAACATCCTGATTCTGGCCTGACATTAAGAAAAGTCAGGCCAGGCTCTCTCAGTGGATGGAAGGGGGAAGCCCTGAAATTCCCAACCCCTATGATTATTATTATTGTTGTTGTTGTTGTTGTTGTTGTTGTTGTTGTTACTTTGCTGGGCAATGGGGGTTGAATGACTTGCCCAGGGTCACACAGCTAGTAAGTGAAAAGTGCCTGAGGCTGAATTTGAACTCAGGTCCTCCTGAAACCAGGGCCAGTGCTTTATCCTCTGTGCCACCTACCTACCCCCCAAACCCCCTGTTACTAATAATTTTCTCACACATACACCTTCTTTCTTGCATGGTAAGATATTGTTATTTTCTTATGCAGCATGGAAAATTAAGGTACTGTACAGAATCCCCACAAACAAATGAGACAGAACTTATGGGCAATAGGGATTGAGAAATAATACAAATTTTTGCTTTATTTATTTCCTCTTGGGTGAATTTACACCTCCATTTAGAAAGAAATTAAAGATGCTTGTGTTAATATTAATCACAAATTCCTGCAACCCATCAATACTCCATCTAAGGGTCAGTGTATACTTCTCATGAATAGGAAAAATATTATATTAAAGAAATTGAGCATGGAAACAAAACCATTTCCTTGCCCCCCAATTGGTTTAATGCCACTAAAAGAATCTGCCTTAGTTAAAATTTTTGTTTGTCCTCAATAACTAGAGCTTGTAATTTTCCCAATTCAAAAACCAAGTCTTATTGGCATTCAGATTCCCTTGAGATATATATAAAAGCTCTTTAGATAATCATTTTCCAAAGTTAGGATCAGAAATTATAATGTTGCATTGACTTTTGAAAATAAAATTTCTGGTTCAATTAGCTCAGCAACTTGGGGGGTGGGGAATGAAACACTGAGTGTCACCTTTCCAGTATTTTCAATTCCACATTAATTAAAAAACTAATTATAATTTTTATCATAATCATAATACTCTCCATGAATCAAACAAGATCCCATTGACTAAAAATATTAATTATCTTTTGAAAGAAGACTAGGAAGGTGAAAGATTAGCCACTCACTTGCCACAGTCTTTAATGTGTTTTGCACATTTCTATTAAATGAATCTTTATTTTTTAAGATAATGTTATTACTAAAAACACATTTTACCTAATAATTTTATTTGCTAAAATGCATCCATCAGTCTCCAAGGGCTTGGTGCCAAGACCCAAGTCTATTTGATATCCCTAAAAGGGATATTCTCTATGTCATTATTCCCAATGTAGCAGAGTTCATCAGAAAGTGTTATTGCAGGAAGTTCCCTAAAGACAGAATTATAGCCAGTCTCTAGCATCTGTCCTTTAAGTTGCTTTTGAGATGATATTTTATAATTAGCTTAACTGAAATTACAAGTCAAAACTATGAACTATGTTCCTTTTAAGTGTATTAAACTCAAAAAATCATAATTATTTTCTGACAGGTATGTTTTTGAACATTTTAGCAATAAAAGTTGGAGGGGGGAATCTTTCTGCATAGTACTGATGGTTTGATTTATTTTCTCCCTTGTTAATGCTAACATACTAGAGACAAATAAGGCCTAAAATAGTATGATAGGTAAAATTAGAATCTCACATGGCATCAAAAGCATACTATGACCTGGCAACAAGAGTGAGCAAGGAAAGGATTTACTTGGTCTTTCCAGGGATGGAAATTCAGAGAAATTGTTTCATTTCAATCCGTTAATTGAACCAGGATTCAGTGAAAGCTTTTAGAGTCAGGAAACCAAGGGCTTTTCTTTCTATCTTATATAGAGGAAAGAGTAATGGATATGGTGTCCAGAAACTTAGTGACAAATGTTGGTTTAACTTTTTCCTGATCTTGTGACCTGAGCCAAGTCTCTCCAACTCTCTTTCTTCACCCGTAAAACTTAGAGGACAAAGAGATTAGGCATGATGATCCTAAAGTCTCCTTCTAACCCTTAATCTATGACTCTAGTATTTCTCCTTGCAAGTAGTCAGTTCTATTTCATAAAATCCCTCCATCTCAAAGTTGGGAAGGACAACAAAGTTCATTAATCTAAAGGTTATAATAAAAATAATCCCTACCCCAACATCCTTAACTATCAATTTCTATCACCTTCAATATCAGGTCCTATCAACAGGTTTCTAATGATGGGCATGAAATTGGAGTGGAGAGGGCATTCAATATGAAATGAAGAAGTTCATGTTCTGCTCTGACACTTATAATGTTTCACCTTTGGTCAAGTAACTCAATATTTTTGGGCATTGATTTCTTCATCTATAAAATTAAGGGTTTTATATAGATAGGTAATCCTAAAACCAATGACTTTGAGTCACTTCAGTTCTGCAGAACACAATATATTCATGTGTGAATTCAGGGGTTGGATTTCATGGCCTCTGAGATACCTTCCAGCCCCAAATCTGTGATACTAAGTCTCCACATCTCATGCCCTTTCTCCTACAGGACATTGTCTGTCATTTTTCATAATCAACTCCACAGGACAAAAAGATACTATAATAGTGCTCTAAGGAAGGCATACAAGTATAAGTTCTTATTAGTTTAGGTCACCAAGCCTCTCTGTTTAGACTGAAAACAGTGGGTGGAAAAAGAAGCATAAGAAAATATCTCCCAATGAAAAACACCCTTCTCTTCCAGATTAGATGAAATATAAATGAAATCCATTAACTTCCACAGCAGCATAAACCATGCTAGGTAGAGAGGTACAATGATACTAGTGTTTTAGCCAGAGTTAATTAAGAAATCCCTTCAAAGTGCATGCATAAAAGTATTCCTCCAATATTCTAGTGTCTTCAAGGTAGAACAGATAGCAAAGAAAAACACCTAGTTTATCCAAAATGCTTCATTACTAAACACAAATTTTGAATGGATCCTTCCATTTGGTGTGCTTCCTAAGTGTTGTAGAATTCAGAGGGATTCCTTAGATTTTTAAAAGTTTTTTTTTTTTATTATAATGTACTGATGCCCCCAAAAGGTCTTCTGGCTCACATCAAAATATGTCTTTAGGTGACACATATAGGATTGGATAATATGACAAAAAAGGCAAATAATAAATGTTGGAGAAATTGTGGAAAAAATTGGAACACTAATGCATTGTTGGTGGAGCTGTGAACTGATGCAACCATTTTGAAGAGCAATTTGGAACTATGCCCAAAGGGCTCTAAAGATGTGCATACCCTTTGACCCAGCAATACCACTACTAGGTCTTTTCCCCAAAGAGATCATAAAAAGGGGGAAAGAACCCACGTGTACAAAAATATTTATAGCTGCTCTTTTTGTGGTGGCAAGGAATTGGAAATTATGGGGATGTCCATCAATCGGGGAATGGCTGAACAAGTTGTGGTATATGAATGTAATGGAATAGTACTGTGTTGTAAGAAATGAGAAGCAGGCAGATTTCAGAGAAACCTGGAAAGTCTTAGATGAACTGATGCTGAGTGAAGTGAGCAGAACCAGGAGAACATTGTACACAGTATCAACAATATTGTGTCTTGATCAACTGTGATGGACCTGATTCTTCTCAGCAATATAATGGTCCAAGATAGTTCCAAAGGACTCATGATGGAGAATGATCTCCAAATCCAGAAAAACAAAAACAAAAACAAAAAATCTATGGAATCTAGATGCAGATTGAAACATATTATCTCTATTTTTTTATTTTTCGTTTTTGAGGTTTTTTCTTTTTGCTCTAATTCTTCTTGCACAGCATGACTAATGCAGACATATGTTTAATGTGATTGTAGATATGTAACATATATAGTATTGCTAGCTGTGTTGGGGACGGGTAAGGGAGGGGAGGGAGGGAGAAGTAATTGAAACTAGAAATCTTATAAAAACAGTTTCAAATTATCTCTACGTGTAACTGGAAATAACAAAATGATTCTATGGAAAAAAACATATATGTCTTTAATTTTTACAAAGACATTTACATATAATCTCATTTGACTCTGTTGCATAAGTGTCTTTATTATCCACATTTTAAAGGTGAAGAAATTGAGGTAGAAAGAAGCTAATGGACTTGCCCAGTGTTAAAAATCTAATAAATGTCTGAAAAATGATTAGACTTAAAATTTATAGTATTCCTAATTCTGAGTGCAATGCTCTATCCATTACATGACATAATTTTCTCAGGATTTATGATGGCTGCAAAGCGGGTACACTGGCACCACCCCTTTTAAATTTTTTTTTTTTTGTGAGGCAATTGGGGTTAAATTTTGCCCAGGGTCACACTGCTAGTAAGTGTTAAGTGTCTGAGGCCAGATTTGAACTCAGGTACTCCTGACTCCAGGGCCAGTGCTCTATCCACTGTACCACCTAGCTGCCCACCACCCCTTTTTAAAAGGAAAATTTTGCTTATTACCCCAGTATTAGTACCAATTACATAATTAATTGATTAATTAATCAATGGGTGAATAAATGAATTGAAGGGTGAATAAATGAATAAACAAATGAATGAATGAACCAGTAATCAAACAAGGAAATGAATGAATGATGAAGTAAACAAAAAGAAAAATAAATAAACAAATGAATGAATAAACAAATAACTAAATAACTAAATGAATAAGTAAATGGCTAGATAGATACATAAATAAATAGGTGAAGCAAATGGGTAAATGAATAGATAAATAAATAAATAAATTTAGAAAAATGTAGACCCTGCCCTTCAAGATCCAGGATCTTGTAAAATAATTGAACTGGGAAAAATAGTTGACATAAAACAATGTAGAAACAATTAACTTCTGTTTCTTATTCCCCTAATGACTAGTCTTTTCCCACCTAATGGTCTTTGGTATAGCTAATGATAATTGCTAGGATGTCTGTAATGCTTAAATTTTACAAACTGTTTTACATATAATGTTTCATTTGAAATTCACAAAACCCTGCAAGGTAGGGTCTGCTATTATGGTCCCCTTTTTACAGTTGAGGAATCTGAGGCAAACATATGAACTGATGTGTTTAGGGTCACAAAATTAGTATTCATCTGAGATTATATGTGAACACAGGTACTCCTGATTCTAGGTACATTTTTCTAATCACTGTGCCACCAGCTGTTTTAAACATATAGAAATATGTGCATTTTTTTTCTCCAAAATAATGTTAATTCCTTGAGAATAGGAATTGTTTCTTTCTTTGTATTACTATCCTTACCACCTACAGTAGTGCCAGGAATAAAATAGGTTCTTAATAAACACTTGATAAATGACTGATTGGTGAGTAGAAAAAAATATAAAATCTAAGGGAGTTCAGAGAAAGGAGGCTAGTATTAGTAAATAAGCATTGTATGTGATCTGTGCTGAACCCTTATCTACACACTTGGAGGAAGGGGATTTTATTTAGAAGACTGAAAAGTCAGTGAATCTGGACCAGATTTTTCCCTTTTCACTATTCTCCTTTCCTTTGGTAAATCAATAGAAAAATTATAGAACTCTAAATGGAGTTATGTCTATGGCCAAATAGCCTACGAAATAATCTGTCTACAGAAAATGAATGTCCTCTCAATGCATCAGGGATTTGTTTCCCTACTACTGAGAGTGAATTTGAAGACTTTAAGCCTCTAAGTGAATATAACTGAATTTCTGGCAGAAATTTGGAATTTTTTTTTCTATTTGGTGATTGAGAAAGAATCACTTGTTTAAATATTTGTAAACTCTTTTTTTGTTGTTGTTGTTAATTTCTCCACTACTAAAGGTAGGCATAATCATACTGTGTTTGTCCTATTACTTAGCATGATGTGAGTTTAAACCCTGAACATTATATACCAATTAATCAATAAACATTTAAGTGTTTACTATGTGTCAGGATATAAAAAGGGGAGAGAAACAACACCTGTTCTTAAGGAGCTTACAAATTATTTGGGTAGACAAAATGTAAGATACATTATTATCTTAAATATGATTAGATTAGATTGAAAATTAGATATATTGTATAATTATTACATTTGTATGTAAGCAATAGTATGCATATCATATATTATATATTATACAATCACATTACATGTAATATGAAAATATATTATTCAAAATAATACATTATATAAATAATATGTAATCTTATCTATTGCATTTTATTAACATATGTGCATATATATATATATATATGTGTGTGTGTGTGTATATATATATAAATGTGTATATATACATATATACTGTAACGATTGGAATGACTCCCTATTACCTCGTGGATCAAATATAAAATTCTCATTTGGCTTTTTAAAGACATTTACTTTCTTTTCCTGTATTTCCAGTCTTATTATACCTTACTCCCTCCCATATTTTCTCTACTCCAGACACTGTCTTCCTTGCTATTCATCAAACAAGGTATTTCATCTCCCAACTTAATGCATTTTCAGTGGCTGTACCCTCTTCCTTGAACTATCTCCTTCCTCACTTCCCTGCATTCTTTCAAGTCTCACTAAAATCCCACATTCTTCAGAGGCCTTTCCCATTCCTTCTTTATTTTAGTGCCCTCTCTCCAATACTATCACCATTTTTTCCTGTCTATACCTTATTTGTACATAGCAATTTTTAACTCGTCTCCAACAATAAATTATGATCTTCTTGAAGATAGACACTACTTTTTATTTTGTTTTGTGTTGCCTTTTATTTGTTTCCCCAGTGCTTAGAACAGCACTTGGAACAAAGTAGAAATTTAAATTCTAGGTGACTGACAGTGACTGAGTGTTACCATTAGATGGGTTCTTAAAAACATTCCTCTTTCAAAGAATTACTCACCCACTCTATCTAATAAAATTTAAGTAAATTTTTTTTATTATTATTTGGCACACAGAGGCATGGCTGGGAGAAGAAGCCTAGACTACAACTCCCAGGAAGGTACAGGTTCATGGCATATTCCTTAATCAAGACAGCCATAGAGGTATGGCTGGGAGGACAAGTATAACATCAACTCCTCCAAAGAAAAAGATGGGGGCAGAACCAAGATGGTGAAGAGTAGCCAGCAAATCACTTGAGCTGTCCTTCTGTTCCCTCTAAAAGAACGTTAAATCAAGCCTCTAGATGGATTCTTTAAAGAGCAAGCTGTTTCTTTATACAAATATGAGTGTATTTTATTCTCTCCCTGAACCACGTCTGATGAGAGTAAAGTTGCAACAATGCCCACCCCTCCCTTCTTTTCCTCTGTTGTAATGGGTTCTTTTTGTGCCTCTTCCTTTGATATAATTAACCCCATTCAACCTCTCCCTTCCTCTCCTCCCCCTAGTCTTCTTTGATTTTGTCCTTTAAGTTTCTTTATATCATCACATTTATAATAACAATACTTTTACAGAAATACAGATTCCAAGAGTTAAAAGTATTATCCTCCCTCCTATGGACTTAAGCAGTTTAACATCATTGAACAACCCTTTTCTCCCCCTTATTTACCTCTTATATTTCTCTAAAGTCTTGTATTTGGAGATCAGATTTTCTGTTCATTTCTGGGCTTTTTCTCAGGGAGCCTTGGAAACCTCTGAGTTCATTGATGTCCATCTTTTCCTCTGAAAGAAAATGTACAGTTTTGCTGGGTAATTGATCCTGGGTTGTAATCCAAGCTCCTTTGCCTTCCTGTATATCATACTCCAAGCCCTGTGATCCTTTAATGTTGAAGCTGCCAGGTCCCGTGCAATCCTGACTGTGGCTCCATGGTATTTAAATCATTTCTTTCTGGCTTCTTGGAGTATTTTCTCCTTCACCTGATAAATCTGGAGTTTGGCTAATATATTCCTTGAAGTGTTCCTTTTGGGGTCTCTTTCAGGAGGTATTCAATGGATTCTTTCAATGATGATTTTATCATCTGATTCTACAATTTCAGGGCAGTTCTCCATAATAATTTACTGGAATATGCTGTCTAGACTCTTTTCTTGATCATGGCTTTCAGGTAGTCCAATAATTCTCAGATTACCTCTCCTCGACCTATTTTTCAGGTCAGTTGTTTTTCCAATGATGTATTTCACATTTTCTTCTATTTTTTCAGTCTTTTGATTCTGCTCGTCAGATTCTTATTGTCTCATGGAGTTATCCACTTCCATTTGCTCAATTTTAATTTTTAAGGCCTTATTTTCCACAGTAAGCTTTTGCACTTCTTTTTCTGTTTGGCTAATTTTTTTTCTCTCATTTGGCCAATTGTATTTTTTAAGGAATTGTTTTCCTCAGTCATTTTTTTTTTGCTGGGCTATGGGGGTTAAGTGACTTGCCCAGGGTCACACAGCGAGTAAGTGTCAAGTGTCTGAGGCCAGATTTGAACTCAGGTACTCCTGAATCCAGGACTGGTGCTTTATCCACTACACTACCTAGCTGCCCCTCCTCAGTCATTTTTTGTGATACTTTTTGCAGTGTAACTCTCATTTCTCTTATTTATTTTTTATTTTTTTCTTCTACCTCTCTTATTTGATTTTTAAAAGCCTTTTTGAGGTCTTCGAAGATGGTTTTTTAGTCTTGAGACAAGATCATCTTCCCTCTTGAGTCTTCACTTGTGGGCGTTTTGACTAACTCATCTGTGTTTGAATTTTGGTCTTCCCTTTCCCCATAGAAGTTGTCAATGGTAAGGTTCCTTTTTTGTTTCTTGCTCATGTTGTAGGCTATTTTTAAACTTATCAAGTTGAAGGCTACTCCTGGGGCACAGGGTTCACGGTTGCAAGCTTCTTATTGCTCTTAGCTGCCCCACTCTCAGCTGTGTCGAGTTACAAAAGTGTTGAGCTGCCACAGAGTGGAGCTTTGCTGAGGTGATCTGCCAGCTGAGACAAGTGGTAGTAATCCACACTCAGCCGAGCTTTACTGAGGTGAGCCACCCTCCCCTTTTACCCCAGGTGAGACAGACCTTTTCTGAAGTCTTCTAAATTTTCTCACATGGCAGGATTTTTTCTCTCTTTTTGTAGCTTCTGTAGTTCCAGAATCTGTTTAGAGGCTTGGTTTAATGTCATTTTTGAGGGAAATATGGGAAAGCTCAGGAACATTCCTAGCTTCTCTCTGCCATCTTGGCTCCCCTCTAGATGGATTCTGAAACTACAAAACCTGCAAAGAGACAGAGAGACACAGTCTTCCAACCAGAGATAATTTAGAAGGCTTCAGGAAAGGTTGGTCTCACTGGGGCAAAAGGGAGTCACAGCACACCACTGCTATGCAATACAGAGTGGGTCGTGGCAAGTCAGCCAGAACCTGTGGGCCACAGCCAAACAACTGAGGCCCCTGGATCCTGGGTCAACAAGCTAGTGGCTCAGCAGGATAATGGCAAAACCCACCTGCACCAGCTGGGAGGACAGGTTGCCAGCTGGACGGCCACCCATAGGACAGGCGTGACCAGGCCTACCAATCCCAGCATGCAGCCAGCAAGCCCAGGGAGGTAAGAAATCCACAAGCTGTAGAGGCCTCAGTGTGGAAAGCCAGTGACACAGCTCCTATATCCCAGCACAAGGAGCTTGAAACAGGGACCCTGATGCAGAACTCAACTTAAAAAAAAAAAAAGAAAAAGATGACAATTTTATAGAGGCCAGAAAGGGGTGGGGGTACAAAGCAAAGACTGAAAAGTTAAAACAGTTTGAAAATGGTGATGTTAGCTATTTGCACAGTTTCCCTCTGTTTAAATAATGTGTACATGTAAAATGAGATGTAAAGAAGACTTCAAAGATTCCTTAAAGATGACCTCAAAGATTTCTGTAAGTTATATATCTCTATAACAACTTGTAGAAATACCAATAATTGTAGTTACAAAAGAGTTTACCAGATCCATGGTCAGGATACCAACATTATATACACCTCTAAACACCAGCCTTTGTCAAGCTTGGTAGTAATGTCTCTGTAATAAAACTCCAGCTCTCCAAATCCTAACCTAATACCCTTAGTAGACAACACTACAATTCCTCTACTTCTCCCTAGCACTAAACTCATTTTAATGATCAGATGTATCAGGGATCTTAACCCTTGAGCTCCCAGGTATATATGGGACTTTGAAGCAGCAGGGTCTTCTTCTCACCACCACCCCACAACAGTAGTGCTGCATAATCACCAGTAAACACATTCCTTCACTAAAGAAAAAAAAAAGACTATTTTGGTGCAGACATTCTGCACTTGGTTTTTGTAGATCTAAAAGGAAAAATGAGCACAGGCTTGGGGTACAGAAAGTGACACAATTCCTATTCAAGCTCTGAGATCAAGCTTCCATGTATCCTAATCATGTTGAAATACCTAAATTCTCTGAACCATACCCTGGGGTCTACCATTTTCTAACTTCCATGAAAAAAATACTTTTAATTGAGGTGGTAAGGTGATTTCTTTTCCTTTAAAATGTATGAGGAAAATTAAATGCAAGGCATTGATCCTTCTTGGGACAAATAAAAGGAAAAATGCATGTATTTAGAAATTCAAAATGATCACAAAATTCCAACTTGGTTTTTAAAATATGAGGTAGCAAAAGGACAAAGTAGTACTTTAGAAAGTGAACTAATCTATGCTCCAAGAAAGATGATGAATATTTTATGGTTATAGGTAAAGTAGAAAGGGGCACTGCATATATCAAGTAAACCTTACTGTAAAGCCTAAGTGCCTCTAGGATGTATGGCAAAATAAGTATATATTAGATGTTACAAGAAGCTTCAAGAAATGGGGAATATTTCTTGGCAAAGGCCCCTCTTTCTTTCTTCATCATAATAAAAAATAAAAGCAAAGAAAATATTACCAATATGTCCAATGCTCACGTATAGGCTCTTTTCCCTTTAACTTTTATATTTAATGAACAGACTCACTATTAGTAAAGCAAATTAGCTACAGTTGCTGGCTTCTTATGCATTCATGTCAGTAAAATGACTATATATGGCAATGGAAATTATGCCTTAGATAGGAGACACACAGCATCATAGCTCTATTGTCTGCTTATGTTATCACCCTTAGGCATGAAGCATCACTATTTTCTTTCTTTATATTTCTTTTTTAAGGGACTATAGAAAAATAACAAAATTAAGAAACAACTTTTGCTTAGATTTCTGGCAGGAGATTGTATAATTACATATGAGAATGGGATAGGTGACATTGCTCCATCATGGTATGGAGTAAATAAGGAGAAAAGTAGATTAGATGGATAGATAGATAGATAGATAGATAGATAGATAGAAAGATAGATAGATAGATGGATGGATAGATGATCGATAGATGGATGGATAGATAGATAAATAGATGGATGGATGGATGGATAAATAGATAGATGGATAGATAGATAAATAGATGGATGGATAGATGGATAGATAGATAGATAGATAGATAGATAGATAGATAGATAGATAGATAGATAGATAGATAGATAGATGGATGATAGATAGATAGATAGATAGATAGATAGATAGATAGATAGATAGATAGATAGATAGATAGATTGATGGATAGATAGAGAGATAGATATATAGGTGGATAGATAGATAGATCATTTATTCATGGTGCCTAACACTGAGAATACAAATACAAGAAGAACAAAAGGAAATTTTTACTCTCAAGGAGGTTCATTTTAATGGAGAAAGGTGTCATATTACAAGGAGTTGAAAGTGTGTGTGTGTGTGTGTGTGTGTGTGCTTGTGTGTATATATATATATTCAGAGTAAGGTTGAAAGTATGAAGTAAAGACAGGAAGAGATGGGAGCCATGACTCATATGGGTACTTCCTCAAATGGCAGTTTTAGGCAGAAACTCATTGGTGAACAATGGGGAATGGGGTTACAGTGACAGGGACATCCATAAAGTACGAACCTATTAAGGATCGTGGTAGAAAAATTCAGAACATAAAAAGTAGAGTCAAGAAAGAAGTAAAAAAGAAAAACTGGAAAAAGCAAAGACTTTGTGTCAAATTCTGTTTTTTGTCCAAATACCAACCCTGTCCAATGTAGAATTCATTCTTATTTCTCTGAACACCTACACACACACACACACACACACACACATACACACACTTTTAAATATCTTTATGTGTGACTGGCATCACCATTCTTCTAGTGACCCAGATTCATACCCCTGGAGTCAATCTTGATTCTCCCTTCTCCTGAATCTTCATAACCAATTGGTTGTCAAGTCTTCTCTATTCTATCTAAACAACAACTCAGTTATTCCTCTCCTTTTCTCCATTAATAAAACTTTGACCTTATTTCATGCTATCACTCAGACTAATGAAGTCAGCATGGAATATGATTCCTCTCTCCAGCTTCTCTGCTCCCCAATCTATCCAACACATAATTGCCAAGTTGATATTTCATCCAATTATTTACCATCCCAGTGCCATTTAAAGAATTACAGGATTTGAGAATTAAAAGGGACATAAATGGCCAGGTAGTCCAACATAGACATGAAAGGAATTCTTACTGTGACATATCCCTCAGCCTGGCATTTAAACACTCCCAAAACATGGCTTACACCTAAGAAATATTCAATGTTGAGTATACAATGAAGGAAAACAGCTTTCATCAAGGAGAGGAAGGAAAACTTGTATATGGAAATATAAACATAAAATATATACAAAGTAAATCCAAATGATTATGGAAAAAGGAGTTCTAACAACTAAGGAAATCAGGAATGACTAACTGTTTGTAGAAGCAGGATTTGAATTGATTCTAGAAAAGTCTTTGCTCTACTATATTTATTTCCTATCATCATATTACTCCCCTTCATACATTCTCGATCCCAAACTGGTCTATGAGCTTTCCTTCACATATGGTATTCTATCTTCTTCCTCCATTTTTTGAACATGTGGTTCAACCATGTCTGAAAGGTGCTCTCACCTCATCTATACCTGTTAGAAGACCAGAGAGTTGCCTTCAAATCACAATTCAAACAGTGCATGATCCATAGATCCTTCCTTGTTCTGACAGTTATCAGCATTCTCACTTTTTGAAATGCTTTTTATATTCCTTTAATATACTTTATTCATATTAACTTGTGTGTTGTTTCATACCAAATTAATATAATTCCTTTGAGAGCAAGAAGTTAATCTTGTTTATATAAAAAAGCTCTTAGCGTGGTGCCAGTCATATAGCTCTAAATTGGGCAAGTATGGGTGTACTCTATAGAGACACCTGGCTTGGGGTCAGAAAGAATTCATTTCTGGCCCCAAACACTTATGAGCTATGTGACCCTACACAAGTTATTTAACTGTTGTTTACCTCAGTTTCCTCAACTGTAAAATCAGGACTTTCAAATGTGGATAAAATGAAATAATATTTACAAAGTACTTGGCACAATGCCTGAGACATAGTAACCACTATATAAATGCTAATTGTGTTTTTTATTAATTTAATAGTATTATTACTATTAAATTTCAATTTGAATTGTATCTACATGACTTTGATAGAGTTGACTTCTTGGTTTCCTCAACAGAGTCCCACAAGTAGGCAAAATTTAAACCTCTGGAATATGGAGTAATGTTGTAAAAGGTAGCTGCCTCTCTTTGTTCTGGAAGTAGCTTTAGAGGTCTGAGCATAGGGGGTGGACAGCATGAAGCAGGTTAATGCCTCTTCATCAAAAATGTTTCATGTTCCACACATTTCTCTTCTGACTTCCTAGCCATCAAATGGAGCAGCAACCTGAGGACAGAGGATGTAAAAAGAAACCCAGTTGAGCCCAATAAATGAAGTCAATTGGATGTCTTGGGGCTTCATATCACCAGTCATCTCATTTTTTCTGTATTTTAAAGTGAATTTTAAATTGAACAGGCTTGCATGTTTCTTTGCTCTCCCAGGAAAATATAATAATTCTTATATAGTGTCTATCATACAATCTAAAAAGGACAAATATCCCAGAGTTAGTTTTTGCAGACACAAAGAAGCCACAAAAAACAAACACTAAAAAGTAGAGATACAGAGAAAGGTAAGGAGAGAGGGAGGAAGAGAGAAGGAAAGATACAGAAAGAATGAATACAGAGTTAGCAATATAGTTGGAGAGAGCTAAACAACACAGGAGAGATAAACAGAGAGACAGAGAGAAACAGAGAGAGACAGAGACAGAGAGAGACACAAAGAGAGAGCAACACAAAGAGACATTTCAATTTTGAAATGAAAATAAAAATTCTTTCTAAAATTTCTGCCACAAAATCATGGGAACCAAATTCAGTATCAAATAGCACAATTCTATTAGGAAAAAAGAGTCTGCAAAATGCCTACATCCTTTGTAGTATCTGTAGGGGAAATGTGGATCAAAAGATAATACTCTGTGTTTTCCTAAGTATTCTAACAACTTTGGAGAAAACATAGCATATTAGAAAAAACACTGACCTTGGCATCAGAAAGAGTTGTGTTCAAATCCTCCTTCAGAGACTTAATATCTCCACAAAGCTGGGTAAGTTACTTAATCTTACTGAACCTTAGTTTACTCATCTGTAAAATGAGAATGAAAATGCTCTCTACCTTTCACAAAAATTAGTTTAGGCTCAAATGACATAATGTATTCAAAACCCATTGCAAAATCCAAAACACTCTGTTTAAGTTGGCTTTAATTAGTAAATTCAATAGTAAAATTTGACTTTGTATTGTAATGTGTCATAGCAATGGCTATAAAGTAGGTTTTCATTTTTTTATATATAGAACAGCACTCTAGGAATTTCTCAGAAAGGTTAAACATACTATAGTAAATATTTTAACCTTAAATAATTCTCTTGGCACCACTTAATTGAGCAAATGAGTGTCAAAGAACAGATAGACTTCCTATTTTTTTAATGTCCTTTTCAATGAAAATAAAAACAAATTTCCCATGGTATCGATATACCAAATAATGACAGAAAAACTGAAATAGTCAATATTGTATAGTTTATGGAAGACAAACACACTAACAAACTTGATTGAGCTGTGAATTGGCCCATCTGGGATAGAAAATGATTTGTAATTATGGAAGAAAAAATCACTATATGTGCTATACTTCTTCATGCAACAATCCTACTATTTAACACATACATCAAGAAGGCCAAAGACAGAAATATGCCAAAAAGTTCACAGCCAACATTTTTAAGGCTAAAAAGGGGAAGCGGTCTCCTCAGTGACTTAGAAATGGCTAAAGACAATGTTATATTAATCTAATAGAATCCTATTGTATTATTTGAAAAAATGAAAATATGGATTTTGCAGAAACATAGTATGATGCTTGGTACCAATATAGAGTGAAGCAAAAATAACCAGAATACTAAATTATCCAATAATTACAATAATATGAATTATTTCATTTATATTATTCATATACTAGATGGCATTCTGATGAATCCTAATGGCCCCTTTTAGTCATAGAGGCCAGATAATGAAACACGCTTTCTCTTCTTGTTGGATAGATAGAGAGATCCTTTGGTACTAAGCATTGCATATATCATTAGCCATGATAGCTATGCTGGTTGCTTTTATTTTATTATAAAGGAAGCTTCAATTGTAAGGAAAGTGTATTGGGAGATAATACTACTATAAGAATAAAAGTATTAATAGAATTAAAAAAGAAAAGGAAGAGGAGGAAGAGTAGTACAATAAGAACAACAAGAAAAACAAGGAAGAAAGGAAAGAAGGTAGGAAGGAAGGAAGGAAGAAAAGGGGAAAGGGAAAGAGGGAGAGAAAAAGAAGAGGAGAATATGGGACAAAGGAAAGAAGGAAGGAAAGAAGGGAAAAAAGGGAAGAAAGTAAAAGAGGAAATAGTACTCAAGGTATTTACCTTCTTTTCAGTTCTGCAACATCCTTCTCATTATACCCCTGGTTCAACATACAATAAAATTGAAGCAAAAGCAAAACTTCAAATCCACTATTATTTGAATTTCTCCAAAAGGCTGAACACACTTGCATGATCTCATTTTTATTCACTGTTCCCATGGTTGGCAGACTGGGGTTACAGCAGCTATGGATATTCTGAGGAGAACTTACAAGGCCAATTATAGACATTGTTGGAGTGGAAGTAGGATTGCTTATAATAAATATAGCAATCAGGAGCAGTCATGTGGTGCAGTGAGTAGAACACTGACCCTGGAGTCAGAAGGACTGAACTAAAATTTGTCCCTAGACACTTACTTGTGTGACCTTAGGTAAGTCACTTAGCCCCACATCTCAAAAACAAACAAACTAACAAAAAGAAACAGTAACCTGTTTCCAATTTTTATAATGTTTACAGAATACTTCAGTGTGGAAAATAAAAATATCTAAAAAAGTGAAAATTTAAAAAAACACAAATAAAACTATTATGGAACTGTTTAGCCCAAGGTAGCAGAACTGGGAACAACAAATATAAGTTGCAAAGAGGAAAATGTATATTTGATCTGTAAGGATGAGGTAGGATGGCATTTCTTAATTATAGCTATCTCAAAATGGAATGGTCTCCTTTAGTTAATAAGTTACTTCATTGAACTAGAAGTTGCATGGCCACTTTTCATGTATGTTACATAATGGAGTCTTTTAGAATTACCTATTGGATGAGAGGGCTTGTGAAATCTCATCCAACTCTGAGGTTCTTTGTTTCTCTGTGAGGCAACAGAAGAATAATAAACTGCACAGAAAAGCACTGATACATGTCATTGTGACCAATGTAGTCTTCTCATATTATCACATAGGAACAGATGCTTCAGGGTAGACATATTCCCTTTCAGAAACTGGCCAGACTGATTGAAACAATCCCTATGAAAGGGACATTTAAGATTCTATGAAACACAGATGGAATTTGGAGACTACGACTTAGCTGTCTGGTATATGAACCTGTAAGGGGAAACAAGTAAACTGAAGGTGAGGGAATGCTGAAGAGGCTGGATGCAGATTTCTTGGGATATTAACAGTCCTATGGTCAAGGCAAGTCACATACAGGACCAGATATATCACTGGTACCAATCTTTTTTTCCCTTAGTTTATTTTTTACTATTACTTCAATAACTTCTTCAGACTATCTGTTCACTTTCTCTTCCCAGCAGTTGATTAACTTTAAAATGCAAGAGTAAATCTCTAAAAGGATAAACACATAAGTACACACAAGCATATACATACATGCATTCTGACAACAACAAAAACAAAAATGCCAACATATTTTAAAGCTCTTTTTGTGTTCTGACAGAGAACATTCTTTCCTTTTCCCTGTTAAGGTGCCAGACTAGTTGTGGAACAGGTTTAGTCAATTCCTATAAGAGAGATAATTTTGTAAACTTCCAAAGGATGGAAGATTTTGTCTTTTAATCAGCACCTCTTGACAATAGTGTCCTTGCAACCCTATTGCTTGACAGGATGATCAGCATTAGGACACTGTATGAACTGATGCAGAGTAAAGTGAACAGAGCCTGGAGGACAATTTGTCCAATAACAAAATTCTGTAAAGATAAACAACTTAAAAAATCTTTAGAATTCTGATCAACACAATTACCAACCATAATTCCAAAAGCTTGATAATAAATCATGCTGCATACATTGAGAGAGAGAAATGATTCACATGACAAAGAGAACCGGTACTATTTCTTTGAACATGACCTATATGTTAATGTGTTTCATCCACTCTATTCATATTTATTGCAATTTTTTAATTAAGTTTACAGTATGGAAAGAGTCAGAAAATAAGTGGTTATTTCTATGACTATTTTTTAAAAAGAGGAAAATACCTAAGGGTATAATTTGATGAGGAGGAGGGAAGTACAGCTATACTAATGAATCCTAGGAGTGGAATGAACAGTTAGGAGAAGTAGCAGAAAATCAATATGAGTTTAAAAAATATAATAAATGCCAAAGTTGGCAGAGAGAAGCCAGTGAGTTGACTAAGCTCTCCTTAGCTTCCCTCAAAAAGTACATTAAATCAAGCCACTGGACAGATTCTGAAACTACAGAACCTGTAAAGAGACAGAGAGACACAGACATCCAACCAGAGATAATTTAGAAGACTTCAGGAAAGGTTGGTCTCACTCAGACAAAAGGGAGTCACAGCACAATGCAGAGGAGCACAGTGTGGAGAGTGCCTGGGTCAGTCAGCAGGAAACTGCGGGCCACAGGTGAACAACTGAGGCCCCTGGATACTGGCTCAACAAACTGGTGGCACAGCAGGGCAGTGGTGAAACCCACCAGCACCAGCTGAGAGGGCAGCCTGCCAGAGAGAGGGCCACCCACAGGACAGGTGAAACCAGGCTTGGCCATCCTGGAGTGCTGGGAGCAAGCCCAGAGCAGTGAGAAATCCACAAGCCATAGAGGCCTCAGTGTAGAAAGCCATTGACACAACCCCTATACCCCAGCACAAGAAGCTTGAAACAGGGACCCTGCTATCCCCAGAGCAGACCTCAGCTTAAAAAAAAAATAAGCTACAGTATGAGTAAGAAACAAAAAAAAGAGCTCTCAGCATTGAGAGCTTCTGTATAGACAGGGATGAGGCAAACACAAACTCAGATGAGGACAATACTCTCAAATTGCCTACATGTGAAGCCTCAAGAGGGAAGATGAATTGGTCTCAAGAACAAAAAGCCTTCTTGGAAGAGCTCAAAAAGGATTTTAAAAATCAATTGAAAGAGGTAGAAGAAAAAATAGGGATAGAGCTCAAAAGGGATTTTCAAAATCAATTGAGAGAGGTAGAAGAAAAAATGGTGAGAGAAATGAAGGCAACACAAGAAAATTATGGAAAAAAAAAAGAATCAACACCTTGGAAAAGGAAGCACAAAGATTGATTGAAGAAAACAATTCCTTAAAAAATTAATTTGGCCAAGTGGAAAAAGGGTGTATGATCTCCCTCAAGAAAACAATGCATTAAAAATTAAAATTGGGGGCAGCTAGGTGGCGCAGTGGATAGAGCACCAGCCCTGGAGTCAGGAGTACCTGAGTTCAGATCCGGCCTCAGACAATTAACACTTACTAGCTGTGTGACCCCGGGCAAGTCACTTAACCCCAATTGCCTCACTAAAAATAAAAAAAAATATTAAAATTGGACAGTTGGAAGATAATGACTCGATGAGACACCAGTTATCAGTCAAGCAGAATCAAAAGAATGAAAAAAAAGGAAAAAAATGTGAAATACCTCATTGGAAAGACAACTGACCTAGAAAAGAGATCCAGGAAAGATAATTTGAGAATTATTGGACTGCCTGAAAGTCATGATCAGAAAAAGAGCCTAGACACCATATTCCAGGAAATTATCAAGGAGAACTGCCCTGATATTATAGAATCAGATGATAAATTGTCATTGAAAGAATCCACTGATCACCTCCTGAAAGAGACCCCAAAAGGAAAACTCCAAGGACTATTGCAGCCAAATTCTAGAATTATCACGCTGTAGGGGCCAAATTTAATATGGGGAGAGTTAATTGGGTGGCATGCCATTCAAAAATAATGATGTTCAAAAATAATGAGGGCCTTTTCCTTAAGATGGCACAGAAGGCGAAGAAGGAAGCAGTTGTTCCCCCCAAGATGGAAGCCAAGTCCAAGGCTTTGAAGGCCAAGAAGGCAATATTGAAGGGTGTGCACAGCCACAAAAAGAAGATCAGGACATCCCCCACCTTCTGGTGACCCAAGACTCTAAGGCTTCGAAGCAGCCCAAGTACCCTCAGAAAAGTGCCCCAAGGAGAAACAAGCTTGACCACTATGCCATCATTAAGTTTCTTTTGACCACTGAGTCTGCTATGAAGAAGATAGAGGACAAAAACACCCTTGTCTTCATTGTCAATGTCGAGGCCAACAAGCATCAGATTAAGCAAGCTGTAAAGAAGCTTTATGACATCGATGTGGCCAAGGTCAACACACTGATCAGGCCTGATGGAAAGAAGAAGGCCTATGTCTGACTGGCTCCAGACTATGATGCTTTGGATGTTGCCAACAAAATTGGAATCATCTAAACAGTGTCCAGGAGGACTCAGTTCAAATGTTTCCCCAGACACTTGACACTTAATAGCCACGTGACCTTTCGTTCATCAGCAACTCATTTTACCCGAATTGTCCCTCATACTACTACTATTTAATAAAGAGCACCTACTACGACTGTACAATAAAGAAAATTCCCAGTGTAAAAAATAAATAAATAAATAAAGAGGGAACCTCTAGGTCCAAAGTTTCTTCCCCTCCAAACTGCCTATTTTAGTTAATTCTCCCAGGCCGATAAGAAAAGAGATTTACAGGCTCTTTTCCACAAACAAAACAGGTTTTATTAGTGGGAATAAAATACACAGCAAAGGTGAAATTAATAAAGTCAAAGGCAAGAGAATAAGGAAAAAAATGGATAAGCTCCCTGGCTCTAGCAAAAGAGTGACAGAATCCCCAAACTTCCTTCTAGGTCAGCTAATTCAAAGAGCTGGACTTGTTTTTACTAACTAACCACCTGGGGTCTGCATTTTCAATAGGAAATGGCTATTCAGCCTCTTAGCATTCTGCTCCCCAAAGCTTACCAACAGGAAAAGATGAGTTCTCCACAGCAAGCATTCCTTTTTCTACTTTTACTTTCCCTGCCACAAAAGGGAGGTCCTTCATGTTGGATGTAGAGAGTGGTTCCCTTGATGACATCAGCAGCATATGTCACTCAGGGCAGGCCAGGTGTGGAGCATATCCAATCATACCTAACTGGTTTCCCAAACAGTATTAGATCATTCAGGTGAGAACCCTGGACATCTGCCAAATTCCATTATTTTATCACAAGGTGAAGCATAAAATATTCAAGTAGCCAGAAAGAAGCAATTTAAATATCATGGAGCCACAGTCAGGATTCCTCAGGACATGGCAGCTTCATCGTCAACATTAAAGGATCGCAAGGCTTGGAATATGATATTCTGGAAGGTAAAGGAGCTTCTGGAAGGTAAAGTGAAAAAACGCAGGGGGCATCTCAGACAAAGCAAAGGCAAAAATAGATCTAATTAAAAGAGATAGGGAAGGAAACTACATCTTGCTAAAAGGTGCTATAGATAATTAAGTAATATCAATACTAAACATGAATGCACCAAGTGGTATAGCATCCACATTCTTAGAGGAGAAGTTAATTGAGTTAAAAGAGGAAATAGACAGCAAAACTATACTAGTGGGGATCTGAATCTTCCACTCTCAGAATTAGATAAATTTAGCCATAAAATAAATAAAAAAGAAGTCAAAGGTAGACTGGAAATTTATTGGAAACTAAACACTCTGATTCTAAAGAATGAGTGGGTCAAACAATAAATCATAGAAAGAATCAAAAACTTCATCCAAGAGAATTACAATAATGAGACAACATACCAAAACTATGGGATGCAGCCAAAGTAGTGCTTAGGGGAAATTTTATATCTCTAACTGATTACATCAATAAAAAAAGAAAGAGGGGAAGCTAGGCGGTGCAGTGGAAAAGCACAGACCCTGGATTCAGGAGGACCTCAGTTCAAATCTAGCTTCAGACACTTGACACTTACTAGCTGTGTGACCCTGGACAAGTCACTTAACCCTCATTGCCCCACAACAACAAAAAAAAAATAAAAAGAGAAAGAGAAGATCAATGAATTGGGCATGCAAATTAAAAAGCTAAAAAAGAACAAATTAAAATCCCCAATTAAATGCTAAATTAGAAATCCTGAAAATTAACAGAGAAATTAATAAAATTGAAAGCAAGAAAACTATAAAAGTAGTCAATAAAACTATGAGCTGGTTTTATGAAGAAAAAAAACAATAAAATAGATAAACCATTGGTTAATTTGATTTTAAATAAAGGAAGAAGAAAACCAAATTACAAGTATCAAAAATGAAATGGGTGATTTTACCACCAATAAAGTGGAAATTAAGGAATTATTTTGCCCAACTGTATGCCAATAAATTTAACAGTCTAAGTGAAATGGAAAAATATTTACAAAAATACAAAATGCCAAGGTGAACCGAAGAGAAAATAAAATCCTTAAATAAGCCCATATTAGAAAAAGAAATGGAGCAAGCCATTAATGAACTCCCTAAGGAAAAGTCTCCAGGACCAGATGGGTTTACAAGTGAATTCTACCAAACATTTAAAGAAAAATTAATTCAATACTATACAAATTATTTGGAAAAATTGGTGAATTAGGAGTTCTACCAAATTCCTTTTATGATACAAATATGGTGTTGATACCTAAACCAGGCAGAGCCAAAACAGAGAAAGAACATTACAGAGCAATTTCCCTAATGAATATTGATACAAAAATCTTAAATAAGATATTACCAAGCAGATTACAGCAAGTGATCACGAGAATAATACATTATGACCCGGTGAGATTTATACCAGAAATGCAGGGCTGGTTCAACATTAGGAAAACTATTAATATAATCAACCACATCAATAAGAAATCTAAACAAAACCACATGATTATCTCAATAGATGCAGAGAAAGCTTTTGTCAAAATACAGCCCCTATTCCTAATAAAAACACTTGAGAGCTTAGGAATAGGGGGAGCTTTCCTTAAAATAACAAGCAGTATCTACCTAAAACCATCAGCAAGCATTATATGTAATGGAGATAAGTTGGAGAACTTCCCAGTAAGATCAGTGCTGAAACAGGGATGACTATTATCACCTCTATTATTTAATATTGTACTACAAATATTAGTGTTAGCAATCAGAGAAGAAAAAGGAATTAAAGGAATTAGAATAGGCAAGGAAGAAACAAAACTATCACTCTTTGCAGATGATATGATGGTATACCTAGAGAATCCTAGAGAATCAACTCAAAAATTACTTGAAACAATTAACTTTAGCAAAGTAGTAGGATATAAAATAAATCCACATAAATCATCAGCATTTCTGTACTTGACCAACAAAGTGCAGCAAAAAGAAAGAGAAAGAAAAAATTCATTAAAAAAATGGTAGATAATATAAAATACTGGGGAGTCTACTTGCCAAGACAAACCCAGGAACTCTATGAACATAATTACAAAACACTATTCACACAAATCAAATCAGATCTAAATAATTGGAAAAAATCAATTGCTCATGGAAAGGCCAAGCTAATATATTAAAAATGATTATTCTACCTAAATTAATTTACATTTTCAGTGCCATACCAATCAGACTACCAAAAATTATTTTATAGGGCTAGAAAAATAACAACCAAATTCATCTGGAAAAACAAAAGGTCACAGATATCAATGTAACTAATTTAAAAAAATGCACAGGAAGGTGGGTTAGCTGTACCAAATCTGGAGCTCTAATATAAAGCTACAGTCATCTTGGTAATGGCTAAAAAATAGAGTGGAGGATGAATGGAATAGACTAGGCGCAGGAGACACTGGAATAAATGACTTTAGTAATGTACTGTTTGATAAACCCAAAGACTCCAGCTTCTGGGATAAGAACTCAATATTTGACAAAAACTGCTGGTGAAATTTGAAGATAATATGGCAGAAATTAGGTATAGACCAACATCTGACACCTTATACTAAACTAAGGTAAAAATGGGTACATGATTTAGACATAAAAGGTGATACCATAGGTAAATCAGGAGAGGAAGGAATAGTTTCCCTTTCAGATTTTGGAAAGGAGAACAGTTTATGACCAAACAAGAGATATAAAATATTATGAAATGCAAAACAGATGATTTTGATTATATTAAATTAAAAAGCTTTTGTACAAACAGAAGCAATGCATCCAAAATTAAAAGGGAGGCAGAAAGCTGGGAAACAATTTTTATAGCCAGTACTTTTGATAAAGACCTCATTTCTAAGATATATCAGGAACTAAATCAAATTTATAAGAATGCAAGTCATTCCCCAATTGAGAAATGGTCAAAGGATATGACAGGCAGTTTTCTGATGAAGAAATCAAAGCTATCTATTGAAATATGAAAAAATGTTCTAAATCACTATTGATCAGTGAAATGCAAATTAAAACAAATATGAGGTACCACCTGATACCTATGAGATTGGCTAATATGACAAAAAAGGAAAATTGTAAATGTTGGAGAAGTTCTGGAAAAATTGGAACACTAATGAATTGTTGGTGGAGCTGTGAACTGATCCAACCATTCTAGAGAGCAATTTGGAATCATACCCAAAGGACTATAAAGTTGTGCATACCCTTTGACCTAGCAATACCACTATTGGGTCTTTTCCCAAAGAGATCATAAAACAGGGAAAAGTATTCACATGTACAAAAACATTTATAGCTGCTCTTTTTGTGGTGACAAGGAATTGGAAATTGAAGGGTTGCCCATCAATTGGGGAATGGCTGAACAAGTTGTGGTATATGGATGTAATGGAATTCTATTGTATTGTAAGAAATGATGAGCAGACAGATTTCAGAGAAACCTGGAATGACTTACATATACTGATGCTGAGTGAAGTGAGCAGAACCAGGAGAACATTGTACACAGTATCATCAATATTATGTGTGTTGATCAACTGTGATAGACTTGATTCATCTCAACAACACAACAGTAGATGATAATTCCAAAGGACTCATGATGGAAAAGTCTCTCCAAATCCAGAAAAAAAAAGAACTGTGCAATATGGATGCTGATTGAACCATACTATTTCTTTTGTTTTTGGTCTTTTTTTTCTTTTTAAAGTTTTTTTTTTCTGTTTTGCTCTGATTCTTCTCTCTTAACATGATTAATGAAGAAATATCTTTAATGTTATTGTACATATACAACCTCTATCAGATTACTTGCTGTCTTGGGGAAGGGGGGAGGGAGGAAAGGAAGGGAGAAAAATGTAAAACTAGAAATCTTATAAAAATAAATGTTGAAAACTATCTCTACATGTAGCTGGAAAATAATAAAAATACTTTAAAAATTATATATATAATGCCAAGCCATGCAGATCAGTGTAAAAAATAGTTAGAGAAAGATAACATTCAGAAAAATGTCATTCCTCCCCCTGAGGAACTAGCTATGTTATAGGAAAAAAATGAATGTAAAAGACTAAAGTGAAAAACCCTGTTTATCAAATATATGAAAATTAATACATTAGCAATAATACTTCTGAGATATAAGTTGGTATAATGAAAACAATGTTGCAGTCAGGAATCCTTTTGCCAACTCTGAGCTTTGATAATAAAGTTATTGACTTTAGAAAAGTTTCAAATTATCTCAGCATCAGTTCCAATATATTTAAATGGGGGCATTAATATTTGTTCTTATGTGATCTAAGTAAGAAAATTAAACTCTGATCTCCACAGGCAACTCTCTTTGACTGTGAGTTGTAGCACTAGAGTTTCTCAAAGAAACTCATTGTGTCAATGAAGTCACAGATGTGATAAATTCACACACACATATTTGTACATTTGACAAATCCATGCTGTAGATAAAAGACCAGTGTTGGTGGCATAAAGACCTGTACTCGTCTCCCAGATAACATACTAGTGACTATATATGTTAGTATCATTCTACTACTGTATATTGATAGGACAAGTCACCTAACCATTTAGTGTTTCAGAAAACGGTATAAAACTGTACTTTATAGATAAATGGCCTGTTTGGTGGAGATATTTTCTTTCATGGAAGTTCCCTAGACTGTAGAAATCATAGGTACAGATCTAAAGCAACCTAATTCTCAGAGTTTGAGGGACAGCAGATGAAAATTTCTTTACAACTTTAATGGGCTGTAGTAATGTAAATTATTGTTGGAATTGTCTATTATTTAACAAGAGTGAATTGAAAAATATATAGGCAATATTGCCACTACAAATAGAATCATTGAACACATATAGTTTTAGTAAAATATCTGAACAAATGAGGAATATGCTAAAAAAATTTTAGAAAGAAGACATGAAAGAGATGAAGAGATCTAAAGATGACTCAGAGGAAATGAAGACTTTTGGGGGGATTCACAAGTCTAAAATGAAATGGTTCATTTGTTTACAACTTTTTTTCCCTTTTTGTTTGAATAAGCAGCAAAAGAAAAAAAAGATAAAAAAGCAAATTTGAATTCTCTGAAGCAAATTCTAGGGAAGCTGAGCTTTATTGGGAAGTCAAACTTGGAGAGAAATGAAGTCAGTGTAATAATTACCAAAATATTAAGGAGAAAAAAAATAAGGTAAGTTTTCATGAGATTTCAATTATTCAATGTAGCTTTTCTTGGTGAGGAAGGAGTAGTGATTTGGAAGACAACATACCCATTGTTTAAAATATCATCTTCTTTGGTTTAAGTATTAAGTATTTATTTAGTAACTCCTCTATATCAGGCATCATGCTAGATAATTGGGATACAAAGGCAAAAAATAAATCATCCCTCTACAGAAGGAGCTTCCAATTTATCTTCTCTAGGATTCAATGAAACTTTGCAGAAATAATTATTGTTCTTCTTTTTCTTTTTTTTTTGCGGGGCAATTGGGGTGAAGTGACTTGCCCAGGGTCACACAGCTAGTAAGTGTTAAGTGTCTGAGGCCGGATTTGAACTCTGGTACTCCTGAATCCAGGGCCAGTACTCTATCCATTGCGCCACCTAGCTGCCCCAATAACTATGGTTCTCTTAAGTCCAAAACTAAATGGAACTATGAAATTTCCACCTATTCTAACTTTGGGGGATGAACTATTTCTCTCTCTCTCTCTCTCTCTCTCTCTCTCTCTCTCTCTCTCTCTCTCTCTCTCTCTCTCTCTCTCTCTCTCTCTCTCTCTGTATTTCCTATCAAGAGATCAAGAGAAGACCTTTGGGCCCCTCATATCCAATATATGTAGGTACTAGTATAGGATATGATTCTGTGATTTCACTGGTATAAATCAGTCTTGGTTACTTCCAGGTAAGGAAACTCTCCCTGTTCATTCTGAATGAAACCTCTACAGAAATTTATGGTTTTAAAGAATTGCCCAAATTATGAGTATTAAAGTGACTTTTCAAAAGTCTTATAGCCAATATATATTGGAATTGGGATTTGAACTAAGGCCTTTTTAGGTTGCAGACCATGTCTTTATTCATTATGGAATACTTCTCTGATATATATATATATATATATATATACATATACATATATATATAACTATATATATACATACATACACACACACATATATATATACATATACATATATATAACTATATATACATACATACACACATATATATATACATATATATATACATACATACATACACACACACACACACACACACACATATATATATATATAACCTTTTCATAAGACCCTGCACATTCAAAGTCCTTTAAAAACAGTTTCCTGTGATACACATACTTTATCACTTTGGGGTTTTCTGGCCAAGTAGTATGATCTCTGAAAAAGGATATCTCTGTTTTACAGATGAGGAAACTGAGGTTTAAACAAGTCAAGTTGCATGCCTCAAGCCATCAACAACTAGCTCGGATAAAAATTCAATTCTACTCATTTCCACTCCAAGGCTGGTTCTTTTTTATCTGATGATAAGAAAACATATTTTGCTGAAATGATGGACAAGGTACTTATTGAATTTTATGAGCCAGGGTTTGATTCTGGTTGATAAGATGAAGCCACTTTGTTGGGGCAGTGTTCTCATACTTGGAACATTTATTTGATTTGAATTTAAAATAGTCCATCTTTATTAAAAGGCAAGGCAAGCAAAACTGTCTAAAATGATTTTTTTTTAAGGATTCTTGATCAATTTCAGTTTTATAACTCAGTGAGTACCGCTTCTCAGGTTCAAGTCTTTTCCCCAACCCTCATTCTTTTCCCATTCTCATCACTTAAAAAAAGCATGAGGCCACTGAGACAGAATAAATTATAATCCCAAGGCTCTGTGAGGAAGGAGGGAGTCAAGGGGCAGGGAATTAAGTCTCCTTAAGATAAAAGGCTGTTTTGTTATTTGCCTGTAGTTTCTAACCATGTAGGAAAAAAAAAAAGATAAATACATAATGATTTGAAGATAATCAACAGATAGAAGGTACTAGTATTAACAAGGATTTGGAAAGATTTTTTTGTAGAAGGTATTATTTGCCTGTCCAAGGAAATGAATAAACAATTTTCAAAAGAATTATAAGCTAATAACAACTGTATGAAATAGTGTTTCAAACCAGCAACAAGAAGATAAATGCAAATCAAAGGAGATTTGATGTTTCACTTTAGTTTCAGCAAATTAACAAAGATGAAAAAAATAGGAATTTTTAATAGTGGAAGCTTTATGGAAACACAAGTATACTAAAGTATTGTTAAGGGAGCTTTGGCTTCATCGAAAGTTTCTGGAAAATAATTTGGAATTAAGCTAAGAAAGAGACTATTATGTTCAAACCTTTGACCCAGAGATCCTATTGTTAGACATTCACCTTAGGGAAGCCCCAAATAAAAAGAAACCAATATATTTTAGCAACATTTTTTACTAATAAAAACTGGAAACTAAGTTAATGTTCATGGATAAGGGGATGGCTAAACAAATTGTGATCCAAGAATGCAATGGGATATAAATACTATGTCATAAAGAAGAGGAAGAATACAAAGTCATGCTCAGGTTAGAAAATGCTCTCCACACACAGAACAAAGGACTGTGGAATCTGAATAATGATTGAACCATAATGTTTCTACTTTTTGTGGTTGTTGTTGTTGTTTTGAGGTTTTCCCTTTTGTTCTGATTCTTCTTTCACAACATGACTAATGCAGAATTATGTTTAATGTTATTGTACATACATAATCAGGATCACATTGCTTTCTGTCTTGGGGAGTGAGGAGAGGGAGAGAGGGAGAAAAATGTAGAACTCAAAATCTTATAAAAACAAATGTTGAAAACTATCCTTACATAACTGGAAAATAATAATATATTTTTACGATTTAAAAAATAAAGTTTTCAAAAGTTGATCTCTAAAAAAAGAAAGACTACAAAGTCATGGAGAGACATCAGTGAACTGTTACCAAGTGAAGTGAGAAGAATCCGGAAAAGAATATTCACAATGATCACAACAGTGTAAGCTCCTTTTCAGGAGGGATGGTTTCAGCAGCATTTACTAGTTCCTGCCGGGTAGTAGGTATTTAATTAACTACTTGTTGATTGATTACTGGATAGGAATGGAAAGAACTACAACAATACAAAATTTAAACTAAATACTATGTTACAATAATCAAGCTTGGAACAGAAGGAGAGAAATGTCAGCACGCTATGCCCCCCTACTTTCTTGACATGGAGTAAAACAGACTTGGAACACAGCATTCATTTTCAGACTGGATTGATATATTTATCTTTTCTTTTGTTTCTTTGTTATGCATGATAAGAGATAGTTTGCTTCTGAGAGGACAAGGAGGAACTATTGGAAAACACATTGTTGTAAAGAAACAAAATAGATCAATACATTTTAAAAAGTAGAGCTGTCCCAAAGCCAGTAGGGAAGATGTCTACCTAGGGATCTTTAATCACAGGCTGAAAGACAGCTTGTCTGGTACATTATAGGAAACATTAATTCAGACATGAGTTTCTATAGAAACCCACTGAAGACCCTTTGAACTCTGTAAAGCTGTGATTCTCCATTTACTACATGGGTGACACTGGATAAATCCTTTAACTTCTATGAGGCTGTTTCCTCCTCTGAAAAATAATCCAAAAAGTCCCTTCCATCTCTGACTGTCTAATCATCTGATATATTATGTTTCATCAGTCAGAAACACAGTGACATTTCTCAGCATAACTTTATACATCAACAGTAAAATAAATAAATAATAGGCAGACTGCCTGAAGTTTCCTAATGGAATAGAAATAGCTTACATTAGAGTTCCTTGTATGTTTGTAAAGCATTTCACAAATATCATCTCATAGGAACCTCACAATATATATAGTAGATATTGTGAGTAGGAACATTTCTCTCTGACAAATAGAGAGAAATTCAACAAGTTGTGGTGACTTATGAAGTCAAAGAGCTAAAGTAATAGATATTGAGTGCAGTTTTTTTTTTTTTTTACATCATTAAAACATGCTTCTGGAGTAGCTAGGTGGCACAATGGATAGAGCACTATCCCTGGAGTCAGGAGAACCTGAGTTTATGTCTGGCCTCAGATACTTAACACTTACTAGCTGTGTGACCCTGGGCAAGTCACTTAACCCCAGTTGCCTCACTAAAAAAATAAATAAATAAATAAAGCTTCCTTTCTGCTTCATAGATTATGCTATTCTATTATTAACACCCAGTTCACTCTAATGTTGAAAAGCATATATTAATCCAATGACACATTTTTCATACCATTTTGTTATCGAGTCATTTTCAGTCATGTCCAAGTCTTTGTAGCTCCACTTGTGGTTTTCTTGGCAAAGGTATTGAAGTGGTTTGTCATTTAAGGAAACTGAAGCAAGCAGGGTCACACCACTATTCAGTGTCCAAGGTCATTTTTGAACTCAGGAAAGTGAATCTTCCTGACTCCAGGACTCTGTTCATTGTGCCACCTAGATGATTTTAATTTCCCACCTTAGCTACTTTGGTGTGTGTGGGTGTGTTTCTGTAAAAGCACTAGAATGTTAGAATATTTGTTATCCACCATCATTTTAGGATGGGAAGATAATTGCATATCATGTTCAACCTCATTTACATAATATGTTACTATGTTTAATTTTAAGGTTAAGTATAAGACCTAATGATTTCATTGGTATAGCAAACTCTAGGTTAAAACAATTCCATCTATCAAAATAGGTAAATGACTTCTCTCCAAATCATATTCTTACAGAGATATCTCAAGCACTAAGGGGCTAAGCAACTTGTCTAAATTCCTTCAGATAAGATGTCAGAGTGAACTGAGACTTGAACACAGGTCAGTTATCTTCCTCCCCAAAATGATGGTAGATTGCACTATTTCTTTTCATTTAAAATACCTACTTATTTTAAGTGAGCCTATGTAGACATTGACATTTCTAGGTATTTTTTTTTTGTTCAGTAGAAATAATACTGATCACTTTTTTTTTGTAAATGGGTTCAAGTTCTAGTATTATCACTAAATAGTTGTGTAAGCTTATCTTTGGGCTTCAGATGCTGCACTTAAAAAAATTTTCAATTAAATGCTTCCTAATGTCTAAAATAATTCTAAATTCTGTGCTATTTATGATCAAGATTTAGCACCAAAGTCAAATATGGTTTTTTTGGATATAATCACAGGCATCTAACTAGAAGAAAAGCCCAGACATCAGCAGTCAAGAGCAACTCTCTTTCAAAAGGAAGATATACCAATATGTACTGGAAAAAGTAGAAGACATCATATCACAGGAGGAAAGTATTTCATTTCAGCATAGGCTGAAACATGAGATAAGAGATATCACTATATCTCTTTACACTGGAGGCAAATTTTGAATAATGGGACAAGGAGATCCAACGTACTCCCATGGAATTTTTTTTTTTTTTTTTTTTTTTTAGTGAGGCAATTGGGGTTAAGAGACTTGCCCAGGGTCACACAGCTAGTAAGTGTTAAGTGTCTGAGGCCGGATTTGAACTCAGGTACTCCTGACTCCAAGGCCTGTGCTCTATCCACTGCGCCACCTAGCTGCCCCTGTCCCAAAGAATTTTAAGAAAAAAATCATTAAGGAAGGGAATGTACCTACATGTTGTTGTTTTTTTCCTCCTATTCATATGTAAACATCTTGAAGTCAGGGACTGTTTTCCTTGTTCTTTGTATCCCTATCAACTACCACAGTACCATCCATATACTGTGGTTGTCTGTAAACTAATTATACAAAGGACCAACTTCTGATATATTAAGAAAAAATGTAACATAAAATATGTTGTCCTTTCGTTGAAAGTATTTGTTTTGCATGATTTAGCATCAAGTTAATAAGAATTTTGAAGCATTATTTAATTCTTCTTCATGAAACCTTTATCAAATTGAATATTAAGCATACCATTGATAGTTCATTTTGCCAAATCTAAGCTTAAATATGGCCTGATCATTTTCAATGAATTTCAAATTATGACAATTACCAGGACACAATTTTTTTTTGTTGTTGTTTACTTTTTGTTTGTGGTTTTTTGAAGAAACTCTGAACCTTTTTTTTTTTTTTTTGGCCCAGCATAAGGGTGTATTCTGGTATTGTATCTTTGTTAACCCTGGTAATTATTTTGTAGTATATCATTATATACTAAGATGTCATTCTCTGAAATGGGACAAGAATTTCAAACAAATTGGAAGCAGAAACTACCCATGTCATGCCAGGGTGGGAGTGGGGATAAGCTCTCACTCTCTATAAAATGTTCCAATAGCGTTCGTCTCAAATAGCCTCTGACAACCGAAGCCCAATTCCTGGCCTTCTCCTGGCAGAACTGTTTCCACTAACAGGAGAAGGGGCAAAGGCGAGTCACTGGTGCCTTAAAACCAGTCACTTTGGCAGATGGGGCTCCTTAGCCTTGGCAGGCAACCCACCTAGGGGAAGGAAATCCTGATTATAAACCTCCCCTGCCTTGCAGCTATACCCATATATGCGAAAGGCTTCTGGAGTTAACCCTGAGGAAAAATCAGGTATCAGAGTCCCTTAGGCAGTTGGATGTTGAACATCACATCCCTCTGGCAACTCCTGTGGAGGCACTGTTGCGAAACTGTATTGGCTCTGCCTCTCCTTTGCACCTACCAATGTCGCAGAGGGAAAACCTGCTGCATGGGCAACAGCGTGTTTTCCATATTGATCCGCCCAGGCCAGCACCCTGGAGAGGACACTCCAGCTCCTCCTCAAGGGGGAGATACAACACGGGATGTGGCAGTTACCGTTTATAAGTCACTCCGGAGCTGTGGCTCCCTTATCAGACTGCACAGCCACACTGTAACCTGTGGCTTTTCAAGGTGCTGATCCATGGTTGTCTGCAACTGGTGGAGACCTACTACTACTACTACTACTACTACTACTACTACTACTACTACTACTACTACTACTACTACTACTACTACTATTACTACTACTACTACTACAACAACTACTACTATATTTTATTTTGTCATGAAGGTCTCTAAATCTTAATGATTAACTCATATGGACTGCTTCTGAGAAGATAGAATATTGACAGGAAAAAAAAATTGAGATATCATTAAAATATTTTTCTCAATCTTCCCTATTCCAGTTGTGGAAATTTATTTTGATTTGGGGACCCTACCTTTAGGCTGAGATTAGAAAGCCTTAGGCCCTCAGGGTCTCTCCCCCTCCTCCTCAGCTTCAGCTGAGTGAAAAAGCCCCGTGGGCTATACAAGACACCAGGTCAGACAGGTGGGGGGAAAAAAAAAAGCCCCCAGCTCCGACCTGAGCGGAGCTATCTGAAGGATCCTGGATGGCCTGTGCTGAGGCATAAGGCTTGAGAGCACACCCCGCCCCCCACCAGCTGCAGTGCTGGCTGGTGGATTAGCTTGGTCTGTGGGGGCGAAGGAAGCCCTGAGATTTGAGTGGAGAGAAGAAAAGGTATATATAGACCTGAGAGTTAGATAGAAGAAGGAGGAAGGAGACTAGAGGGAGACAAACTAGATAGAGAGACAAGATTAAGGGGAGGAAGGCTGACTAGAGCAAGGGAAGCTGACTAGGAGAGACGGACTAGATAAAGGACAGACTAGAGGACGGGCTGAGGACAGACTAGATAAAGGACAGACTAGAGGACGGGCTGAGGACAGACTAGATAGACAAGACTCAGGGGTTCCGACGGACAAGAAGAGGTCAAGAGGCGGTTGAGGAGACCGCAAAGATTGGAGACTAGAGACGGGGCTACAAGGACTCAGGAGAAGATGAGAAGGACTAGGGGTAGGCAAAAGAGAGGCCAAAGGGCAAACTGACAGAGCAGACAGACAGAAGGTTACAGGCCCTAATACAAACCAGGGAAAGTGTAACGTGCCCTGAGGCCGGAGGCAGCTAAGGCCCTTATTGTATTCAAGAAGTTCAAAGAGCAGCAGGTGCGAAAGAGAGACAAAAGAGACGCAAGAGATGCAGTGGAAAGAGACCACAGGAAAGGAGTCAGGTTGTACACTTTATTTCCCTGTATTCCTAATTTTAAATAGTGTCTCATAAATAAACTCTGCTTTGATTATTTGGTTAAGAGGCTTCTTAATCTTTAGTCTATCAGTTTGGGAGCAGTGTGGTGGAACTTTACAAACGGCCCAACATTAAATTAACGTAGTCAGATAGCCAAATAGTCAACAGTCCCCAGATTAGTCCTCCAGTCAGCTTCAGCCCCCAAAATTAGACTAGTCATCAAAAATATTTCACACAGTTATTGTATTATCTTATCCATAATATTTTTTCATAGCAATCCTTAACCACTTTCTCACTGTAGTTCCCTCACTGTTTTTTCAATTTCACAAAATCTATCTTACACTATAGATGAATCATTAACCTCCCCAGCTGCTAAGTAGCACTGATGGTCTTTGCTTGATTTCTATCTTGTTTTCAAGCAAATATGGCAATGCATTGTTACCATTGTTCATCATTTTATTTTCCAGATGCTTTCACATATGTGGTCCCATTTAAACTTCAGCACAACCTTGTACATAAACAGAACAGATCTTGTCCATTCTATTTGACAAATGAGGGAACTATGGTTCAAAAGTTTTAAATCTTTGGAGGAATTTTTGCTTTCAGTGGGCCTAGAATGCTTGTCTTATTTGAGAAAATGTTATATTTCAGTGTATATTAATATTCTTAAAAGAAAAACAAATGTTCTAGAACTATTTCCAAAATGGACATAAACTAATGCAACATATTTCCATATTGCAACACCAAAGTTAAAGAAATCCATTAGAACGATGGGGATAAAAATGTGACTTCAAGCTCCATTTTCAAGGTCATCCTATCAAGTTGGAGAGCCCAGGCTATTTAAATATAAAACACTCAATAAAATGAACTTCACCTTAACCCTTCTAGGGGAAGAGGAAGGAAATAAGCATTTATGTAGTATCTACTATGTGCCAGGTACTGTATTAAGTGTTTTCAAAAATATTATCTCATTTTTTATTTTACTTTTTCTTGTTAAAAAAATGAGTATCGGCATGATAAATAATTCTAGGGACCTAAGTATGTAAAATAGTATAAATTCCCACATAAGGAAAATACTGCTTTGTAGAAACGTTCAAATAAAAGAATGCAGGTTTATTCTATGAAGTCCAATATCATAGGAGCCATGGTTGGTTTAACTTATTGAGAAAGTTAGTTTAATGGAGGCTGAGAACTAAAATGAATGTGTTTTAATTTCCTAACTTTAAAAAGAATGAATGGGCCCCCGCATCCTCATTCTTTCTGGAGAAAATGAGTAGCTAGTTCATAATTGAATCAGGGTTCCCAATTTTGCAGTGTGCTAAGTCTCAGTCTTGCCCTGATGATGAATATCTTATTGCTCTGGCCTTTCTGCCAGGAAATTTAGAGTAGTCATCATCTGTTGAGGAAGTAATCATGTATGAATAATTTAAATATTCCCATGTTATAAACTAATGATATTTGTAGATTTCAAAATGTATATGAACTTTTAATTGCTTCCCTTTTCTTTTTTGAAAAATAATTAATTGGAACATAACCATGACAAAAATGTCTTATAAATACTCGGTGATTTGTTTGATGTCTTTATAATGTTGATTTAATTGAAATGACAGATTATAGTTGTGTGACTCATTTCATCATTTATTTTTTTAGTAAATTTTAAATGTACTTAAAATTTTAGTGGTCCAATTAAATACAATTGCTGTTACTGTTTCTAATTAGAAAAAAATGTAATTTTAGAGTTTCTCATTTAAATGTCTATCACAAGCCTTCCATGAGGGAATCATACCTTGGATGAATTAAAAAACAAACAAACAGACAAAAAAAATCACTCCTATGATGTTTCAATATTGCCAGTGGCAAAATGGAAGGAAAATAAATTCGAATTGATCTATCCAGATGTAGAATAGATACTTTAAATGTTATTGGCTTTATTCTCACCAGAGCTTTGGAAGTGAAAGCATAACTGTCATTAAAAAATAAGCTTTAGAATAAATATGATGGGGACAGAAAACATGTTCTAAAATCAGATAACAACAATAAGGATAATTGGAGAAATTGTATAGTACTTTAAAATTCACAAAACACTTTCCATATATTATTTCACATAGTCCCTATAACTACCCTTTTAGGTAGGAGCTACTATATATAATAGTGATAAAGAGGGGATAAAAATAGAATTTGAAACACTCAGACATTAACAGATTATAATATCCTACAATAGAATCCAAAAATATAACCCAGAATCTCCAATAGGTATGTGAGTCACCAATGTTTAGACAACGAAGTAGATGAACTAGATATCATAACACAAAGAAACTAATTTGATCTTTAGATGTTGTGAAAATAAATGATTCAAAGTAGACGAAAATGTTAAAGATTTCTACCTCTAGTGACCTTTACTGGGATGCTCTGCATGATGCTTCCACTCTCTGCTTACTGGATTTCCTTATGAGTCGCTGTTCAATTTCTTCAGCCATGTCCAACATTTTATGATGCCCTTTGCAGTTTTCTTTGCAAAGATGCTATTGTAGTTCACCATTTCCTTATCTAGCTCATAATACAGATAGGGAAACTGAGGCAAACGGTGTTAAGTTACTTCTCTAGGGCCATGGAGTGTCTGATGTCAGATTTGAACTCAAATCTTCCTGACTGAAGTCAGACTCAGTTTTCTATCCACTGCAACACCTAGCTTCTCCTTCCTGAGTACACTTTGCCAATATACAATGTGAATACAACTTCCTTTTTGCTGTTTCTTTCAGTAAGAAATATCCATCCAGAATCATATTCCAGTTATAGGTTTCATTCCAATCAATTCTTAGTGATAACTGTGGGGAGAGAGAAATGGCTCCTTTCTGTGCTCATAAACCTGAAAGAGATGTGGTGTACTAAGAATGGAAAAAGAAAAGAGAGATCAAGACAATTAAATGGTTGAAAATAGAAAAAATAATGATATGGAATAGTGTTGAATTTAACCCTGATTACACCAATATTTCAAAAGGTATATAGTTTGCTCATTGAGTTATTCCTGCCCTTCTTGGACTGAATTTCTCTGAGCTTGAGGAGGATTCATGGATTCGCAGATAGAGACTAGTAGTGCTTTTTATGTCTAACTTTTGACGCTTTCCCCCACTATACTGATTCCTCCCCCCCCCCAAAAAAAAAAAAAAAAGATCAAATCCAGGAACTCTGAATAGGCATCAGAATTTAAAGAAAGAAGAAGGGATAGGAATCAGTCCTTTCCCTTGCCCCTTCTCCAAATTCCTATATTCAGAGAAAATATAATAAAATGAATGAGGGACAACCAAATAGCATACTTCTCTTTCTACTTTGTTATTAGTTCTTTTCTTCCATTTTTAAGGCTCAATTATTCAAACTTTCTAAGCTGTCTTTTTTTCCTTTTCTTTTCTTTTTTGGCTGGGCAATGAGGGTTAAGTGACTTGCCCATGGTCACACAACTAGTAAATGTCAAGTGTCTGAGGCCAGATTTAAACTCAGGTCATCCTGAATCCAGGGCTGGTGCTTTATCCACTGTGCCACATAGCTGCCCCCTAAGCTTTCTTTCTATACCACTTTATATTCATTTAATTATCTTCCTTATTTTTCTTCTGAACCCATTAGAAATGCCCCTTGTTTCTATTAGCTTGCTGCACCCAGGAAGTAGTCATCACCATCTCTCTAGGATACTGTGTGTATAAATGATTTAAAGTAGATGATGTGTTTCAAGTCCTCAGGAAGGAAATTTCTTTATATATATACAAGATCTTGGAGGGCATTCATGAAATGAATCTCTCACGATTATTTAATTATTTTATCATTTTCTAATGGTATTCCTGGATCTATAAAGTTCAAGTAATCAGTGTCTTGAGGCTTAGGACAGGTCAAGGAATCCAGAGACTTTTAAAGTTTATAGTAGTCCAATAGATATCAGGACACACTTATGAAGTAAGGGGAGATAAAATTATATAGCAGGAAAATCAGTTAGGCATAGCTATTACCTGAGCTAGGAGACAGAGATAACTCCAAAGGTCAAGACTATCATTCCAAAAAAAAAAATCCTCCTGACTCTTAGGAATCTTTCCACACCCCACCTCCCCAAAACCTTTCCATCATCAGGTGGTCACCCAATCTATCCTCTCTAAAATTCTGGTTTTTCTTCCGTTTGGGTTGGATGATATCACTAATCCACATCCTCCCCTTAAGGCTCTTTAACTTCCTTCTTGCTTACTTTCTCTAGTGCCAAATAAAAATGCCATTTTAATTTTAATTGGACTGTAAGAGTGTAATTTCTTTACAAAGGAATACCCAAGCCCCCCCCACACACACACACCACCACCTATTTCTTCCATGACATAAGAGACAAATATTCACCAAGCCAGGACCACCACCATCTTGTCTTCAAAAGCTTAATGGGTAGTGGTTCTGTCCTTCCCTTCATATAGTATGTGTTTTCAATCAGAATTTATGACAATTGGATTTTGGTTTAGAGATGGTAGACTTCAAGCTATGCTTTCACTTATTGGAATTGATAGCAAAAACTATGGGAATCCTCTAAGGATTTGTTATGAAAATTACTTATAAGCATTATTGTCAAATCTGAATCCAGTATGCTATGAAGTAATACAATTAAAATAAAATTCATAGCAGAAATCTTAAGAAATTATGATAAAGAGAAGGCAGGGAATGAACACAATACTGGTTATTTTATTTTTAGTAAATGATTTTGAAAAATTGTGTCAGGTAATGATGCCAGTTTATTTCTTTCTTTGCTGATTACATGGGTCGATGTAAATCATCTCCCCTAGGGAAAATATCCTTGTGCCTAGTTCTAGCTCTGGGATACAATAAGGCCCTTTCAAATCCTCAAGGAAATACAAAAGTAGGTGAGATGCCTTAAATATTCAGGTTTATGGGAGGAAAAAGAAACATGATTACAGCATTTGGAGATTCTTAAGTTTCTTTTTGTCAACAACATATTTCATCCTCCCAGCACTGATGTTTCCAGGTAGTTCAAGGAAACAATTTACCCAGAGGTAATTGTTCTTTATTGTAGTAACAACCATTCAAGCTATTAATGTTATTATAAACAGTTGCTATTGACCGTTAGTGATAGCTCATTAATACTCTTTCAAAAACAGAACCAGTAAACATAAATAGATTAAATTTGCATTTAATATTGAATGGGCCATTTCCCAGAAATAATGACCAATTTTACACTGATTGCAATATTTTAAAACAAATACTGCTATCTAAAATGTGTACTTTACACCAGACAGAGATGCTGTCATTCTGAAAAAAACAAACAAAAATGGCTTTCCATGTGAAGCAGACAGTAATTTTCAGTTAATTGTGTCAAATAAATTATGTATTTTAAATTATGCAGACATTAACTGAGATGCTAGTGGTTAGAACCTGCTAAAAAACAAACATGAGGGGTCCAATCCGGAACATAAAATCTTTTATTGAAATCAGTTCTGCATTAATAAAAAGACTTTCACAGGCAGGCCAAAAATGTCCCTGTGAAAAAGCATTTTAAAAAGAAAAGCAAAGGGGCAGCTATGTGGCACAGTGGATAGAGCACCGGCCCTGGAATCAGGAGAACCTGCATTCAAATCCACCCTCAGACACTTGACACTTCCTAGCTGTGTGACCCTAGACAAGTCACTTAACCCCAATTGCTTCACCAAAAAAAAAAAAAAAGAAAGAAAGAAAGAAAAGCAAGAACCTTTGTTATATGTTTCCATAAGGAATTCCTTTCATTAAAATGCTTCTTTCCCCCTACATTGTTACTTCAGTGGATCCATTCCCCCTTTACAAGTACAGATATTAAATAATTAACACATTCCCTTACTATGAGTGATATTTCTATAGGACATTGACACAGCAAACTAGAGGTCTTCCTTTTAGCCAATCAACCCTTTATAGGTGCTGACAAGGCAGTTAGGTTGTCCTAGTTGTTGTGCCTTGCTCACTACATAAATAGCATGATCTGTTTTTTTTTTCTTTTTTTGATCATATATTGCTGACATAAAATTTTTTAGAATGTTTTTGAATACACATCACTACTGAATGAAAGGAATGAAATACCATTTATGAAGTATGTACTCTAAGTCAAATATTGTGTCACGTCCTGGACTTTGAGACACATGCTTTTTTATTCTGTATAGATGATGATTCTTATTAGGTAGCATCATCAACAGTATATATATATTTGGAGAATATTTTTTAATAAGGAAGCAATATTCTTGGAATATCCCAATTAATTTCCAAACTCTGGTTGTCTCTATATGGAACAAATGGACTGTCCTTATATCAGTCTCCGCTGGTTTTAGGTAGAATCTAATGACCAGCCAAATGTCATTTGCAAATGAAACTGATAACTAAAGGATCATTGATAAGCAAAACTCTCAGTCAGACATAATGTCAATGCCCAGATTAAATAATTCATATTTTTTTAAATGCTATAGTTTTGTCCCCATGAATTCTTTTTTTAAAATAAAAGTAATTTATTATTTTCCAGTTATATGTAGAAATAGTATCCAAAATTTTTTATATAAGATTTCAAATTTCAAATTTTTCTCCCTCCCTTCCCTCCCTGCCCTCCTCCCCTAGACAGGAGGCAATCTGATATAGGTTATATATACATAATAACACTAAACATATTTTTGCATTAGTCATGTTATATGAGAAGAATCAGAGCACAAAGGAAAAGCCTCAAATCAGAAAACCAACAGCACCCAAAACAAAAGAAATAGTATGGTCTAATCAGTATCCATATTCCACAGTTCCTTTTTTTTTTCTGTATTTGAAGAGGCTTTTCCATCATGAGTCCTTTGGAATATTCTTGTTCCATTGGATTGGTGAGAAGAATCTAGTCTATCACAGTTTATCGACACATAACGTTGATGATACTGTGTATAATGTTCTGGTTCTGCTCATCTAACTCATCATCAGTTCATGCAAGTCCTTCTAGGTTTATCTGAACTCCACTTGCTCATTGTTTCTTACAGCACAATATAACTCCATTACATTCATACACCACAAATTGTTCAGCCATTCCCCAATTTATGGACATCCCCTCAATTTCCAATTCCTTGCCAGGACAAAAAGAGCAGCTATAAATATTTTTGTACATGTGGGTCCTTTCCCTTTTTTATGATCTCTTTGAGAAAAAGACCAAAGAGTGGTGTTGCTGGATCAAAGGGTATGCACAGCTTTATAGCCCTTTGGGTATAGTTGCAAATTGCTCTCTAGAATTGCTGGATCAGTTCACAGCTCCACCAATAATGCATTAGTGTTCCAATTTTTCCATAGCTTCTCCAACATTTATTAAGTTCTGTTTTTGTCATATTAGCCAATCTGATAGGAGTCAGGTGGTACCTCAGAGTTGTTTTAATTTGCATCTCTCTAATCATTAGAGATTTAGAGCATTTTTTCATATTGCAATAGATAGCTTTGAGTTCTTCATGAGAAAACTGCCTGTTCATATCCTTTGACCATTTCTCAATTGGTGAGTGACTTGGATTCATATAAATTTGATTTAGTTCCCTAAATATTTTAGAAATGAGGCCTTAATCAGAAGTACTGGCCATGCAAATTGTTTCCCAGCTTTCTGCATCCCTTCTAATTTTCGATGCATTGCTTCTGTTTGTCCAAAAACTTTTAAATTTAATGTAATCAAAATCATCCATTTTGCATTTAATACTATTCTCTATCTCTTGTTTGGTCACAAACTGCTTTCCTTTCCAAAGATCTGAAAGCTAGACTATTCCTTTTTCTCCTAATTTACCTATGGTATCATCTCTGATGTCTAAATCATGTAACCATTTTGACCTTATTTTACTATAAGGTGTCAGATGTTGGTTGATGCCTAATTTCTGCCATACAATCTTCTAGTTTTCCCAGCAGTTTTTGTCCAATACTGAATTCCTATCCCAGAAACTGGGGTCTTTGGGTTTATCAAAGAGTACATTACTAATGTCATTTACTACTGTGTCTCCTGTGCCTAGCCTATTCCATTTGTCCTCCACTATATTTCTTAGCCAGTACCAGATAGTTTTGATGGCTGCCACTTTATAGGAGAGCTCCAGATTTGGTACAGCTAACCCACCTTCCTATGCATTTTTAATTATTTCCCTGGATATTCTTGACTTTTTGTTTTTCCAGATGAATTTTTTTATTATTATTTTTAGCTCTATAAAATAATTTTAGGTAGTCTTATTTGTATGACACTGAATAAGTATATTAATTTAGGTAGAATTGTCATTTTTATTATATTAGCTTTGCCTATCCATGAGCAATTGATATCTTTCCAATTATTTAGATCTGATTTGATTTGTGTCAAAAAGTGTTTTGTAATTTTGTTCAGAGTTCCTGGGTTTGTCTTGGCAAGTAGACTCCCAAGTATTTTATATTATCTACTGTTACTTTAAATGGAATTTATCTTTCTCTTTCTTGCTGCTGAACTTTGTTGGTCATGTATAGAAATGCTGATGATTTATGTGGATTTATTTTATATTCTGCTACTTTGCTAAAGTTGTTAATTGTTTCAAGTAATTTTTGAGTTTATTCTGTAGGCTTCCTAAAAAAAAAGACCAGAAATGAACAGAAAATTTGATCTCCAAATATAAGACTCTAGAGAAATATAAAGAGGTCCCCATGAATTCTTAAGGCGGCTTGACCATTTCTACCCTTGCTTTTGTTACTTATTTGGGTTATAATTACAGATGATTAATAGGTGTGGACATAGTATTGTTTCCCATAGATGGAATTTGTAATTGCAGTAAACTATTTTTGTCCTAAAGTATCTGTTGAACTTGCCACAATTCTGATCCCATAAAATGATTCGTTCTTACCAATTCATTAAAAATATGTCCTTCTCTGGAGGTTGAATGCTATTGGCTTAAATCTATTATCCTCAGAAGAACAAGAGGGAATGGAAGAAGAAAGGAAAGGAAATGGAGGGATAAGGAAAAAAAAAACAGCGCTTGCTAAGAAAAAGTCCTTAGATGTAGGTCTTTCTCCTGGACACTTACAGAATTGGTTGTCATTGTAATTGTTAAATTTAACCATTATGTACCATTTTGTACCTTGGAACTTCCATCATTGCTCTCCCTCCCATCCCCTTCTCCCCCTCTTGAACCAATCTATGAATTATTTTGACTGGTACTTTGCTTTGTGGAATCATACATTCTGGGAAATTTCCATGTTTGATTTTTTTTGATATGTCCAGATTTCTCTGTGTTCGTGTTCCTGTGTTTTTCCAGAAGACCTATAATCCCAAAGTCATCTCTACATATCTTGTCTTTGAGATCAATGTACTTGTAAAGAGATTTTGCTTTAAGATCACTTTTTTATTTTAAATGTTAATTCTTTCTCCCTTCTTCAGGTTTTCCACCTATTGTGTATATTTTTATTCTCAATGAGTTGTTATCTTTTTGATTCTTAGAGGAGAATAATCACCTTCGATTCAAGTTTTTTTTTCTATTTTGTCTATTATTTCTGCTGATTGGATTTTAGATTCTGCCTTAAGAGTTCTTATTCCCCCCCCCATTTTTTTGAGCTATTCAGGAGTATCCTGCTTTGGTTCAATGCTTCCTGAAAGCCCACAGGGTCCTCACCTCATCAGGTATAGATTAATTTTCCTGACTTGAAATATTTTTTCAAAAATAATTGGGCATGTTTAGGGTATCTAGAAACCATATTTCCTTCTTTTGTCAATATCTTCCCTATTAATTAGTCTACCTGTGTTCAAGGTTTTTGATTGAGCTTATTTCTCCCAATATATTTGATGAGGGTAGTTTTTTTTTTTTCCCTTGCATTTCCTTGAAATTCACTCTCTGACTCCTTTCCCTTTGATGTTGGATCTCCTGAATGGTAGAACTGAAAGTTGTCTCAGCCTTCTCTCCACTCTAAAGAATCACTTTTAGCCAGTCTCAGATAGTATTCCAACTTTTAAGTTGGCAAAACTGTCCTAAGCTGAATGTCAATCTTTTCCTTTAGGCCAAGTGGAAGGCTTTACGTACATGCCGGTGATCAATTTCAGTTTGCTTTTTTTTTCTTTATATGTCTGGCTGATGACTACTTTAGACTGCCCAAGATAACAAAAATCAAACTTCTTATTCTTCTATATAATCTATACATGTTATACTTAGCATAGTACCAGGTACATGCTTTTTGTTAGTCCCTTCTTTTCTTTTCTTTTCTTTTCAGGGCAATGAGGGTTAAGTGACTTGCCCAGGGTCACACAACTAGTAACTGTCAAGTGTCTGAGGCTGGAGTTGAACTCAGGTACTCCTGAATCCAGGGCTATTGCTTTATACACTATGCCATGTAGATGCTCCAGTCCCTTGTTTTCAAAGAGCACTAAAGATATCGCATAGTGATGTCTTTACTTGAACATGAATTGGATTTAAGTGATGCAGAACTCTACAAAGTTATCACTCTCATTCTTTCTTCCAGAGTCATAAATCTCCATTAGAAAGAAAAGAACCCATCCAGCCCTATCTGAATGCCCCATACACCCCAACCGGACACAAAGTAGGCAGTTCATAAAATTTATTGACTGACTGACGTAGTTCATCTGCCCTGCAGGGAACACCATTGAGTTCTACTGTTTCTTGCCACAAAATGGTGAGGCAAGGGAAACAGCAAGGAAGTGTCCTAGAATAGTCTACAGCACTAGAAAGAAAATTTATGATTAGATCCCAATATTTAAGCCTGTATGTAATGTTGCCCTGCTGTGGCAGAGTTGGGGAGAGACACTGATATTGGGACTGGTACCAAGAGAGTCAGTTAGAGGTTAGAGATTTAGCCTTCTCTAATATTAATTCCCTCAAGTTGTCACTTGATAAGATTTTTTGGTGCCAACCTATTGAGAGAACCATAAGTAGTTTACCTCTTGTGCATTATTCTCATTTTAGAGTGTTTTGAGAGGTCCTGATGATTAGACATGTTCAGTCCACCATGATTTTGGTCACATGAATCCACAGCTTGCAGCCTTAGGTTGTCAATTGATGGGCCGGTTGTTCTTGTTGGACTGATATATTTGATCTGAAGTCTAGTCAGAAAGACAAACTCTAAAAATAGCTTTGATCATGGCAATTTCTTTGAGGACAATGTTCATTTGGGTTTATACATGCTAGTATGAATACAGTGGAGATGACAAGGCCTGTGGTATAGTTTAAAGGGTAAGAATGCCCCATAGTCAGTATTCCATCTCCTTTCATCTTTGGAATAAGCTGTGTAGCCTATGCCTGGAATGCATGTTTTCATTACATATTTCGCACAGAATCTTGAGCTTTCTTTAAAGTCCTTCTTAGGATCTCCATTTTATAGCAAGTCTTTCATAATTCCCCAGTTAATATTTGCTCTGTCTTCTCTCCCCATTGACCTATCTCATTGTTTCTCCTCTTTCATTTCCTTTGCTTCTTCTCTCTCTTCTATCCTTTTGCTCTCTCTCCCCATCTCATACCAAATTGTATATTTATTGAGTTTTCCATATATTTGGAAATATGCTTTTCTCTTATAAATTATAAGCCCCATAATGTTAGGAACTATTTCTTTTTCACTTTGTATTTCCAGTGCCTAACACAGTGACTTGAACTCAAGAAAAACTGGATAAATGCTTCTTGATTAATTGAAATCCAGGCCGAGTTCTTTCAGATACTGGCTGAACAGCTTTTGGAATGTCACAAACTTTCTCATTCTCATGTTTCTCACCCAGAAAAATAAAAGATAATGAAAAAAGTGTTCTTTGGGAGAAAAGTGCTTTCTAAGCCTTAAACCACCATCTAAATGTAAAATAGGATTATAGTTATAATTGATTAAGATTGAAAATCACAGAATCATAGAATATTATGAGAAACTAAAGAGACCTCAGGGATCATCTAGTCCAATTACAGAATTTATTTTAGTTGTAACAACTATGACCTGAGGGTGAAGTGACTTCCCCAATTTCTTAAAACCATTTGCTGGCAGGACAGAACTTGAAATCAGATCAGCTGACCCTGTCTAGACCTTTTATTTTTTCCTATATCAAGATGCCTCTGGTTATTTTATAGTTTGAAGTTATATTCAGTCCTTCAAAATTGCTTAGAAAAATAAGGACATCAATGGTCTACTATGATTCTGAGAAACATACTGCAAGTGTGGCCAAGATAGGGGTAGGAGTATAGAGAGTCTGAATTTGTGAAACCAAAAGAAATAGAATAAAATAAATGTTGTTGTTTTTTTTTAACACTAGTCGAATTTTCACTCATTTTACCAAAAAAAAAAATTAGGCAGTTTACTGTGAGTTCCCATTTTTTCTCCCATCTCATATGATCCAGTTGCTTTTTTTTTTTTTTTTGGTCTGAAGAGGTCATTTTCTGTAACATTTCATATTAGATATCTCTGATTTTTAAAAGATATATCTATTTATTATTTATTTTTTCCTAGTTACATGACTTTTTTTAAACATTTTTGTTAGAGTACCAAATTCTTTCCCTCCCTCCATATCTTCCCCCCTAGGTTATACATTGCAATCACTCAAAACATATTTCCATATTATTCATGTTATAAAAGGAAACAATGAAATGAACATAAGAAAAATAAATTTAAAATGTATGCACGGTTTTATGTCTCTTTCGGCATAGTTCAAATTGCTTTCCAGAAAGGTTGAATCAGTTTATGACTCCACCAACAATCAATTAATGTCTCAATTTTCCCAAATCACCAACATTTGTCATTTTCCTTTTCTGTCATATTAACCAATCTGATAGGTATGGGGCAGTACCACAAAATTGTTTAATTCACAATTATTTTCTAATCAATAGTGATTTAAATTATTTTACATGTGTAATGATTGGAATGATGCCACCTACTGGAGACTTGCTGTGGGAAAGCTCCACCATGAGGAAATGCCTCAGAGGCATTGTGGCTTTTCCTTGGCATCAGGAAATGACATTTGCTCATGGGTGCTGTCTATCAAGGCTACCAGCCAATCAACTTGAGGAGCCTCCTATTTTCTGGAAGGAGACAGGAAGAGGGGGAGGGAACCTGCGAGGAGAGCTCTGGCGCTTTTTGGGTTCCTGACTTGGTGGTGGTGGCGGCGGCAGAGGACTTCACAGGAAATTTGAGGAAAGATAGAAATGCCAGGCTGTTGGAATTCTGTTCTCAATCTTTTTCTTTCTATTTTCCAATAAACCCTTAAAAACCTAAACTCGTTTTATCAGTGATTTTAGTCAGTTTCCCCCAAAACTGGGGGAACAGATTAGAATTCACATTTAGAATCTTAAATTACACACATGATTGTAGATAACTTTGATTACATTACCTAAAAACTGCCTGTTCATATCCTTTGACAATTTATCAATTGGGAAATAATTCTTATTTTAATAAATTTGACTCTGTCCTTTATATATTTGACAAATCAGACCTTTAAAAGAGAAATTTATTATAAACGTTTTTCTCCTATTTCTCCTATTCTTTAATTTCTTTCACCCTGCTTCTAAATACCACATCCTCCCTCCCTTCTCTGAGCACTTCCCACAACTCTTATGCTCTTTCCCTCCTACTTTTTTGTAGGGTAAGGTATATTTGTATATCCAACCCTGTGCATATGTATTCCCTCATTGAGCCAATTACAATGAGTGTAATATTCAAGTGTTCCACTTCTCCTATCTTGTTCTCCACTGTAAATGTTTTTCTCCTCCTCTTTTAAGTGAGATAATTTACCAAATCCTACCTCTCCTTTTCCCTTCCTCCCAGTGCATTCCTCTTTCTCACCTCTTAATGTATTTTTTAGTTCCCATCCAATTATAGTATACTCACACCAATGTCTTCTGTCTACTTATACTCCTTCTAGCAAAACTAATAATAAGAAAGGTTTTAGGAGTTACAAGTATCATCTTCTGATGTATGTTGTAAATAATGTAATTTTATTAAATCCCTTATGATTTCACTTTCCTATTTACCTTTTTATGCTTCTCTTGTGTCTCATTTTTAAAAGTCAAAATTTCTAATTAACTATAGACTTTTCATCAGGAAAGGTAAAAAGTCTTCCATTTCATTGAATATCCATATTTCCCAATGATTATCCTTAGTTTTCCTGAGTATGTGATTCTTGGTTGTAATCCTAGCTCATTTGCCTTGCAGAATTTTATATTACAAGCCCTTCAGTTCTTAAAGGTACAAACTGCCAAATCTTGTATTATCCTAACTGTGGCTCTACGATATTTGAATTGTTTCTTTCTGTTTTTTGCAGTATTTTCTCCTTGACCTGGGAGCTCTGGAATTTGGCTATAATATGCCTGGGAGTTTTCATTTGGGGATCTCTTTCAAGAGATTTTCTATGGAATTTTTTCCCCATTTTTATTTTACTTTATGGTTCTAGAATATCAAGGTAGTTTTGCTTGGTAATATTTTGCAAGGTGATGTCTAGGATTTTAAAAAAATATATGATGACTTTTAGGTAGACTTTTAGGTTAATTCTTAACCTCTCCTGGATCTATTTCTTGGGACGTTGTCTTCTATTGTTTTTATTTCCTATAACTTTGTTTTATTGTTTCTTAATGTCTCATTGAATCATTAGTCTCCACTTGTGCAATTCTTTTGTTTCAGGAATTATTTTCTTAGGTGAGCTTTTGTAGCTCTTTTTTCTATTTAGCTACTTTGGCTATTTAAGGAGTTCCTTTTTCAGTGAATATATATATATATATATATATATATATATATTTTTTTTTTTGATATAACCAAATCTCCTTTTGAAGGAATTCTCTTCAGTGGATGTGTGTGGCTCTTTTATCATTTGGCCTAATATCATTTTGAGTTGTTTTTTCTTCAGTATTTTTGGTGCCTCCTTTGCCAAGTTGTTGATTCTTTTTTCATGGTTTTCTTGCATCAATGTCACCTCTTCCTCTATTTCTCATATTTGATTTTTAAAATCAATCTTTTTTTAATTTGTCCAGGGATTTTTTTGGGGCCTAAGACTAATTCATTGTTTTCCTTTGAGGCTTTCAAAATGACAGACTTGACTTTATTGTGTTCTTCTGAATGTATACTTTCACCTTCCCTATCAAAACAATAATTTATGGTCAGTTTCTTATTTTTTGGTGTTTACTTATTTTTCCAGCCTATTTCTTTTCTTTTTTTTTTTTTTAGTGAGGCAATTGGTGTTAAGTGACTTGCCCACGGTCACACAGCTAGTAAGTGTTAAGTGTCTGAGGCCAGATTTGAACTCAGGTACTCCAGACTCCAGGGCCAGTGCTCTATCCACTGCACCACCTAGCTGCCCCATCCAGCCTATTTCTCAACTTTTAACTCCATGTTAGACTGGGGCTCTACTCACTAGGTGGAAGGAGTACTGTCCCAAACTTCAAGATTTTTGTGCTGCTTTTTTGTGCTTTACAGATCTAGTTCTGGGAATCTATTAGTTTTCAGTTCTTCAATGAAAGTATAATTTAAGGAGAGGCATTGTCACCTCTTTGTCCTATGCCCTGCTCTATGAGTGACTGAAAGTATCTATTCCACTCTAGAACCCAGAACAGGGTCCCTGATCTGCTGCAGCTGCAAGCCCTTGTGCGCTAGTATTCCTCCTTTCTTTGGAGCTGTAACCCAGGACTGTGTCATGGAACTGGGTATGGCTAATGCAAAAGAGTCCTGCACCCAGTTCCAAAAATGGGACCCCTATAGTCTGCTCCTAATATGTTGTCAGCCCCTTAACCATCTATGTGATGAGACCTCTAGAAGTCACTACTGCCAAACTTTGATTCACTGACTTCCCAATGCCTGCTGCTGATTTGGAGGGGCCAGGTCTATGTTGGTGCAGGAGGTGATGAACTATGCTCCACTATCACCCTAGCACAATGGACCTTTGCTACATATCTTTCCAATTGTATTGGGCTGGAAATTAATTTTGCCCCATACTTTTGTGGATTATTCCATTCCAGAATTCATTTTGAGGCATTATTTATAGTTGTTTATAGGTGAATTTGGGGGAACTCAGGCAAGTCTCTGCTTTTTCTTGGTCAGCTTGGCTCTGCACCTACCCAGATGCTTTTTGCAACTAATCTTTCACCCATCTGCATGCAGAAATTATTCCATCCCATTTACTAGGTCTGTATCCCAAAGAGATAATAGAAAGGTACATGACCAATATGCACAAAACTATTTATAGCAGCTTATCTGTGTTGGCAAAACAAAAAAAACTGGAAATTGAGGACATATCAGTTGGAGAATGGCTGAACAAGTTGTGGTATATGAATGTAATAGAAAGTTATTGTGCAATAAGAATTAATTAGATGGGGGAAAGAGCACTGACCCTTGATTCAGTAGGACCTGAGTTCAAATCTGACCTTAGACACTTGACACTCACTAGCTGTGTGACCCTGGGCAAGTCACTTAACCCTCATTGCCCAACAAAAAAAAAAAGGAAAAAGAGAATTAATTAGATGTATATTCTAAAAAAAACCTGGAAAACTTATATGAACTGATGAAAAGTGAAATGAGCAGAACCAAGAGAGCATTGTACATAGTAATAGCAACATTATGTGATAATCAACTATCTTTTCTCAGAAATACAGTGACAAAAGACTATCCCAAAGTCTCATGATTGAAAATGCTATCCACGTCCAGAAAAAGAACAGATGGAGTCAGAATGGAGACTGAAGCATAATATTTTAACTTTCCTTATTTTTTCATATTTTTTTCCATTTTGGTGCACTTTTTCACAATATGACTAATTATAGAAATATGTTTTACATGACTACACATATATAAGTGATGTCAAATTATATGATATTTTAGAAAGAGGAGAGGGAGGGGGGGAAATTTGGCACTCTTTTTTACTAAACTCATATTAAAATGTTCCTTACATATAATTGGAAAATAATAAAATAGTATTTAAAAAAACCAAAACTCATTTTGATCCATCTGTTCCCACTAACTGCCATCCCATATTTCTCCTGCCTTTTATAACCAAATTGCTTCAGAAGGCTATGAAGAAGAGGTACTGTCAGTTTCTTTCCTCTCATTTTCTTCCTGCACCTTTACAATCTGATTTCTAGCTTTATCATTCAAGGAAAACTGTTTTCTTCTAAATTAATAATGATATCTTAATTGTCAAATCTAAAGGCTATCTTTTCAATCTGCATCGTCTCTGTTAGCCATTGGCATTGCTGATGAAGCATTTTGGTTTGTCTGACTCTTTGTGACACCATTTGGGGTTTTCTTGGCATATACTGAAGTGGAGGAAATTTTGTAGATGAGTACTCCAGACCCAGTTCTGTATCTACTGCAGAACCTAGTTGCCTAGCATTGTCAATTACCCTCTTCTTTTTCTTTATTCTCTTTAAGTTTTCATGACACTCTTTTCTTCTGGCTTACCTCCTGCCTATTTGATTTCTCATTCTCATTCTCTCTTTTTTAAAATCATAAAAGTATTTTATTTCTTCTATTACCTTATAAAGATAGTTTTAAACATTTGCTTTTTTGGGGGGTGGCAATGAGGGTTAAGTGAACTTGCCCAGGGTCACACAGCTATAAAGTGTCAAGTGTCTGAGGTCAAATTTGAACTCAGGTCCTCCTGAATGCAGGGCTGGTGCTTTATCCACTATGCCACCTAGCTGAACCCTCAACATTTGCTTTTGTAAGATTTCTAGTTCCAATTTTTTTCTCCCTCCCTCCCTTTCCTCCCTTGCCTCATGCCTCTTCAAGACAGAAAATAATCTGATATAGGTTATATATATACAATCACATTAAACATACTTCTTTTTTCTCTTTTTCTTATTTATTTATTTACTTATTTGTTTGTTTATTTATTTATTTATTTACCTATTCATTCATTCATTTATCTATCTATCTATCTTATTTATTTATTTATTTTGGCAAGGCAATTGGGGTTAAGTGACTTGCCCAGGATCACACAGCTATTAAGTGTCAAGTGTTTGAAGCTGAATTTGAACTCAGGTCCTCCTGCATCCAGGGCCAGTGCTCTATCCACTGCACCACCTAGCTGCTCCTAAATCACTGGATTATTGTTTGTAATACACAAAACTCAGTCCCCCAACTCTGTGCCTTAGTACTGGTTATCTCTTTTATCTGAAAGGTTTCCCTCTTTATCTCAGCCTCTTAGCTTCCCTGAATTTTTCAATACACAGCTTAAATCAGATTTTCATGATGAATTTCCAAATAACCATATTTCCACATCTTGATGGTACCTTCTGCCTGACATACTTTACACATATATTGCCAGTAAGCCAACAAGTATCAATTAAGCAATTTTTGTGTACTTGATACTGTGTATGGCTCTGATAACCCAAAGAAAAAAGGGAAAACAATATCTCTGTCCTAAAGGACTGCATATTCCAATGGAGGATATTGCATGCAAACATTGTACATGTAAAATATATACACTGTAAAGGGAAGATAATCTCAGAGGGATGTCTTGAAGAGAAAGAGTATGGGGGAAGCCTTCAGTAGAAGGTGAAATTTGAGCTTGGTACTGAATAAAACCAAGGAAGCCAGATGAGGAAAGGAGGACTAACATTCCAGACATGAGGTGCATCCAGTGAAAAAGAATGGAAGTATATAGTGTTTCATATATTATTTCCCTCATTAAGATATGAACAGAAATTCTGGAGGACAGCAACCTTGGTTTTCATCTTTCTTATAATCCCCAATAGTTAGCCCAGGGTCAGGTATTATAATGACTAAATAAATGCTTATTATATGACTAATCAATTCCCTCACAATAAGACATACCACAATGTGTATTAAGCTAGTTTAAGAAATATTTCTGGGGCAGCTAGGTTGCGCAGTGGTTAGAGCACCAACCCTGGATTCAGGAGGACCTGAGTTCAAATCCGACCTCAGACATTTGACACTTACTGGGTGTATGACCCTGGGCAAGTCACTTAACCCCAATTGCCTTACCAAAAAAAAAAGAAGAAGAAGAAATAGAAATATTTCCTTCTGCCTTGCTACAAGTCTTTCAAAAAATGCAATCATTTTTAATAAAAGTATTTTATTATTTTCCAGTTACATATAAGGATAGTTTTCAACATTTGTTTTCATAGGATTTTTAGTTCCAAATTTTTCTTCCATCCTCCCTTTCCTGCTTGCTCCCCAATACAGAAAGGAATCTGATATAGGTTATATATTTACAATCACATTAAACATATTTTCACATTAGTCATGTTGTGAAAGAAGAATCAGAGCATAAGGTAAAAACCTCAAAAAAGAAGGAAAATAAACCCAGCCCCAAACTAGAAACAGTATGGTTCAATCTGCATTTACAATCCACAGTTCTTTTTTCTGGACGTTGAGAACATTTCTATCATGAGTTCTTCGATATTGTTTTGGATCATTGCGCTGCTAAAAAGAGCCAAGTCCATCACAGCTGATCATCACACAAAGTTGCTGTTGCTGTGTACAATGTTTTCCTGCTTCTGCTCCACTCAGTCAGCATCAGTTTATGTAAGTCCATCCAGGTTTCTCTGAACTCCTTCTGCTCATCATTTCTTACAGCATAATAGTATTCCATTACATTCATATACCACAACTTTTTTAGCCATTTCCCAATTGATGGGCATTCTCTCAATTTCAAATTCTTTGCCAATACAAAGAGAGCTGCTATTAATATTTTTGTATATGTGGGTTCTTTTCCCTCTTCTATGATCTCTTTGGAATATAAACCTAGCAGTGGTACCACTGGGTCAAAGGGTATGAACAGTCCCATAACCCATTGGGCATAGTTCCAAATTGTTCTCCAGAATGGTTGTATCAATTCACAGCTCCACCAACAATGCATTAGTGTTCCTATTTTTTCACAGCTTCTCCAACATTTATTATTTTTCTTTTTGTCATATTAGCTAATCTGATAGCTGTGAGGTGGTACCTCAGAGTTGTTTTAATTTGAAATTCTCTAATCAATAGTGATTTAGAGCATTCTTTTCATATGGCAATAGATAGCTTGCATTTCTTCATCAGAAAACTGCCTGTTCCTATCCTCTGACCTAACCAATCACATTTTGCAGGTATGTTTCAGAGAGGATTCTCATTCAGGTGGGAATTGGATCCAAACTTTGCTCCTGCTGCTGCTTCTATCACTGAATTCTGTAGTTTTATGATTCCCTAAGGGGTGGATCTACAAATAACAGAAATGTGGCCATTCTTTCACTTGATACCTATCTTATGCATAGATACCTAGAATATGTGAAATATTTTAGGATCATAAACTTATATCTGGAAGGGACATTAGATGGAAAGTCTCACCTGATCATTTTACACAGAAGATAAGTAAGACTCAGAGGGCAAAATGCCTAAGGACACAGGCAGTAATTGAAAGAACTAATATTTGCACCCCAGTCCTGTGACTCCAAATCCTTACCTCTTTGTTAACAAGAGACAATTCTTTCCAATTTTCAACTCTAGGAGACAAAAAATCAAAGTTAATCAGTTTCTTTCTCTTGACATGGTGGGATCTAAAATCCCTTCATGTCTAAAATTCCATGCACTGAAAAATGGCTAGCTTATTCAAACCTCAAGAAAATGTTCAGGCCTTTAAAATTTTCCTACCACATTAGGTGGACATCAAGCTGACTGGTGGAAAATACAACACTTTTGTTTTCTGAACCTTAAAATAAGAGGAATGTTAAAAGACAATAAGATAGGTCCATATTCTAAATTAATAATTGGCCTAAGAAGCACATTCCTTTAAATACCCTGTGTTTTATATATAAATCTGTTAACAATTCTAAGTCTACAATATGGAGATTACTTTTAATTCAAAGGATCTACAGTAAATTACTGAGGGCAATGAATTTAAATATTTTACATTGTCCGAGATACTCTATACACCATTGTAATTTTCTGTTATTGCTCAGGTTTTTTTTTTTTTTTTTGCTTTCGTCTGACCCTTTATGACCAAAATTGACCTTTTCTTGGCAAATAGACTGAAGTCAATTGCTATTTTCTTCTCTACTATGACATCTTTTTAAATGCATTTCTTTAAACGTGCATCTTATAATCAAACACTCTTGAGACAGTCAAAAAAAAATTCCAGTACCAGGCAGGCACTGTTTTAAGTGTTTGGGATGAAAATGTTAAAAACAGTCTCTGCCCCCAAGGGAATATAATACACAAAAGGAGGCTGAAAGTAAGTAGGAGAATAACAGAAATGGAAATATATTAGAGAAGTCCGAAAGAGAGGAGCTAGACAAAAATGAAGAAATGACAGACCTGGACTCCCTCCTTAAATGGAGATAGAGAAAGAAGTCCATAGCTCCATCTTCCAATCAGCAGGATAGAGGTACTGATAAAATGAGTCAAATGAGGAGAATGCAAACAAAATATTTTTAAAATATTTGAAAGGGTTATTATTTCCCAATATCTCGCTAGGAATGGTGGTCCATAGGTAAGATCAATATAATTTCATCTTCTATCTTGTCTGTAAAAAACAATAACAAAAACAACAAAAAAACTAAATTTCAATCACTTCTTGTTATACCAAAATCAATTAATTAGAGAATTTTAATTGATGTCTTTTCTGAGCTTATTGCCATTAAAGTCAAAACAGCCACAAGTGAAAAAAAAAAAAAAAAGGTGTGAATTGAACAACAAACCAACAAAGGAATCCTAGCAGTGCTGAAAATTATTTTCAAAATCAAATAACATTTGGAGAGGAAAAAATGGGCAAGTAAAATGGATAATTTTGATTACAGGAAATTAAAGGCTTTTGCACAGATAAAACTAATGCATCCACAATTGGAAAGAAAACTGGAAACTTGGGACAATTTTTACAACTTTCTCTTATAAAGACCTCATTTCTTAAATGTATATTGAACTGTGTTACATTTACAAAATTAAAGTCATTCCCCAGTTGATAAATGGTCAAGGGACATTAACAAGCAGTTTTTAGAAGAAGAAATAAAAGCTATCAATAGCCATATAAAATGCTCTAAATCAGTTCTGAGTAGAGAAAGGCCTATTAAAATAATTTAGAAATTGCCTCATAGCTAGCATATTGGCTAACATGAAAGAAAATAAAAAATATAAATGTTGGGGGGTGGAGAAAATGGGGATGCTAATGCATAGTTGGTGGAGTTGTGGATTAGCCCAGCAATTCTGGAAAAGAATTTGTAACTATGCACCAAAAGGTAGAAAACTTCCCGTATCATTTGAGCCACCAATATCACTCCTAGGTCTGAATCTGAAAGAGATGTTCTTAAAAAAGAAAGGATCTATTTGTACAAAAATTATTCATAGCAGTTCTCTTTGTGGTGGCAAAACATTTGGAAATCTAGGGGATGCCCATAAAGTAAGGAATGGGTAAACCAGTTTTAGCATATGATTGTGATGGAATACTATTGTGCTACAAGAAATGGCTTTAGAAAACTCTGGGAAGACTTATATGAACTGATATAAAATGATGTGAACAGAAGCAAAAGAATACTGTGTACTGGAAGAGTAATATTGTAGGGGGCAGCTATATGGCACATTGGATAAAGCACTGCCCCTGGATTAAGGAGGACTTGAGTTCAAATCTTGGCTCAGACACTTGGAACTTACTATCTGTGTGACCCTGGGCAAGTCACTTAACTCTCATTGCCCTGCCCCCCCCAAAAAAAAACCCTGAAAAACAGGTGGTGGAAAGGCTAATATTGTAAGGATTATCAATTGTGACTTAGCTACTTTAATCAAAACAATGTTTCAAGACAATTCCAAAGGACCCATGATGAAAACTCTTATCTACCTCCAGAGAAATAAATTATGAACTCTGAATTCAGATCAAAGAAAACTTTTTTCTACTTTCTCTTTTTTTCTGTTTTCTTGTATAATATCATTAAAATGAAAATATGTTTTTCATGATGTTACATATGTAATCAATATAAAAATGTTTGCCTTTTCAAGGAAGGGGTAGGGATAGAAGACAGAGAAAATGTATTACTTAAAAGTTAAAATTAATGTTAAAAAAGTTTACATATAATTTGGAAATATTTAATAAAAAATAAAATACATTTTAAAAATATAAATCTTAACTTTTTGCAACTTTTATTCATTATTTGCAGTTCCAAGTAGATAATTTTTTTTCCCTTTTACTTATGACAACCCTTTAAATACTTGAAGATAAGAGTTCATATTTCCTGTTAAGTCACCTCTACTCCAGGAAGAAAACAACCTTAAATTGTTTTATGTCTCATATATCATTACCTTAAGGCCCTTTACCTTACTAGTTCCACATGATTAATATTTTTCTCCTAAAATGCAGAACTTAGCAATAATGATAATAATCCAGGTAGAGATTGATCAGAGCCTATTGGGGAGCCAGGGGGAGGGGATGGAGGAGACTATCAACTCTTTGTTCTTGGAAGTTGTATCTATTAATATGAGCTAAGATTATATCAGCTTTCTTCAGAGGGAGGCCAGGGATAATATAGATAGTACCTTTTGCTAAATTTGTACCCTTGAGTTAGAGTTACATGGAGATAACTTTGGGCTCAATATAAAGATCATATTTTAAACAAGTTCAAGTTTTCCAACAAAAAAGAGCTCTGTAGAAAACTTTGGACTTCCCATCATTGTGAGTGTTTCTTTCTAGCTGCTACACCTTAGTTAATTTCACTTAAGATTACTTAAGCTTTTATAGCAGCTGCCAAATCTTACTACTTACTCCTATTAAACTACTTACTACTACTTACTCCTATTAAACTACTTACTACTACTTACTCCTATTAAACTACTTACTACTACTTACTCCTATTAAACTACTTACTACTACTTACTCCTATTAAACTACTTACTACTACTTACTCCTATTAAACTACTTACTACTACTTACTCCTATTAAACTACTTACTACTACTTACTCCTATTAAACTACTTACTACTACTTACTCCTATTAAACTACTTACTACTACTTACTCCTATTAAACTACTTACTACTACTTACTCCTATTAAACATGTGGTCACTCTCCCAACTTCCATTTGAGTACTTGTTCTTTTGAATATGTATATAAAACTTTTAATTCTTCCTTATTATGTTTCACTTTTTTTTCAATTCAAAGTTCTGGCCTCGAAATTGTCTTTGAATACTTATTAAATTGTCTCTTATCTCCCTTTGTTGTTTACATATTTAAATAAGAATTTCATCTATGATTTTATCCAAGTCGCTAATCAAGTTTTTTTAATCAACATAATACTCAATACAGATAGATGTCTGGGGAAATATGGTAGAGATCTCCTCTGAAATGGTCATATAAGTCTTAAGAATTGATTGTTAAAGGATCATCATTCAACTAATTTTGAACCACTTAATTATTCTAACATATCCCCCATCTCAGCATCCGTTCAAGAATAGAGACATTATCATATGATTTGCTAAAATCTGAGTAAATAATAGCAAAATCATTCCCCTCTTTACCAGTTTGATATAAGATGTTTTATAAACATAAGTAAATAAAGGGAGATTGTCCTAGCCTGTTGTTGATAAAGGCATCAACTCATAATGTAGTTCTGGTGACTTTGTGGTCATTCTTTCCTTTTAAAGATGGTACTAAACTTCTCCATAAGTACCTTCTCTCAATATTTCCCAGAAGCTAACATCAAGCTCACTAGCCTATTATGTGGAGTTTCTATTCCATGTATATCTAGATCTAGATCTAGATCTAAATCTGGATGTGTGTGTATACATATATATATATATATATATATATATATATATATAAATATACACACACACACACACACACATATACATTTGCCCTTTTCTTATAGTTCAATAGCTCTTTAATTCTCCAGTCTTTAAAAGATCATTGAGAATGGGTAGTTAATCACAGGTAAAAATCCCTTCCAGACCCTAGGATTTATTTTATCTAGCATATATGCGGTGATTAATAGAGGCTTGTTGATTGACTATGGACTTAAGTTCATCCAGGATATCTAGGTGATCTCTTGTACTTTTATCTCAGGTATCTGTTCTCTATTAGCAATTTTTACTTACTCTTTCTAGTACAACAATTATTATTTTTGACAGACAAAGTACTTGTAAAATCAGAGTTGATCATCTCTACCATTATATTAGATTTGATCTTCTCTTGCTACCATATTAATGGCTTTATCAAAATGAGCTCATAGTAACTAACTGTCCCAGTCACAGTGGCCCACCAGGCAAGAGCTTCAGGGCTCCAGTTGTGACCCCTTAATAGGGTATGAGAGAGGGGTGGAGGGTGTAAACCATAGTCAGGGATTCTACAGAGGAAAGAGAAGAAAGTGGAAACACATCAGGTGGCAATAGAAGGTAAAACACTCACTTGTCAAGTACACAAGGAAAGTGCCAGCTGAAATAGAAAGATGTGTGTTTTCTAGGACAATAAAATGAGTTGCAGTGAGTTAATTTCTTACAAAAATCTTAGGGGTAAAGGAAATACCTCTGAGGGTCATAATAGGAAAGAGAACTGACAGAGTCCCCATAATGTAATCATCCAGTGAGCCAGAACACCTGGTATAGACACAGCTGTGAATACCCAGCTATTTGAGGGCAGCTGTTTCTGATCTCTTGCCAGCATGGCTCATTAAGAGCAGGACTGTATCTCAGCAGGGATTTATGCTGATGTCTTGAAATTGAATCACTTAGTGCTAGGGATGCCACAAGAATTTAGTGCTCATTGAGTAAGAAGTAGGTGAAAGAAACGGGTATCTCCTGTCCTCATAGGAAGTAGTGTGCTATAAAGGAAAGAGAACTATATCTGTCTTTAAAAGAACTAAGTTTGAAATGCTACTCTGCCCCACACTGTCATCTATAAAATCATTAAGTGGGTGTAGAAAAGTGGTTACAAATCCTGCCTGTGGGCTAAAAATAGATAACAGGCTATAGACATTTTGATTAGAAAAATATCAAAAACCATGATCAAATTTTCAGTCCTATGGTTTTCACTGTCCAAAAGTTGGAAGAATTTCCTGAGATTTTCTTCTTTTTATGTCAGAATCTCAGGGATTTGAATTTTATGTGGCTGGAAATCTATAGATTCCTGGCCTCACAGGAAGTTAGGATATAAGGCACTGTTTGGTTATTTCAATATTACTGCTGATGCTGTTGTTTGATTTGGCATGTTTTCTCATATTTTCCTATTCATGATTTGTAGAAAACCTCTGGGTTTGTATACTATTCTTAGTTACAGACATAATCAGCTCATAATTCAATTTGGCCATGTACTCTGAGGACTAACATATGCTCAAGAAGTGCCAAACTTGGCTTTCCCTTTTATTACTAGAAGAGAAAGTTTCAATCATGAAGCAAGTCAATAACACCTAGTGTCTTGGCAGTATAACCTTTCCAAATATGTAAAAATGGCATCCTCAAATGTGACTTGTGATTTACATAATAGTGCAAAAAGAATACATGTTGGTTGCGCCATAGAAATATTGCTGGATTTAGCGTCAGAGGACCAGAATTCACGTCCAAATTCTGTCAAAACAGTAGAACATAGGGACATTTGCAACCTCTCTGGGCCTGCATCCCCATTTGTATAACAAGATGTTTCAAAGGCTAGATGATCATAATGTTTCTCCCAACTCTGAAAACTATTATGCTGTGCATAAGATCCAAATGATGCTTGAGAACTGAGATTCTGGAGGGCAAAGAAATTGCCCAGGGTCACACAGCTAGTAAGTGTTAATTGTCTGAGGCCGGATTTGAACTCAGGTACTCCTGACTCCAGGGCTGGTGCTCTATCCACTGCGCCACCTAGCTACCCCTCATTCAGGCACTCTTGATGATAATACCTGAGCTGAATGGATAATCTGATTTTCAAATACAAGACTCTAGAGAATCATAAAAAGGTAAAGAGGAAAATGAAATAATATGGGATACTAGAGGTTAAGCTGTTTACATTTCTATATAGGAAGATGATACTTGTAATGCCCAAGAACTTTCTCATTATTAGGGATTGTGGAAGGAGTGTATTTAGAAAGAGGGGATAGTTGTGAGTTGAATATTAAGGGATAATATCTAAAAAAGGAAAAAAATAAGGAGTGAAAGAAAAAATGCCCTGGGAAAAAGGAAAGGGAAGGAGTGGAATGAGGTAAATTATCCCACAATGAAGAAGCAAGAAAAAGCTTATACAGTAGAGGGGGAGATAGGGAAGGTGAGGAAAAGTGAGTGAACCTTACTCTCATCAGAATTGGCTCAAAGAGGGAATAAAATAAACACTCAATTGGGTATAGAAATTTATCTTATTCTGCAGGAAAGTAGAAGTGGAAAAGGTTAAGGGGGTGATAGAAGGGAGGAAATTTTGGGGGTGAGGATAGTATGAAGGAAAACACTTGAGGAGGGACAAGGTGATATGAGATAGAGAATAGAATAAATGTCATGGTGAGGGAATAGGATGGCGAGAAATACAGTTAGCAATAGTAACTGTGAAAACAAATTTCAAGCAAGTTTGTATGAAAATCATCTTATTTCTCAAATATATAGGGAACTGAATTAAATTTATTAAAATAAGAGGCATTCCCCAATCAATAAATGATAAAAAGATATGAACAGTAATAAAGTAATCAAAGATATCTAAAGCCATACTAAGAATGCTCTCACTATTGATAGGAAATATACAAATCAAAAAAATTCTGGGGTACTAATTCATACCTATTAGATTGAATAATAGGAAAGTAGAGGAAAATGGAAAATAGTGTATAGGATGTGGAGGAAACGAGACATTAATGCACTGTTGGTGGAGTTGTAAACTTATTCAACCATCCTGTAGAGCAATTTGGAACTATGGCCGAAGGGCTATAAAATAATGCATATTCGTTGACTTAGCAATACCACTAACAGGTCTGTATCCAAAAGAAGATAAAAAAGAAAAAAAAAAAAGAAAAAGACCTCTAGCAGCTCTTTTCTGGTGGCAAAGAATTGGACATTGAGCTGATGCTCATCAATTGGGGCATGATTGAACAAACTATGGTATCGATTATGATGTAATACTATTTTGCTATAAAAATGATTAGCAGGATGCTCTTGGAAAAACCTGACCAAGACTTATATGAGCTGATACAAATTGACATGTACTGTGTACAAATAAAAGAAATGTCCTGGAATGATCAACTGTAAATGACTTAGCTGTTCTCAGCAATACAATGATCCAAGATAACTCTAAAGGATTTAATGATGTAAGGTTGCTATCTATACGGGGCTAAAATTCTAGCTAGACTCTAAAAATCTAATGAGTGGTCACCATAAATTCTAAGCCTTAGCAAGAGTTTAGACTTTTAAGTATTTATTAAGGAGCATGAGAATTTGGTGAGGAGAGAGAAAGAGGCCAAGATTCCTCCATCTATCTATCTCAAGGAGCCAGCATCTCAGCTCCACTCAAAATGAGGTCCCAGGCCAAAGAGAACTCCTCACTCCTTCCTCCTCCCAGAAACCTCCTCTCCAACAGGAAATAGGGCCATCCACACACACACACTGCTCCAAGTTAATTGGCTGATAGCTCTGACTGACAAGTCTAACAGCTGGTTCTACAGAAGCAACTTCCAGATTCCATGCTGACCTTCAGAAACCCCAAAAAGGTCAGTTTCGGATGCTAAGGTCACATGGCATTGTCCTCACTTGCGTTCTCCCCATGGTGGAGATTTCCTACAGTATCTCTCCAGTAGGGGGTGCAATTCCAATTCTCACAATGATGAAGAATGCTTACCATAACCAGAGAAAGAACTGATAGTGCCTGGGTACAGATTGAAGTATACTTTTTAAATTTCATTTCTCTTTGGGGGTTCTTTTATCAGTTTTGTTTCACAACATGACTATTGTAGACATGTTTTAAGGACAACACATGTATAACTGATATTGAATTGCTTGCTTTCTTAAAGGGAAGAGGATGGAAGAATGGAGAGAATTTATTTTAGGAATGGGTATTAAAATTGTTTTATGTGTAATTGTGGAAAATAAAATACTAAATACATTTTAAAATAAAAATATAAAGGCCTTTGAATTTCAAAAAAAATAAATAGCATGGGTCTAACATGCTACTTACTTTTTTCCCATTATCCTTCTATCCTTTCAATTAATAAATGATTGAGTGATGGATTGAATGAATGAATGAATATAAAAAGAACTTCCTAAATTCTAGTTCTTTGTGAACAATTTTTTAAAGTTCCAGCCATGCCTTCACTGTTTCAAATTTATAATAACTCATCTCCTACCTCTGTGACTATACATATATATATATATATATATATATATACACACACACATATATAAATATCTGTGTATATATGTTTGTGTGTGTGTGTTTATATATATATTCTGCCTTTAAGAAAATAACAGGCTTTGCCAACACCCAAAGGCCTCAGATCGATTGAATTAACTGAGACTGACTGACTTTGCTCATAACATACTTTAATTCACTTAAAGTTAATTCAATTAAAAACACACCTGCCTGAATCTGAAGATGGTGTGTTCTCAGAGACTGTGGACTTTGACCTCAATGTACAACCACCCTCAAGTCCAGGAAACCAATGGATTTATGTGATGCTAGCCAATTAGCTTGAAACAGTGTTTATAGACCTCCTCTCATCGGGACTCAAAGGAAGCTGGGACTGGCAGTTCCTTGCTTGAACAGGCTCTTGGTGGCAGAGGACTCTTGGAAGAAGCAGGCCAGGCTGAACTCTTATCTCTCCTTTAGGGTAGATAGGTTTCTTAACTTTCTCAACTCCATGTGCTCTCTTTTTCACTAATAAATGCTTAATGCAGGCAGCTATGTGGCACAATGGATAGAGCACTGGCCCTGGATTCGGGGGATCTGAGTTCAAATCCAGCCTCAGACACTTGACACTTACTAGCTGTGTGACCCTGGGCAAGTCACTTACCCCAATTGCCTCACCAAAAAAAAAAATCTTAATACCCAAAACTGTGGATGACCATGGATCAGGGCCTTGAAGAGCCACAGGCCACAGTGTGGCTGTGCAGTCCGATACAGGAGCTACAGCTCCTGCCGCAATGTGGACATCGGAAAACTGCGCTCTCTGTTGCCTGTCCGTTCCTGCATCTCATTTGTCTCATTCGTTTTTCTTCTTCTGGAACTTGAAGGCCCATCTCAGCTGCACACAACCTGCTCCTGAGTACTGAACTCCATCAGGCACGGTCCTTGGCCATCTCCTCCCAGCTGCTGATGTCTATTCCCAGAGCCCTCAAGTCTCGCTTGCAAATATTTCTGTAGTGAAGTTGGGGGCGTCCAGCAGGTCTTTGACCTGAGGCTAACTCGCCATAGAGTAGGTCTTTAGGAATGTGCCCATCTTGCATGCGGTGCACATGACCAAACCAGCGCAGCCGTCTTTGTTTCAGTAGCGTGTAGATGCTTGGAAGTTGCCGCGTTGGAGCACTTCTGTGTTGGTGATCCCATCTGACCAAAATATGACAATGATGCGCTGCAGGCAGCACATGTGGAAGCTGTTAAGCTTCTTCTCTTCTCTAGTATACGTAGTCCACGTTTCGCTGCCATACAGTAAAGTACTCAGGACGCATGCTCTATAGATGGCAAATTTGGTTCATCTTGTCAGTTTACTGTTTGCCCAGACACGCTTGGCAAGCTTAGCCATGGTTGAAGTAGCTTTCCCAATCCTCTGATTGATCTCAGAATCAAATGACAAATTATCACTTCAGGCAGGTGGGGCTCCTCAGCCTTGGCAGGCAACTTGCCTAGGGGAAGGAAAACCCTGATTTTAAACCTCTGCTGCCTTGTGGCTATACCCATATATGGGAAAGGCTTCGGGAGTTAACCCTGAGGAAAAATCAGGATCTGGAGTCCCTTAGGCAGTTAGATGTTGGACATCACATCCCTCTGGCAATTCCTGAATCGGCACTGGTGCCAAACTGTACTGGCTCTGCATCTCCTTTGGATCCACCAATGTCGCGGAGAGGGAAAATATGCTGCATGGGCAACAGTGTGTTTTCCATATTGATCTGCCCAGGCCAGTGCCCTGGAGAGGACACTCCAGCTACTCATCATGGGGTAGATACAAACACGGGATGGGGCAGTTACAGCTAAAGCTACTAATTTATAAGTAAACCCTAGCTAGCTTTCCCTACACTTGGGACAGGAATAAGACGAAGACACATTAGATTTTAAAGTCACATGCCTCAATAATCTCTGGTACCCTGGATCTGCTCCTATCCTTCCACCTCTTGAAATCCCTGGCCCTACCCAATACTCAATTCAGGTACTGCCTTCTAGAGGAAAATGTTCATGATCTCTCAGTTGCTAGTGCTCCCCCATTTAAAAATTCCTTTGATTTCCTTTTTAGCATGTATTGATTCTATAGATTTGGCTATTAAACTTTTATGTATGTCTTTGTATCTAAGGAATCTGACAGAATGTCTGCCATGTAGTAGGTGCATCATAATAAATACTTGTTGCTGATTTGAAATGTTAATAAACAGGGAAACCATTTTGCATGATTGGTTCAAGCAGGGGGAATCAAACTTCTTATAACAAATTCTACCAAGGGTAATACATGATCCAGTGCTCAGAGCAGTTGATTGGGAGTAAGGCAAAGCAGAGGGAAAATTTGGACTCAGACATTTAGCAAGTCCCTTTCATCCTCAGTGTCTTTGCCTCTAAAATGTAAATGAGAATGAGAACATTTAATTCTTATCGTTACTATGAGGATAAAATGAAATAGATGCTATTTATAAACCTCTTTGAAAACTTTAAAGAATTAATATAATCACATATATATCTATACATAGATATATATATATATATATATATATACATCTTCACATATGTCAGTGAAGTAATAGGCACATACATATATGTATATATATGTATGTGTGTATATATACATATATGTGTGCATATATATTTTTTCTCATTTCTTTTGGTATCTTGTGGGACAAGACAAACTATTCTGTGGCATACCCAAAAGAATGGAGCCAACATACAACCCCATGGAATCAACTCTAGCAGATAGTTACTTCTTGTATTTCTCTCATGCTCTGCATATTCAAGCCAGAGAAACGAGGTCTGAGATAGAAACCCTGTCACAGGATGTTTGAAGTTGTCTACAGTTACCAGTGTGAAGTCCATTGCTATTAATGATCCCACCATGATCTGCCAGCAGGAAATTATTAACTATGCTCTCTGAGATCACCCAAACCTCAGGCAGATCAATTAGTGGGCATCTATGCCATCAGTTTTGCCTCCAGATTAACCACCAGAATTACTGGAGAGTCAATTCAGAGGCATGGAGTTCATTTTCAATACAGCCTGAATACTCTGAACCTGCTGCCCAGTTTGCTGTGATATGCTCCAGGCCTGGTCAGAAGAGTATGAACTGATGTCTTACCCATAGGATTAATTTGACCTCCTCTAATGAGGTTGGGTAAAGTCCTGGAGAAAAAGAGGGACAAGGTGCAGAGAAGGCTTTTTTAGTCATGATTGAGGTTATCTCTCTGACTCTTTCTTTTAGGGGGAACAATCTGGATAGGGAAATTTGTAGTTCTCTGGTATATGTGATGCCTCCCTTGGAAAACGATATGATCTTCCTTGACCCTGTCTCACCCTCCATAATTCTCATAATAACTGGAAAAAAATAATTTTTTCTAAATAATCATAGATAAGTGATCAGATGATATCTTAATACCACAGAAAGAGATCCAGACTGAAATACTTCAAATTCTGACTTGTGTCACTATCTGAATGCCTTTGGACAAGTCATTTCCTTTGGGAAAAGGAGAAAGAAAAGGAAGGAAGGAAGGAAGGAAGGAAGGAAGGAAGGAAGGAAGGAAGGAAGGAAGGAAGGAAGGAAGGAAGGAAGGAAGGAAGGAGGGAGGGAGGGAGGGATAGGTAGTGAGTGAGGATTTATTGAGACTTTACTAATTGCTAAATACTATGCTAAATGCTTTACAAATATCTCATTTGATCTTCACAATGACCCTGGGAGGTAGGTGCTTTATTATCATTTATAACTTAGAAAACTAAGGCAAATAGAGGTTAAATAACTTGTTCAAACTAGCAAAGCTGATGAGTGTCTCAAGTTAAATTGAAATTCAATCCTTCCTGATCTCAGACCCTTTGATCTATGTACTGTACCACCTGGCTGTGTCAGTTTCTTCATCTATAAAATGAGGGAGTTGGATTAGATCATTTCTAAAATTCCATTAAGCTCATGCTTGTTGACTGATTGATTCTCATTTTCACATCTTCAGAGAATCTTTCATTCCAGGACTAGAAGTCAGAGTTAAGCACATAGTTTATAATATTGTTGAAGAATATTTTGTTCAAAGCTGGGAAACCAAACTGATCACTTTACTAATACACAACCTCAATTAGAATTGTCTTGGTGCACTTGTCCCCTGACAACCACATATGTCTGAGGTGTCATGGTATTGATTATTCTTTCTCTCTCTCTCTCTCTCTCTCTCTCTCTCTGTTTTTGTTTCTGTCTCTCTGTGTGTCTGTCTCTGCCTTTCTCTTTTACTCTGTTTCTCTTTTTTCCTCTCTGTCTTCCTCTGTCTCTCTCTCTCTCCCTCTGTGTCTCTATCTCTGATTCTCTTTTTCTTTTTCTGTCTCTCTTTCTATCTCTATCTCACTGTCTCTGTCTCTCTGTCTGACTCTTTTCTCAAGGTTGTTGTGAGAATACAAATAATATTTATAAAGTGCTTCATAGACTTCGAAGTGCCATATAAATTTTAGTTGTTGGGACATCTAGGTGGCACAGTGGGTAAAGCACTGGCTCCAGATTCAGGAAAACCTGAGTTCAAATCCAGCCTCAGCTGCTTGACACTTACTAGCTCTGTGACCCTGGGCAAATCACTTAACCCTCATTGACCTGCCAATAAATAAAATTAACAAACAAACAAATAAATGAATAGAAGAATAAATAAATGTTTTAAGTTTTGTTGTTATCAAATAAATAGCAGTTTGCTATAGAAAGTTGAAGAGCAATAAAGATCCAGTGTACTTTCTCCTCCACCACTCTCATTTTACAGATGAAGGCCCAGAAGCCAGGGTGCATCCAGCCAGTTTCTGATAGAGAGCTGTGATTAGAGCCCAGGACAACTTGGTATCAGTCTGTTTCTTTCCCACTATGCTATACTATATGGTTTGTTATTAAAAATTGCCTTTGATTTTTGGCTAGATTCCTTACCTTTCCATTTCTGCCATGTGCTCCCCACAAAATATAATAATAATAATTTTGACTCTTAAGCAAAAACATATGGATTTACTAAGAAAAAAAACTAAGAATTTATACAGTGTGATGTTTGCATGGTGTTTTATATGTAATCTCAATTAATCTTGACAAATAATCCAATGACATAGATATTATTTGTAATATTAATATTTATGCTCAGTAAGCATTTGTTAAGCACCTACTATGTGCCAGGTTCAGAGAGGTCATAGGTTAATTGTTGGTTTTTTGTTTTGTTTTGTTTTTTATCTAGAAGTAACCTCAGTTCTATTCCAAGCTCCTCATTTTACAGAAGAGGATACTAAGGCCCAGGAAAGTTACATCAACCAATCAACATTTATTATATGACTTGCCCAAAGTCATACAGGTCATAAGCCTGAGAGGAGAGATTTGAACCCAGGTACTCAAACTCCAGGGATCAGTAGCATCAGATTGGGTGACTTTTCTAGTGTCCCACGGACAGTAACTGAGGGGTGAATTAAACTTCCATTTTTCTGGCTCCTGAAATAGAATAATATGAAGCTTTGGATAATATAGTTTTCCGAATCTCTGCTTGAAAAAAAAAACTATACCTCCTGAAGCACATCATTCCATTTGGGGAATTTTTGAACAATGGTTTCCTTTTGATGATTTAAAAAGTTTTATGGTTCTTGTCATGTCTGCCCCCATCCCCATCTTTTCAGGAACAGAAGGGCAATATTCCACAGGCCTGAGGGCCCCTACCTCTAAATAAGCATCCCACAGAATGCAATAGTGGGTGAGGGAATATAGCAGGTGTGAGCATGATAGGTGTGGGAAGGTCATATATCACCAATGAGGAAATCTAAAGAAAATCAGGAGTAAGGGAAGTCCTTAACAAATAGGTTACAGGAAGAGAAGATGGGCTGACTTTGTGATACAAGTGAGAACTGAAATGTGTACAAGCAGAGTACTTATAATTTGGGGGAAAATCAAGGAAGATCTCTGGCACATTGGGTCCATAGGAAATGAACTTTAGAGAGTACATGGATATGAGTCATATAGGAAAGACAGTCATGGATAGTCTGTAATCTCCATAGGTAGAAGGGAAAAAAATCTGGAAGAAAATATCAGTGGACAAGAGCCGACATAAACAATTTAGCAAAAGAGACAAAAAATAACACCTTAAAAATAGAATTGGCGAAATAGTAAAAAATGGCACAAAGGTTTACCAAAGAAAATGATTTTTTAAAGAGTAGATTGGCCAAATAGAAAAAAAAAAGAGGTACAAAAGCTCCCTAAATAAAATAATTACTTAAAAATTATAATTAGACAACTGGAAGCTAATAATTCCATGAGACATCAAGAAATAATAAAACAAAGTAAAAAAATGGATAAATTGTAGAATGTGAAATATCTCATTGAAAAAATAACTGACCTGGAAAATAGATTATGAAAGGTAATTTAATAATTATTGGATTACCTGAAATCCATAATAAAAAAGAGCCAAAACACCATATTTCAATAAATAGTAAAACTGACTCAATATCTTAGAACTAGAGGGTAAAATAGAAATTGTAAGCAGCCAGAAAGAAACAGTTCAAATATCATTAAGCCAAAGTTAGGATCACATAAGATTTAATGCATTCCATATTAAAGTTGTGAAAGGCTTTGGCTATGATATTCTGGAAGGTAAAGGAGCTTGGATTACAACCAAGAATACCTAACCTAGCAAAACTGATTTTGACCCTACAGGGGGAAAATGATATATAATTAAATGGAGGATTTTTGAGCATTCCCGATGAAAAAAATGAGCTGAAGAGAAAATTTGACATTCAAGCACAAGACTAGAGAAGAGCATTTAAAAGGTTATCATGAAAGAGAAACCACAAGATATTCAATACAGTTAAACTTTACATTTCTTTATGGGAAGATGCTAATTGTAACTCCCAAGAACTTTATCATTACTAGGATGGTCAGAAGGAGTTTATATAGATAGATAGCATGAGTGTGAGTTGTTTATGATGGGATGATCTCCAAAAAAAAAAATTAATGGGTAAATGAGAGGAATGCACTGGGAGAAGGGGAAAAGGGAACAGAGAGGAAGTATTTTAGATAAAAGAGGCATGAGAGGAAGAGGTTTTCTAGTGCAAGGTTAAGTGAAAGGGGAGAGTAGTGGACAATGCTTGAACCTCATATGAATTATCAGCATTTCTATATACTACCAACAAAATCCAGAAGCAAGAAAAAACAAAGAAATTCCATTTAAAATCACTGCAAACAATATAAAATACTTGGTAGTCTTCCTTCCAAGAAAAACCCAGGGACCATATTAATGTTATTATAAAACACTGACAAATTGCTTTTAAAAATAACTTAATCACTTTCAGATTCAGTTAGATTTTCCTTATTTTGTGCATTGGAATGTGTAATCACACCTAAATCGAAGGGTGGTTATCAGATTCAAATGTGATAATATATGTAAAATGTCTTGGAAACCCTAGAGAGCTCTGTTTAAGTCAGCTATCAATTTTATCCAGGTCAAGTAAGATCACAGGTTGAGAGCTGTGAGTGACATTAGAGTCCATCTAATCCACCCACCTCATTTTAGAGATGACCTAATTGAGACCCAGCAGTATAAAGTGACTAACTCTAGGTTCAGAAGTGGTAATAAGCAGAAAAGAAAAGCTTTAACAATACCTCCAATTCCAAATCAAACATTTTCCCACATCTCTGTAAACTTTGTTCTTGACACATTGAAGTCAATCCTGCCTAAAAAGGTATAGAGTGAGATATTATTTTATTTCATAATTTGTATGCTTATATATTTGTCCCTATAAGCCAACACTGATGTAACTAATCATAATCATTGTAAGTAATTATTTTTTTTTTTTTGCGGGGCAATGAGGATTAAGTGACTTGCCCAGGGTCACACAGCTAGTAAGTGTCAAGTGTCTGAGGCTGGATTTAAACTCAGGTCCTCCTGAATCCAGGGCCAGTGCTTTATTTACAGCACCACCTAGCTGACCCCAATTGTAATTACTCAAGAATTTTCCAAGGATCTGAGATTTGGTCAATGCCATTCTCCCCAAGGACACCCAGCCCAACTTCATTCAATGTGTGACCCTTATTTAATTGAAGAAATAAATAATCAAATGAAAAGAAACCAAAAAATAAAAACTTTGAGAATTACTGTGGCTAACATACTACTGAGAAATCTCTGAACTTATTGAACTTTGGCTGGTCTTGACAGCAGTCACAAAACACTGTGTTAGGAATATACTTGATGATTTTTTTTCATTTGATAGGACCTCGCAACACTTGGACTGTACTGGACCTGCCTACAAAAACAAATGGTTAATAACCACTAGAAATATAAGGAAACATGGATCTGGCAAGTGAGTGTAGCTGACAAAAAAGAATGTAAGTCCTGCTCACTGCAATCAGCCTCCGTTCATACAAGTCTTCCCAGTTCTCACTGAAATGTTATCTTTCTTCATTTTTTTACAGCACAGGAGTATTCCATTATGTCAATATACAACAATGTATTCAACCATTTCCCATAGTGACCAATATTGTTTTGTTTCTCAATTCTTATATGAAATTAATTACATAGTTTTTTTCTTTATTCTCTTTCTTTTCCTCACTTCCTCCTCCACACCCTCTCTTTCTTTCTCTTTCTTTTTGTCTTTCTCTTCCTTCCTTCTTCTTCCATGCCTTCTTTCTTTCACTATTTCTTTCACCTCCTCCTAGTGGGAAAGTAAAAGTGGGAGGGAGAAAAATAACAAACTTCCCAATAATGCAGGAAAAACACATTTTAACAAGTAATAAGGACTGAGGAAGAGGAGTTTGACTAGCCTTTGTGGGTCTTTGATGGCCTTCTGGAGGAAGTGGGGTTTGAGATAGACTTTGAAACAAGTTAAGACTCAAGGCAGATAGGCTCTCATAGAGAAGGAAATAAAATTAGTTTGAGAATGAATATCAAATGGTGTTTTGAGAACAAATCAGTGGCACAAGTAAAATAATACAAAACTGGAAATCTCATCTCTTTCTAAAATGTAGCTTTATAGCCTCTCAAGTTGATTGGCATAATCTTGTAAATAGTTGAGAAGTTGCTTAGACTATCTTGTAAAATATCTGGAAGGTTTTTCCATTATCTTTTTTAAACTCCTCTGACATCAAAAAAGAAATCACAGAATTTGGTAGTTGAAAGGCCCACTGATCCTGAAACAATCAATCACTCAACCCATCTGTCATGTGCCAAGTGCTGTGCCAAAGAATTGGGATGGCAAATTAAGTAAAAGAAAAACAGACTCTGACTTTAAGGAGCTTATCTTCCAAAATTGCCACTTCAGGCAAATATAAAACAATTGTTCAATCAATTAGCATTTTTTGATATGCTCATCTATATTAGGAACTGGGATATTTTTTTATAATAACTATCATATTAAAAACACTGAAAATATTTGACAAAGATGAAAGTAGTCCCTGCCCTCAAAGAGAAATCTTTCTAATGATAGGGAAATACATTGTGAATGCAAGATACATACATACTGGATACAAAGCAAACTTTGAGAGGAAGTGATTAGCAACTGGGGGGGGGGTGGAAACCAAGAAATACCCTCTGCAGTAAGTGGCATATTATTTGAGCTGCATTTGAAACGAATCCATGAATTGTAGAGGGCAGTAGTTTGTTGGGAAAGCAGCTCAGATATATAGTCATCCAGTACAAAGTGGGAGGGGGGATGGGATGTGGAAGATTCTGTGGGAGGAAGAACAAGTAGCCTACTATGGCTAGATTGTAGAGTACTTGGAGGGGATTAAAGTATAAGACAGGAAAAGTTTGGAGGGGCCATGTTGTAGGGTGTAGTGGTACAGTAGTGTTTGAAGAGATTTATTTTTTTTTGTTTTTTGGGCTTGTATTTTATCACTTAAAAAACAGACATATAGTAACCTAGATGTAGAGTAGGCAGTAGCATCAGGGTGAACCCAGAAAAAATTCTCACGTAGAAAATCATTCTTGACTGAGGCTTGAAGTTAACTAGGGATTCAATTGATAAAGATGAGGAGGGAAAATAGTCTAGTCATAGGGTTAGAATGGGTGGGGGAGGGATTAACGTACATTTTAATGGCACAAAGACAAGACATAGAGTATCTTCTTTGAGAAAAGTCTAAAGAACCAGTTTGGATGAACCAGAATGTTCACTTTATTTCACCATAACTGAGAGTTTGAAGATTTACATGGAGGAAGAGAACCAACTAGGTCTCAAGGCAATACATTCCAATTTAGAACTCTACTGATTATTAGGAAATTGTTCCCCCAGGGGGGCAGAGCCAAGATGTCAGAGAAGAGTCAGCAAGTTGCTTGAGCTCTCCTTCTGTTCACTCAAAAAGAACATTAAATCATGCCTCTGAACAGATTCTGAAATTACAGAACCTCCAAAGAGACAGAAAGACAGTCTTCCAACCAGAGATAATTTAGAAGATTTCAGGAAAGGTCGGTCTGACTTGGGCAAAAGGGAGATTCAACATGGCAGTGCAGCTCTGAAGGGGTCAGGGCAAGTCAGCAGGAAGCTGCGGGCCACAGCCGAGCAGTTGAGGGCCCTGGATCCTGACTCAAAAATCTGTTAGTGTAGCAGGACAGTGGCAAAACCCACCTGCACCAGCCGAGAAGGCAGGTTGCCACCTGGAGGGCCACGCACAGGACAGGCCCAACCAGGCTTACTGATCCCAGTGCGCTGTGACAGGAAGTCCAGGGCATGGAGAAATCCACAAGCCATAGAGGCCTCAGTGTAAAAAGCCGGTGACACAACCCCTATACCCCAGCAGAAGAAGCTAGAAACAGGGACCCTGGTGCCACCAGAGCAGACCTCAACTTAAAAAAAAAATAGATAGATAGATAGATAGATAGATAGATAGATAGATAGATAGATAGATAGATAGATAGATGGATAGATAGATAAGCTGTAGTATGAGTAAGAAATAAAAAAGAGCTGTCACCATTGAGAGCTTCTGGATCAACAGAGAAAAGGCAAAAACAAACTCAGATGAGGAAAATACTCTCAAATTGCCTACATGTGAAGCCTCAAGAGGGAAGACAAATTTGCCTCAAGAATAAAAAGCCTTCTTGGAAGAGCTGAAGAAGGATTTAAAAAATCAATTGAGAGAGGGGCGGCTAGGTGGCGCAGTGGATAAAGCAGCAACCCTGGATTCAGCAGTACCTGAGTTCAAATCTGGCCTCAGACACTTGACACTTACTAGCTGTGTGACCCTGAGCAAGTCACTTAACCCCCATTGTCCGGCTAAAAAACAAACAAAAAAGACAAAAAAAATCAATTGAGAGAGGCAGAAGAAAAATGGGAAGAGAGCTCAGAAAGGATTTCCAAAGTCAACTGAGAGAGGTAGAAGAAAAAATGGGGAGAGAAATGACAGCAAAACAAGAAAAATGGAAGCACAAAGATTGATTGAATAAAACAATTCCTTAAAAAATTCCAAATGGAAAAATAGGTGCATAAAATTACTGAAGAAAACAATGCCTTAAAAATTAAAATTGGACAGTTGGCATATAATGAATCCATGAGACACCAGTAATTGATCAGGCAGAATCAAAAGAATGAAAAAATAGAAGAAAATGTGAAATAACTTATCGGAAAGCCAACTGATCTGGAAAACAGATCCAGGAGAGACAATTTGAGAATCTTTTGACTGCCTGAAAGCCATGATCAGAAAAAGAGTCTAGACAATATATTACAGGAAATTATTAAGGAGAACTGCCCTGAAATTATAGAATCCGAGGATAAAATTGTCTTTGAAAGAATCCACCGATCACCTCCTGAAAGAGACCCCAAAAGGAAAACTCCATGGAATATTGTAGCCAAATTCCAGAATTATCAGGTGAAGGAGAAAATACTCCAAGCAGTGAGAAAGAAGCAATTTAAAAATCATGGAGCAACAGTTGGGATTGCTCAGGACATGGCAGCTTCAACATTAAAGAATCACAAGGCTTGGAATATGATATTCCTGAAGGCAAAGGAGCTTGGAATGCTCCCAGCAAAACTGATCATTCTCTTTCAGGGGAAAAGATGGACATTCTATGACATTGGGTACTTTCAAAGTTTCCTGATGAAAAGACCAGAACTGAATATAAAATTTGATCTTAACATACAAGGCTCAAGAGAAGTTTAAAAAGGTAAATGGGGTGGTGGCCGCGGGGGTGGGGGTGGGGGCGGGGAAGTTACTCAATTAGGTTAAGCTGTTTAAATCCCTACAGGGGTAGATAATACTTATAACTCTTCAGAACTGTATATGTATTGAAGATGGCAGAGGAGAAGCTGTGACTCCCACAAGCTCCAGATAAACCCGTCCATTCATGCCCAAATAATGTGGTAAAAATCAAAACCCAGAACAGCCTAATGCACATAAGAAAAGAGTGAGACTATTTCTCCACAAAAGAGGGCAATTCTGATCACCTACTGATCAGGCTGAACAGCTCAGCGTGGTCCGGGCCCAGCCAGGAACACTGCTTCTAGCCCATGTCAGAGTCTTCAGCACCAGCAGCTTCTGAGGCTCCGATCAAGGACTGGTGAGGGGGTTCAGAGGTAGGCCAGGGTGAAGTGGAGGCAGTATCTACTGGAGTTGGGGCAAAGCGCCCTGGGTCTGAACCAGTGGGCTGAATGGAGTGGTGGTGGCTCAGTGGGGGAGGGGTAAAAGCACACCAAGCTTCCGACCATAGAGAATCAGAGTTCAGTCAGACTTCTGTTTCCGGGTCAAAGAGAAAGCGGCTGGCAAGCTGAGAAGAAGCCCAATCACCCCCTGGGCCACGCTGTAGCACGAACAGTGTGTCCTGGAAGCAGCGCTACACTTTAAGGAGTAAAAATCCAAGAAACAGTAAGCCAGGATGAGTAGGCAAAGAAAGCAGAAGACCATTGAAAACTTCTTTGGGGGAAAGGTAGACCACAATACATCCTCAGAAGAAGAAGATAATAATAGGGTCAAAGCTCCAACATCCAAAGCTTCCAAGAAAAATATGAACTGGTCTCAGGCCATGGAAGCTCTCAAAAGGGACTTTGGAGAGAAAGGAAGAGAAATAGAATGAAGATGTAGAGAAAGAGAGGAAGGAATGGAAAGAGAAATGAGAGCAATGCAGGAGAGTCATGAGAAAAAAGTCAACAGTTTGAAAAGCCAAATGGAAAAGGAGATTAAAAAACTGTCTGCTGAAAATAATTGCCTAAGAATTAGGATTGAACAAATGGAAGCTAGTGACCTTATGAGAAACCAAGACACAGTAAAGCAAATCCAATTGAATGAAAAAATAGAGGGCAATGTGAAATATCTCCTTGGAAAAACAGCTGACCTAGAAAATAAATCTAGGAGAGATAATTTGAAAATCATTGGACTACCTGAAAACCATGACCAAAACAAGAGTTTAGAAACCATCCTCCAAGAGATTGTGAGGGAAAATTGCCCTGATATTCTAGAAGCAGAAGCTAAAATAGAAATTGAAAGAATCCACCGATCACCTCCTGAAAGAGATCCCAAAAGGAAAACCTCCAAATTCCAGAACTCCCAGGTCAAGGAGAAAATATTGCAAGCAGCTAGAAAAAAGGAATTTAAATACTGTGGAGCTGCAATAAGGATAAAGCAAGATCTAGCAGCTTCTACATTAAAGGACTGGAGGGCATGGAAAATGATATTCCAGAGGGCAAAGGAACTGGGACTACAGCCAAAAATCACGTACCCAGCAAAACTAAGCATCATCTTTCAGAGGCAAACATGGAACTTCAAGGAGAAAGAAGACTTTCAGGCATTTGTTATGAAAAGACCTGAACCGAATAGAAAATTGGACTTTCAAATACAAGACCCTGGAGAAGCATAAAAAGATAAACAGGAAAAAGACTTCATGAGGGATATTAAAAGATCAAACTATTTATATTCCTACATGTGAAGATAATACTTCAAACTCATAAGAACTATATCAGTAAGGATTAATAGAGGACACAGGTCTGAACTGAATACGAAGGGAAGTTATGTTTTGTTCTGTGTGGGGTGTCTTATGTCTGGGGCCGGATTTGGGCTTGGGGCCTCCTGGGTCCAGGGCTGGTGCATTGTCCACTGTGCCACCTAACTAAACCATAATGACATCCTTAAAATAGGATTGAGGTGTAGGAGAAATAGACTGGGGGAGGGGGAAGGGGAGAGATGGTCTGGGGAGAGGTTGTTCACATGAAGGAAACAAGAAAAAAGCTTATGGAGGGGAGGGGAAGAGGGGGAAGGAATTGGGGAGTGAGTGAACCTTAATAGCATCAGAATTGACTCAAAGAAGGACAAACATACATACCCAAGTGGGTATAGTAATATATTTTTGCCCTGATGGAGGGGAGGGAGATAAGGGGGGAGGAGAGGAAGGAGGAAAGGGCAGATTCGGGGAGAGAGTAGTAAAAGGCAAAATACTTTCCAGGAAGGTAAAGATGTTCTGCATAAAGGCACAAGTATGAAATATTGAATTGCTTGATTTCATAGCGAGGGTTGAGGAGAGAGGGAGGAAGAAAATTTGGAACATAGAATTAGCTCAAAGACCTTAAACTCATCAGAGTTGGCTCATGGAGGGAATAACATTCACACCCAGTTGGGAAGAGTAATCTATTTAACCTTACAGGAAAGTATGAGGGGAAGAGGATAAGGAAGGAAGGGTGAAAAAAAAAAGGAGTGCAGAGTAGGGGAGGGGACAGTCAGAAGTAAAACCCTTTTGAGGAGGAATAGTTTAAAAGAAGATAGAAAATAGAGTAAATATCATGGGAAGGGAATAGTATGGAGGGAAATAGTTATGATGACTTTCCTGGGCTAATATGAGGAAAATTCTTTGTCAAGTTTAAGGTACTTTATTTAGGTTATGATGAACAGGATACTATTAGAAAAACCTGGAAAGACCTACATGAACTGAAGCAGAGTGATATGCACTGTATACAAAATAACAGCAATAGTGTAAGATGAAAAAAAAAAAAAGAAAATATGTCTCCATTATCTATCCCCACCCTACCTACCCAGTGTTTATCTGCCCCCACTTTCCAACACAAACCCTTGGTTCCAGTTGGCCTGGTCTTTACACTATCTACACATGGCACACATACCATACTCCACCGCACATTGTTTTGTTGCCTTTATTCACATGTATACTCAGCCAGGAATGACCTCTGTTTTCTCTGCTTCAAGAAAACTGATGCTTCCTCCAATTTGCAGCCTCTCTCCTCCATGAAAACTTCCCAACTACTCAAGCCCAGATTGACCTCTCCCTTCTCTGAATTCCTATTATGCTCGTAATTTATGACTCATTACTAAAGTTCTGTGCTCACATGAAAAAAAAAAGAACTGTATACGTATTTGGGCAGAGAGAAGGACTTTACACAGAGGGTATAAATATAAATTGTCTGATGTGATAATATAAAGAAAATTAAGGGGTTAAAAAGGAAACTTATGGGGAGAAGTGGAAAGGGGAAGTGGAATGGATTGAATTATATCATATGAAGAGGTGAAAAAAAACCTATTAAAATAGAGAGAAAGAAGGGAGGAGTTAACATTGTTTCAAACATACTCTAATTAGATTTAATTCAAAGAGGGAATAACATACATTCATTTGGATAAAGAAACAGCTAATTCTTTAGGGAAGTAAAAGGGGAAGGGGAAGTGGGTGACTGATGGAATGGAGGGCAAAAGCAAGGGAGAAAATGGTATACAAAAGGGAGGGGGTGATAAAAAGGGAGGGCAGATTGGGGGAGGCAGATTTAAGAAGCAAAACATTGGTTAGGAGGAATAGGGGGAAAGAAAGGGGGGAAGTAGTACAAAGGGGGTAAATAGAATGGAGGGGAATAGACTAATAATAGCTGTGAATGTGACCGGGATGAACACTCTGCCATAAAATGGAAGCAAATTGCAGAGTGGATTAAAAACAGAAACCTACAATATTCTGTTTACAAGAAACACATTTGAAGCAGAGAGATGCACACAGAGTAAAGGTAAAAAGCTGAAGCAGAATATATTATGCTTCAGCTAAAGTAAAAAAAAAAAAAGCAGAGGTAGCAATCCTTATCTCATGTAAACCACAGGCAAAAATAGATCTGATTAAAAGACATAAGGAAGGAAACTTCATGTTGCTAAAAGGTAATGAAGTAATAACAATATTAAACATGCATGCACCAAGTGGTATAGCATCTGAATTTTTAGAGGAGAAGTTAAATCAGTTATAAGAGGAAATAGACAGTAATACTATACTAGTGGGGGATCTGAATCTTCCCCTCTCAGAATTAGATAATTCTAGCCACAAAATAAATAAGAAAGAAGTGAAAGAGGTGAATAGATTACTAGAAAACTTAGACATGATAGATGTCTGGAGAAAATTGAATAAGGATAGAAATGAATATACCTTTTTCTCAGCAGTGCATGGCACATTTTCAAAAATTGACCATGTATTAGGGCACAAAAAACATCATAGTGAAATGTAGAAAGGCAGAAATAATAAATGCATCCTTCTCAGATAATGATGCAATAAAAAAATTATATGTAAGAATGAGCCATGGAAAAGTATACTGAAAATCAATTGGAAACTAAATAATTACATTCTAAAGAATAAACAGGTCAAACAACAAATTATAGAAACAATCAATAACTTTATCCAAGAGAATGACAATAATGAGAATAAATGACAATAAAGAGAATAACAAACATACCAAAATCTATGGGATACAGCCAAAGCAGTGTTTAAGGGAAAATTTATAGCTCTAACTGCTTACATGAATAAAAAAGAGAAAGAGGAGATCAATGAATTGGGCATGCAACTTAAAAAGCTAGAAAAAGAACAAATTAGAAATCCCCAATTATATACTAAACTAGAAATCCTGAAAATTAAAGGAGAAATTAATAAATTGAATGCAAGAAACGTATAGAATTAATAAAACTAAGAGCTGGTTTTATGAAAAAAAAGATAGATAAAACACTGGTTAATTTGATTTAAAAAAAGAAAGAAGAAAACCAAATTACCAGTATCAAAAATGAAAGGGGTGATGTTACCACCCAGGAAGTGGAAATTATTTTGGTTTTGCTTTGGTTTTGTGGTTTTTTTGTAAGGCAATTGGGATTAAGTGATTTGCCCAGGATCACACAGCTAGTAATTTTTAAGTGTCTGAGGCCAGACTTGAACTCAGGTCCTCCTGAATCCAGGGCCGGTGCTCTATCCACTGCACCACCTAGGTGCCTCTATGAAGTGGAAATTAAATCAATAACTAGAAATTATTTTGCCCAACTGTATGCCTATAAATTTGACAATATAAATGAATTGGATAAATATTTACAAAAATACAAACTGCCCAAGTTAACTGAAGAAGAAATAAAATCCTTAAATAAGCCCATATTAGGGTGCCCATCAATTGGGGAATGGCTGGACAAGTTGTGGTATATGAATACAATGGAATACTATTGTGCTGTAAGAAATGATGAGCAGGAAGAGTTCAGAGAAACCTGGAGGGTCTTACATGAGCTGATGATGAGTGAGATGAGCAGAACCAGAAGAACATTGTACACAGTATCATCAACATTGAGTGTTGACCTACTGTGATGGACTATATTCTTCTCACCAATGCAATGGTACAGAAGAGTTCCAGGGAACTCATGATAGAAGAGGATCTCCAAATCCAAGAAAAAAAAAAGAAAGAAAGAACTGTGGAGTATAGATGCTGATTGAACCATATTATTTCTTTTGTTTTGGGTGCTGTTGGTTTTTTTTTCCTTTCTATTTTGAGGTTTTGCATCACTGCTCTGATTCTTTCTCTTGTAACAGGATTAATGCAGAAATAGGATTAATGTTATTATGTGTATATATATATATGTGTGTGTGTGTGTGTATATATATATCTATATGTATATGTATAGAGATATATAGATATAACCTATATCAGATTACCTGCTGTCTAGGGGAGGGGGGAGGGAGGGGTGGGAGGGAGAAAAATCTGAAATTGTAAAGCATGTATAAACAAAAGTTGAGAACTAAAAAAAATAAATAAATAAAATAAGCCCATATTAGAATAAGAAATTGAACAAGTCCTTAATGAACTCACCAAGAAAAAATCCCCAGGGCTAGATGGGTTTACAGGTGAATTCTACCAAATATAAAAGAACAATTAATTCCAATATTATATAAATTATTTGGAAAAATAGGTGAAGAAGGAGTTCTACCAAATTCATTTTATGACACAAATATGGTGGTGATACCAAAACCAGGCAGAGCAAAAACAGAGAAAATTATAGACCAATTTCCCTACTGAATATTGATGATAAAATCTTAAATAAGATATTAGCAAGGAGATTCCAGCAAGTGATCACCAGGATAATACACTATGACCAGGTGGTATTTGTACCAGGAATGCAGGACTGGTTCAATATTAGGAAAAGTATTGGGGGCAGCTAGGTAGCACAGTGGATAGAGCACCAGCCCTGGATTCTGGATGACCTGAATTCAAATTCAGCCTCAGACACAACACTTACTAGCTGTGTGACCCTGGACAAGTCACTTAACCCTCATTGCCCTGCAAAAAAACCCAAAACAACAACAACAAAAACATTAGGAAAACTATTAACATAATCAAGCACATCAATAAGAAAACTAACCAAAATCATATAATTATCTCCATAGATGCAGAGAAAGCTTTTGACAAAATACAGCACCCATCCTTATTAAAAACACTAGAGGGGCAGCTAGGTGGCGCAGTGGATAGAGCACCGGCCCTGGAGTCAGGAGGACCTGAGTTCAAATCCGGCCTCAGACACTTGACACTTACTAGCTGTGTGACCCTGGGCAAGTCACTTAACCCCAATTGCCTCACTAAAAAAAAACAAAAACAAAAAAACACTAGAGAGATTAGGAATAGGTGGAGCTTTCCTTAAAATAATAAGCAGTATCTACCTAAAACCATCAGCAAGCATTATATGTAATGGAGATAATTTAGAGGCCTTCCCAATAAGATCAGGGGTGACACAGGGATGTTCATTATCACCTCTATTATTTAATATTGTACTAGAAAAGTTATCGTTAGCAATCAGAGAAAAAAAAGAATTAAAGGAATTAGAATAGGTAAGGAGGAAACAAAACTATCACTCTTTGCAGATGATATGATGGAATACTTAGAGAATTCTAGAGAATCAACTCAAAAATTGCTTGAAACAATTAACAACTTTAGCAAAGTAGTAGGATATAAAATAAATCCACAGAAATCATCAGCATTTCTATACTTGACCAACAAAGTCCAGCAGCAAGAGATAGAAAGGGAAATTCCATTTAAGGTAACGGTAGATAATATAAAATACTTTGGAGTCTACTTGCCAATATGAACCAAAGAACTCTATGAACACAATTACCAAACACTTTTCATACAAATCAAATCAGATCTAAATAATTGGAAAGATATCAATTGCTCATGGATAGGCAGAGCTAATATAGTAAAAATGACAATACTACTTAAATTAATTTGCTTATTCAGTGCCATACCAATCAAACTACCTAAAAATTATTTTATAGAGCTAGAAAAATAAGAACAAAATTCATCTGGAAAAACAAAATATCAAGAATGTCCAGGGAAATAATAAAAAAAAATGCAAAGGAAGGTGTGTTAGCTGTACCAAATCTGGAGCTTTAGTATAATGTGGCAATCAATAAAACAATCTGGTACTGACTAAGAAATAGTGTGGAGGATCAGTGGAATAGGCTAGGCACAAGAGACACAGTAGTAAATAACACTTGTAATGTAGTGTTTGATAAACCCAAAGACTCCAGCTTCTGGGATAGGAACTCAGTATTTGACAAAAACTGCTGGGAAAACTGGAAGATTTTATGGCAGAAATTAGGCATCGACCAACATATGACACCTTATACTAAAATAAAGTCTGTTCAGGGCTACAATTCTAGCTAAACTGTCTAAAATATCTAATGAGTGGTCGCCAATAAATTATAAGCTTTAGCAAGAGTTAGACTTTTAAGCATTTATTAAGGAGAATAAGAATTTGGTAAAGAGAGAGAAAGGCCTAGATTCCTATCTATTAAAGGGAGAGCACATTTCTAGCTCTGCTCTCCACCAGAGTCCTCAGGAAAGAGAGTGAGACTGAGCGCCAGTCTCTTCCTTCCTCCTCCCACTCGCCCGCGTCACTTCCTGACGCCAAAGAAAAAGACTCCTGGTCTTGCCCTCAAAGACCTTCGTTTCATGGGCCTGTTAAGGGCTAAAATTCTAGTTAGTCTGTCTAAAATATCTAATGAGTGGTCGCCAATAAATTATAAGCTTTAGCAAGAGTTAGGCTTTTAAGCATTTATTAAGGAAAACAAGAATTTGGTAAAGAGAGAGAGAAAGGCCTAGATTTCTATCTATTAAAGGGAGAGCACATTTTTAGCTCCCTTCTCCGCCAGCGTCCCCAGGAAAGAGCCCGAGACTGAGCGCCAGTCTCTTCCTTCCTCCTCCCACTAGCCCGCGTCACTTCCTGACTCCTGGTCTTGCCCTCAAAGACCTTCCCTTCATGGGCAGAACTCTTCTACAGTAAGTATCCAGCAGGTGGCGTCATTCCAATCGTTACAGTCCCCCCTGTTGTTCCTCAAGAAACAAAATGTTTCCTTGACGGAACAGTAAAAAGAATATAATAACTATTGCTAACTAATAATATGTGAACAACAATATAGAAAAGGAAGAGAGGAAAGTTTTGTCCAGAGGGGTGATTTTTTTTTTGTCCTCATGAACCGACGCTTTGACATTAGTCTTGCAAAGGGAGGGCCTCTGCAGAGAATACATGTTACAGATGGTGTATATTATAACAGAAAGAGAAAAAAACAACAAAAACAACAAATCAAAACTGTTCATTTAAAGTCTCTGAAAGTCTTTTCTCAGATGTCCTCTAGGTGTAGTCGTAGAATGGAAGTCTTTTCAGGGGTTGATGTGTGGATGCTGGTAATCAGCCAGGAAAATTTCCTACAAAATTGAGCTTAACACAACTTTAAATTAGCTTTGTCAATAATCAAATCAAACAATGAAAGTTCTCAAAAACATGTCTAAGGGAATTCAGAATCTTAGTTGTTACACATGAAACATATAATAAAACAAAAATTCTAACATTCTTTAAAATTATAATATTACTATAGTCCCCCCTTATGGAGGGTAATTGAGAAGACAATTGCTGCAATATTAATTAATAAAAATAATTTTTATCTTTGTTTTATCACTTTTTGCATCATCTGCCTAATTATCCTCATGCCATTATGAGAAATTTAAAATCTAATATAATTAGTAACAGATGTCAAGGCCAAATTCAACACTGTTATTTATCATGACACCTGAGATAATTATGGGGGTTACCATAAAAGAACAGAGAAATGATGGGATATGAGCATTCCCACACTTGAGCAATATATACTGCCCATGCAGTATGCCAGGTCTAAAATAGGTGGATGGAATATATGTCCATGCCACCGAACATATTGGAGGAAACTGAGTCAGACTTAATCAGATGCATGGGATTGAGATGTCCATGGCATCAGGCATATAGGAGGGAGCATAGAAGCCAGGTGTAGGAGCGAGATGGGTGGGATGAATACTTCCAGCCATCTGTACAATATTGTGGGGAAAAATAAAATAAAATATTAAACCAAGAGAATCCAACCTCAACATTTGTCAAAAGCCGTTCCCTCGGCCATACCTTGACTTCATGCATGTCTCCCCTCATGTGACAGTTCAGTGTCTGCTCTTGCATGTATTCCTCTTGTGATTGGATGGCATCTTGGCCAACTGGCATCTGATAACTCAGAATAAAGGCAATTAATGTCTTAAATGATAAGTTCCCATAATCCAAGTCTCATATGGATTTAAAAATTGAGGATAATAAATGATTGCAAAAAATGTGAATACATCTTGACTCAGAACACAATATATAATTATGCAACAATTTCAAATAATACCCCTTTTTTTTTTTACTTAGTATACAATTACTTTTGTGAAAAATCAGAACATACTTAAATACAAGTTAAAGCACAACAGAATCTCAAAGAACTTTTTTTTTTTTTTGAAAAAAGAAAACTTTTACAAATGTTCCCCTCTTTTTTTTTTTTTTTTGGGAATATGCTTATCAAAAATAATACTTCTAGAATCAATTTACACTTGCCATGGCAACCAATTTGCCAGGGAAATGCTTTAAAGAGTTTGATCAAATAATCAGTTGAGGAAAAAAAAATAACAAAAACAAACAACTCAGAATATGGGAGCACAATACTCCTAGAATTAACATTGTATTATGAAATCAAAACCATGTTTCAAAATTAGATAGATGAATGAATAGAAGAAAATACACATGGAACAATAAAATACAGTGAAATTCAAACTAAGGAAATCTAAATGAATATGAACTTAATATCAATAAGAGTATTATAAAATATAAACTTGATCACATGACTATAAAAAGCTTTTACAAATATTCTCCTTGTTTTAGAAACTAAGTATGACACAATCTCAAAAGCATGAAAATCTCTATGAAAATAAACCTATACCATTAATTTCAAAATGTATATGTAATAGCATAGAAATCCTATGTAACCTCTGAATTGATACTATCACTCTGAATGAATTCAGAACACTTTTGATTCCGATATCTAAAATCCCCAATACTCATATCAATACCTTGCTGTTTACTTCTACATTTCTGTAAAATATATATACTTCCATGGCAAAAGAAGCGGAGTCTTGAACTATGGTGATGATTGTCATTCTTATTCAGCTTAAGTTTTTCTTCTTTAACCCCTCTATATTGTCTGTCAGTCTTTTCACCATACAAATGCTTTATAAGATTACTAATTAAAGACAAAAGCAGGTTAGCAAAATTATGAACAAAACGAGCATATCTGGAATTTAAAGGGTTTTCTAAGGTTGTCTCAGAAGCACAGCCAGGCTGGGGAAGGGCTGAGCCTGAAGCTGCAAATGCAGGTAGAAAAAGTTGAGCATGCGTACCAGATCTCTGGACTTCCCAGGCAGGGGAAGCTATGGGCTTGGCCATAGGAGGAGTAGAGGGTGGGGTCTGGAGAGGAGGGGAGGGACCAGAGCAATTTGAATCAGACTTGATTTTGAACTCAGGCCTGGATTCCTCTTCCCCCACTTTGCCTCCAGGTGCTAGGGGATTAAAAGCTTCTAGAGGGTGGGTCATTGCCTCCAGGCATGCAAAATTAAAGCAACAATTACTGTTAGAACTGGGAAAAGCTGCGGGAATCTTTTCAGGTTTCTCTGAAAAAGCATGGTTGGGAGAGGGAGAGATATTTCCTTGTGTGAGTAAGTTGCTGGCTCTTTTAACAAAAAGAAAAAGAAAAATAGAAAATCCACAAAAACAAAGCATTAACATGATCTTATCTCCCATTTGTCTGGTCAAACAGACTAAAATCAAAAATAGGGTAATTAGGGAGTTTAAAAGGTCCATTCGAAAAAATTTAAAGGAAAACACAGCCAGTGCGCCAGTACTTAGCAATTTAAAGGGAGAGGGAGGGGAAATTTCTTACCCAACCAGAAGATCAGAAGACTGAGGGTTAGCTTATCCCTTCGTGGTCGCCATCTGTTAAGGGCTAAAATTCTAGCTAGTCTGTCTAAAATATCTAATGAGTGGTCGCCAATAAATTATAAGCTTTAGCAAGAGTTAGGCTTTTAAGCATTTATTAAGGAAAACAAGAATTTGGTAAAGAGAGAGAGAAAGGCCTAGATTTCTATCTATTAAAGGGAGAGCACATTTTTAGCTCCCTTCTCCGCCAGCGTCCCCAGGAAAGAGCCCGAGACTGAGCGCCAGTCTCTTCCTTCCTCCTCCCACTAGCCCGCGTCACTTCCTGACTCCTGGTCTTGCCCTCAAAGACCTTCCCTTCATGGGCAGAACTCTTCTACAGTAAGTATCCAGCAGGTGGCGTCATTCCAATCGTTACAGGCCGAACTCTTCTACAGTAAGTCTCCAGCAGGTGGCGTCATTCCAATCATTACAAGTCAGAAGGGGTACATGATTTAGACATGAGGTGATACCATATGTAAATTAGGAGAAAAAGGAATAGTCTACCTTCCAGATCTTTGGAAATGAGAATAGTTTATGACCAAACAAGAGATAGAGAATATTATGAAATGCAAAATGGATGATTTTGATTACATTAAATTTAAAAGGTTTTGTACAAACAGAAGCAATGCATCTAAAATTAGAAGGGAAGCAGAAAGCTGGGAAACAATTTGGATGGCCGGTATTTCTGATAAAGGCCTCATTTTTAATACATATAGGTAACTAAATCAAATTTATAAGAATCCAAGTCATTCCCCAATTGAGAAATGGTCAAAGGATATGAACAGGCAGTTTTCTGATGAAGCAACCAAAGCTATCTATTCCCATATGAAAAAATGCTCTAAATCTCGAATGATTAGAGAGATGCAAATTAAAACAACTCTGAGGTACCACCTGACACCTGTCAGATTCGCTAAAATGACAAAAAAGGAAAATAATAAATGTTGGAGAAGCTGTGGAAAAATTGGAACACTAATGCATTGTTGGTGGATCTGTGAACTGATCCAACCATTCTGGAGAGTAATTTGAAATTATGCCCAAGGGGCTATAAAGCTGGGCATATCCTTTGGCCCAGCAATACCACTTTTAGGCCTTTTTCCGAAGGAGATCACAGAAAAGGGAAAAGGACCCACATGTTCAAAAATATTTATACCTGCTCTTTTTGTGGTGGCAAGGAATTGGAAATTAAGGGTTTGCCCATCAGTTGGGGAATGGCTGAACAAGTTGTGGTATATGAATGTAATGGAATTCTATTGTGCTGTGAGAAACGATTAGCAGGAGAAGTTCAGAGAAACATGGAAGGACTTGCATGAACTGATGATGAGTGAGATGAGCAGAACCAGAATAACATTATATACAGTATCATCAACTTTAGGTGTTGATCAACTGCGATGGACTGGATTCTTCTCACCAATACATTGGTCTAAGAGAGTTTCAGGGGACTCATGATGGAAATGGCTCTCCCAATCCAGAAAAAAAAAAAAAAAAAAGAACTGTGGAATACGTATGCTGATTGAACCATACTATTTCTTTTGCTTTTGGTGCTGTTGTTTTTCTATTTGGAGGATTTTCCTTATTGCTCTGATCCTTCTCTTATGGCATGACTGATGCAGAAATATGTTTAATGCTGTTATGTATGTGTATATGCATATATATGTATATATGTATGTGTGTGTGTGTATATATATATATATATATGTATGTATGTATATGTGTGTATGTATGTATATATATATCAGATTGCCTGCTGTCTGCGGGAGGGGGGTAAGGAGAGAGGGAGAAAAATTTGAAATTGGAAATCTTATGTAATCAAATGCTGAAAGCTATCTCTATAGGTAACTGGAAAATAATAAAATACTTTTATTTCAAAAAATTGTTCCCCCAGCTAGTAATATTATGTCTTAATTTGCTTTTTCCAAAAAAATGATTGTTGGTCTCAGGAAGATCCTGTGACAAAGCTTCACACTACTTCCAGTAAATTAGCTTCTAAAATCATTGTTGCATCAATTTTCAGGTAATAATGTGGCTTTTGTGTAATTTAAAATTCTAAATGTGGGTTCTAATTTGTCCCTCCAGTTTTGGGGGAAACTGACTACAATCACTGATAAACAACTTTAGGTTTTTTAAGGGTTTATTGAAAGATAGGAAAAGAAAGAGAAAGATTGAGAACAGAGTTCCTATTATATGGTGATCCTAAACTTCCCTAGCTTCCACTTCTGAAATCCTCTGCCACCTTGCAGATCTCTCTCAGCCAAAGAGACTGAGCTCTCTTGACCACCTCTGCTTCCTCCTTCCTGTTCCCCTCCCGGAAATAGGAGGTTCTTCAAGCTGATTCGTTCACTGGGTCTGAAGGTGGTCAAAGTTCAAAGTTGTTAGCTTCTGAGAACAATTACTTTCTTAAGTACCATTAAGTACCAGCCAGATGTGCTTATCTAGAAATCAACCAGTAATCCAATCAGTTTAAGTTAATCTCCAGGTGGGCCCCTGAGTATCTGCTAAATCTCATTCATAACATTCCATTATCTTGACATACTTTTTAATATTAGTTACAGAGCAGAAACCAAACTTTCTAGTTCTTGTTCTGGGGTGGGAAGGACTAAGTACCTTCTTTAAGGGTATTATTTAACCTCAAACTAGGTTATATCATCTGTAAGAGACCCAGAGAAGAAGTACCACCTGCAGGGGATGGTAGTATACTTTGTACAGCAGACAGAAAATGGAATTTGGGGACATCATAGTTGATGGATCTGAAAAAAACCATAGAGATTACCTAGTCTAAGCACCTTATTTTACAAATCAGGGAACTGAGTCATAAAGATGATAAGTTACTTGCCTTGAATCACACAGTAAATATCTGAGGTCAGGTTCAAACTCATGTCTTCCTGACTCTATACATTGTACCACATTGCCTGTCTATTTCGCTTAGATTAGGTTCCAAGATATCACAATCTGAGGGTAATAATAATTGCTGGCATTTATATATAACTCTAAACTTCACAAGGTGATTTAAGCTCATCATTTCATTTGATTTCTATAACAATCATAGAAGGATAGGTCCTATAGATATGATTGTGACTATTTTACAAATACTTAGGAGCACTGAGTGGGATAGTAGATAAAATACTGAGCATAGAGTCAGAAAGTCCTGAGTTCAAAGGTGACCTCAGACATTTCCTAACTGTGTGATCCGGATCAAGTGATTTAACCACTATCTGCCTCAGTTTCCTCAAAAGCAAAATGGTGGTCAAAATCCCACATTTGCATCTGATAATCCAATGAGCTAGCACTGGTTTGTAAAGCACTCAACATGGATTCTGGCACACAGTAGGTGATTAGTAAATCCCTTCACTTCCAGCACCATATACATCATTAAATTTTGTTAAGGGCTAAAATTCTAGCTAGTCTGTCTAAAATATCTAATGAGTGGTCACCAATAAATTATAAGTTTTAGCAAGAGTTAGACTTTTAAGCGTTTATTAAGGAGAATAAGAATTTGGTAAAGAGAGAGAGAAAGGCCTAGATTCCTATCTATTAAAGGGAGAGCACATTTCTAGCTCCGCTCTCCACTAGAGTCCAAAGGAAAGAGCGCATGACCCGAGAGCCAGTCTCTTCCTTCCTCCTCCCACTAGCCTGAGTCACTTCCTGACACCAAAGAAAAGACTCCTGGTCTTGCCCTCAAAGACCTTCGCTTCATGGGCAGAACTCTTCTACAGTAAGTCTCCAGCAGGTGGCGTTATTCCAATCGTTACAGTTTTCTTTCTTAGTACTAAACACCACTCTGCAACTAACTGGTGATATAAACATGGACATTTTTTAAATTTTTATTTCTCTCTTACTTGATTTTTCCAATTTGTTCACAAAAAGGCACTTTCCTGTTCTAATATCATCCAATGCTTGTTCAGTTAGACTTGTCCTTCCTAATTGGAGTTTCAGTTCTGACTCACTCCCCAGTGACTGATAGATGAAGACACTTTAATTAAGAAGACGTGTGAACAAAATAAGCATTTGTTAGTAAACTGGCCAATGTTGTCATTAAGTAAAATTAACTCATGTTAAAAATGAATGATTGGTGAGGACTGAAGACAGAATGTGAGCAAGAATGGGGGAGAGGGATGGTCAAAGTCCAAAGCCTTGGGATTTTGACAATAAAGAATAAAACAAGTAAACAAACCTGGCTAGGTGGTAGAAACAATTCTGGGAAGAGAATTGGGAAATGTGAGTTGTTAAAGTACCTTCCTCAGCAGTTGAAACCATGTCAATGAAAAGTTAAACCACTCACCTTTGTAATTCTAGCACCAGGGCTGTGCTGTCCTAATTGGTGAGGGCCTAAGCCAAACACAGATACTACTAGCTACCATCTTGTGATACTGCTGCAGGCAATATGCATCTTCACATTGTCTTTCTCATTTGGAATATAAGTTCATATAGTGCTTCCCTTCTACTGCAACAGACACAAACACACACACATACACACATACACACACATACACACACACACACACACACACACACTCACATTTTCCTTTTCCTCTGGGAACACTAACCAAATTAATGATGCTACTATTGCTTTTGGAAAGGGTACATGAATCAATTTCATAACAGTTCCTTTCACCATCCCTGTGGCTTCCCAGAAGAAAAACCTTTCTTGGCTTCCATTTCTCTGCATATATTCCACCCACCTCTTAATATATAAGTTTCTTGAAGGCAGGGGCTACTTTACTTTCCTATCTGTAACAGGAACACAACATGATATCTGATATACAGTAAATACTCCATAATTTTTTGCTTTGTTTTCTCTCCCCCCACCCCACAATTATTCATTCAGTCAGTTTTTGATATAAGGAAAGTCATATAAATGTTCTGTTGCTGCTTTGCACAATGTCTTTAAGTGAAGTGTTAGACTTGAATGGTTGGATCAACCAGTCAATCAAGCCACATGAGTTACGTAAGTGCTTACCACCTACCAGGTATAGGGTTAGGTGCTTCAAATACAAAAACAAAAGCAAACAATCACCTGCTCTCACAATACTTTCATTCTAATGGGGTGCACATATATGAATATGTATAGGGCCACATAAAAATCATATATTAGGTTATAGTGGAGAAGAATGCCCTAGAAGCTATAGGGAACAGGAAAGGCTTCCTGCCTAAGGTGGGTTGTTGGGTTCATCTGGAAGAATACCAAAGTTTCCAAGAGATGGAAGTGAAGAAGACTTGTACATTAGTGAATGTTAAACCTAGAAACTAGAAGTGAAGCTTTGTGGGTAAGATGCAGCAGGTATGCCAGTATCATTCAACCACAAATACACTGGAAGCAATTAAAGCATAGGAAGACCGCAGAGGTAAGACCTGGTCTTAAGGAATGGGGAGTTCTAAATTCCAAATATAATAACTTATATTTGTTCCTAGAGGTAATTGAAAGTCATTGGAGTTTGTTGAGTAAGAGGATAATATTGACAAATACAAGATTGATGGAAATATTCTCAACAGATAAAGGTAAGTGCAGAACAGTTACAGGGTTTGGGGGAAACATACTGAGCCCTGTAGTGGATCCCTTCTTCTATGCTGTGATTCCATGATCTATGAGCTCTCATAGTATTCCTGAGTGTTCAGGCTCTTTGTTCAACTCAAACAAATTGATAGGTTTAGGTTAGCTTTATAGCCATCCCCAGGAAGTCTAAAAGCTGTACAGGGACTTCCTGAGCAATGTTGGACTTTGGTTTCAGTTCTAGACACTGTTTGCTCCCCAGGCATGCATATATCTATATTTTATTGTTTTAAGCTAGTAAAGGCTGTTTGGTTGTAGTTACTAAGAAATCATTCCCAGTCCACAAGAGATACAGGGCAAAATTTGTAGTGGGAAAAAATCTCAGCTCCCTGAAACAAAAAGATAGTTTTGGAGCAAAATTAAACATGACTCTTGGATTTGTCCACTACAAAAAAACACCAGCTAAAGTGTTAATAAGAACCTTAGATCAAAAGTGATGTGAGGGGCAGCTAGGTGGCACAGTGGATAGAGCACCAGCCCTGGAGTCAGTAGGACCTAAGTTCAAATTCGGCCCCAGACACTTAACACTTAGTAGCTGTGCCACCCTGGGCGAGTCACTTAACCCTCGTTGCCCTGCCAAAAAAAAGTGATATAAGGAACTAGGATAGAGGCAAGATCAAAGGTTATGATGATATAGGGAACTCATGAATGAGGAAATTCCATCCTCTATTTTTTACAATTTATTTTTAATTCATGGAATAAAGCAAGCATTTTTATAACATAATACAATAAGAAAGATGATTGTGCATGAAACTCCAGATCTAGTATGCACAACTTGCTCTTCCTTTCAAATATACAACAAAATTATCATGTAAATTCCTTTTTTTTCCCTCTGCCCCCACTTTCCACTCTAGAGATGGCTAGTATTAGACCCAAACAGGTATGTGTGTGTGTGTATGGAAAATTATTGTATACATACTTATATTTGTCAGTTCTTTCTCTGGATGCAGATACTATCTTTCTTCATATGTACTTCAGAGCTAATTTGGGATTTTATATTATATAAAGTAATTTATTCACTTAAAGTTGCCTTAAAATGATATTATTGGGGGACAGCTAGGTGGTGTAGTGGATAAAGCACCGGCCCTGGATTCAGGAGGACCTAAGTTCAAATGTGACCTCAGACACTTGACACTTACGAGCTGTGTGACCCTGGGCAAGTCACAACCCCCATTGTCCCGCAAAAAAACAAACAAAATGATATAATTGTTACCATATACAATGCTCTCTTGGTGCTGCTCATTTCACTACTCATTATTTCATGGAAGTCTTTCCATGTTTTTTTTTAGATCATCATGCTCATCATTTCTTGTTTTGGGTTTTGGTTTTTGGCTCATCATTTTTTATAGCACAATTATATACCACATCTTGTTCAGCCATTCCCTTTTCTTTAAAACAGACAGGCTTAAAGGTTCCCCTGAGCACATTTAGAAGTTAGGTGACTTATCCAACGTCATGCAAAGCATGTGGGTCAAATACAGTGATTGAACTCAGGTTTCCTGATCCTAATATATATTGTTTGGTTTTCCTTTACCAAGTCACTTAACTTCAAAATGCCCTCAGAAACTCCCTCAAATTACCAGTTGTAGAACAACTGTAGAACAGTATGTAGAATTCTTTGATCTGCATTGTTAAATGAGATTTCTTCATAGTGAATTCCCAATGCCAACAAATATAAAAGATAGAACAGCATACACATGGCCCTAGACTTAGAGTCAGGAAAACATGAGTTTAAATCCTGACTCAAATAATTGTGGTATGATCTCAGACAAATCACTCAATTTCTTTCTACCCCAATTTCCTCATTTGTAAAATAATGATTTTGCACCCAATGATGTCTGAAGTCCTTTACAAGTCTAAGCTAAGAACTATTATTTATGATTTCATGAATTTGAAATCACAGGTCAGGACAATACTACCACCAAATACAATAGCAGCAGCAATCAACAAAGATCTGGCCAAAGATTGTAAAATCAAGTGGAAGGAGGAAACAAATTCATAAGACCTGATAGAAGATTCAGAAATTTATAGGTGGCTATTTCAACCTTTGGATTCCCACATTACAATCTACTTGTGAATAACAGTGCACTTATTTAGGTATCTCTGAAGAAATTTTGGTGACCAGAAGTAGTTTCAATAATTCATTTTCACTGAAGTGGTTTTGTTTTGTTTTTTAGCTTTTAACAAAAATGTCACTTAAGGTTAGGGTTGATTTGATGATTTATTTTCTTTCTGTTCTATACCCTTTAGTCATTTTCATTCCCTATTCCAAGAATACTCTCACTCTTCACTTATACTTCCTAGAATCAATTATGTTTGAATAATCTCACAAAGGCAACTTCATTCCAAGACAAAAGAAATAATATTTAATGTTCCCTTCAGATATGTAGAAATACATCTGCAAATTTTAATTCCAGTGGCTGTTTAGATTATTCTGAATATAAATCTGATCATACTGAGTATATGAGCTTCACTCCCTAGTCATAGCAATGAGAACATAATAAAAAATATTTACTTCCTTATAATTGGAAAACATTTTAAGTCCATTGAAGCAAAAGTGAAATAAACCATTCACTAGATGAAAAGTAATTATTTCTTGTAAAAGTAATGGGAATGGAAAGAGGGGCTTTCAGAAAAGCTAGCAATATGGTAGCAAACTGAAATTATACACATAATAATCCATTTATGAAAGAGGCAACAATATGTCTACTAAGGGATCATGTGGTGACAAACCTAATGTCTATTCATCAAAATCAGGAGTATTATCTGTAACCCTAAGAATCACAAAACAACAGATGAGGGACTGATACACACATATACATATACATATACATACACATACACATACACATACACATACACATACATATACACATTGAAACATACTTACTTATAAATATACACATGTACATATATACAGTGTATCTATGCATACACATGCATACATATGCACATGTATGAACACAAAGTTAGAGAATCCCTGCATAATAGTTTTGAAAATTATTTTTATACTTTTTTCCAATATCTTATAAAAACTATTTTAATATTCATTTATTTTTTTAACTTCCATATTCTCCTCCTCCCTCTTCTACCCCCCCTTTTTGGGACAATAAGCAATTTGATATAGATTGTACCCCCTGCTCAGTATCTTAGTTAAAGGTCATGGTATCTGAAATTTTTCTCTCTTATGACCAAACATTTTGTCAAAAGTTATAATCCTTTCTAAACAAAGCTCTACTGATTCTTGAATGAATGACTTGCAATTTGGCCCACAGCAAAGATCTCTCTATCTATCCATCCATCCATTCAACAAGAATTACATTTTAAGTATGTTTCAAGAATTGTGACGGTTGCTGCCTCCACAAGCATTGGCTTTACAAAGTCAAGTCCAGTCATCAAACACTTACTAGTGCCTACTGATGCCAGGTACTCTGCTAAGCACTGATGATACAAAGAAAGGCAAAAGACAGTCCCTGATCTCAAGAAGTGCATACAGTTTAATTAGTGTACATAACATCTAAACAACTGTGTATTAACAAGATAAATGGGGAATAAATTGGGTGTAATCTTAAAAGTAAGACATTGATATTAAAAAGGAAAATGTCCTGATGTAAGATAGTATTTTATCTGAGATCAGAAGGAAATCAGAGAAGCTAGGAAACATAGCAAAGTAGGTAAAGAGTTCCGAGCGAGACACAGACAATGAAAGAAAATACAAGAAGTTAGGAGATAGGAGATGTTATGAAAATCATTAAGAAGGTCAGCATTTCTTAATCATGTCATGAAAGTAAAGTGCCAGGGGGCAGCTATGTAGTACAGTGGATAAAGAACTAACCTAGGATTCAGGAGGACCTGAGTTCAAATCTGGCCTCAAACACTTGACACTTACACAACCCTGGACAAGTCACTTAACCCTCATTTTCGTGCAAAAATTAAATAAGTAAATAAATAAAGTGGCTTGCAAATCTTAAAGATCTTTATAAATGCTATGTATTGAAATGAGTCAATTTATTTTCAGATTCTGCTAATATTTAGGAGTGTCTACTTTTAGTTAAACTTAAATGCACCTCTTTACAAAAGTTCCATTCATTCACTGTTCTTTGGAGTACTCTCTAGGGCTAAGGTAGGAAAAGTTCAATCCTTCTTCCTTTTAACATCTCTTAGAACATCTGCAAATAACCCTCTCCACACCCAACCCCCATGTTCTGTTTTCCTGGCTAAACATCTAGTATATACAGACAATGCCAGCAAGACCCTTCTTTCTCGTTTTTTCCCTCCTCTGAATACTATCAATCTTGAAAAGAAACCAATTCAGGGGCAGCAATGTTTCACAGGGGATAAAGCACCCACCTGGGAGTCAGGAGGACCTGAGTTCAAATCCAGCTTCAGACCCTTGACACCTATTAGCTGTGTGACCCTGGGCAAGTCACTTAACCCTCATTGCCCCGCAAAAAAGAAGAAAGAAAAAAGAAAAGAAACCAATTCTCAAATTCTCATTCTATGTTCTAGTCAACTCTCTATCAAGGCTCAAAATCGAACATAGGAAAGGAAGTATCATGAGTTCAGTGAAGGAGAATAACAGATAAGTCACTGAATTAAACATGGAATTTGGAAGATTTTAGAATTCTGGTCGGTTCCCCCACAGGATAAAAAAAAAATTCAGGTTCACAAAAATTCAAATTTTGAAGGGAATCCCAAGATGTATTCAATGTATATCTGGAAAAGGATCCCCTCTATAGTGTACTTTGTTTAAATTATTTTAAGGAAGGAAAATTGCTGGTCTTCTAAAGTTCCAATTCAGTTTTAGGAGGGTTGTCATTGTCAGGGGAATTTTTCTTATTTTTAATTCTTAAATTAACTCAGCAGAAACAATCCCTCATTGTTTCTCTTAGGGTCAAAAAGAACATACCTCATCTTTCCACTGACAACCTTTTATATATTTTAATTTTTTCATATTTAAATATATTTTTTAAATAATGATCATGACTCTACGCTTTTGGATTCTTTTTTCCTAGGCTAAGCACATAAAGTTCATCTGGATAAAACTCATAAATTTGAAGGTCAAAATCTGTCACAAATGTAGCTGCTATCCTCTGGCCCACATAGAGCTTGTCAAAACCATCTCCAAAATGTATCTGTCAGAAATAGACTCAATACTTCAGTTTTGTTTTGAGCAGAACAAATGATATTGGAGTTATCACCTCCATAGTACTGGATATTAGATCTTTCCAAAAGTGGGAGTAGAGTTCTGACCAGTGAGTTTACCTCCTCTGTGAACCAATTTTAGAGGGCACTCTAGAATGTGAGTACACTAACCCCTTCTAGACCCTAGAGTGCCATTTGGGCACAGAATCTGTAATGTATTTTGTGTTCTCAAATCCTGTGAAATCAGCTTCCTCCCAGGGGGGAAGTAAACAGTTCTATTCTCAGTGTGGAAGGATTTACATTAGCATTTTTGCAAATAGATGGAAGAAAATAACTGTTCAGGTCCTATCAGAAATTTAGGGTGATCTGACACCCACCTCACATCAAAGCCCTCTGACAGTTGGGTTCATGACTTGAAAAACAGGCCCATATCTGTGGAGTATTGGAATTTTTTAATGTCAAATTAATTCTTAATTACCCCCAGCTCTTTCATAAAACTTAAGCTTCTTTTCCTGCTCTACCTCACAGGGAGGTTAGGAAGATTAAATTCATTTAAATAAATAAGTTAAAGATCTGGAGCAACTCAGAGATCTATGTAAAACATGTAGAAGCAATCACTGGTTTCTTTTGTGATTGTTAAAATAGTATCCTTTATGAAGCCAAAAAGAGAAATCATGATTGACAGTCCAAAAAATCAGGAGACACAGTTGTCAGGCTGATTTTTAGCTTGTCAATCTTTTTTTCTTCCTTTATGGATGTTATTAATGATAATGATACTAACAGCTATCAAATGATTGACATTAGGTCCAATTTCCAGGAGTTCCTATTCATTGTACAATGTTGGATGAAGTTCTTGACCTTTCTGAGAAACAGGCAATCAGGCAAGAAGCATTTATGTAGCAATTATTATGTGCCAGTCACTGTGTGTAGTATTGGGAATACTTATACAATGAAAAGAAAGACAGTGCTTGTCTCCAAGGAGCTTAAATTCTTTCTTTATATCTTTTTAATATTTTTAGGCACTTACATTTGAATGAAAAAAAGATAATACATTAAAGTAACCTGAAAAAGGGGAATGGAAGAAAGGTACCCACATAGGGGCATGGTGAAAAAATCTAGTGTCAAAAGCACAGGTGAAAGAGGAATGAAGTATGCCCTTCCTGGGCCCATCCCTAAAGTGGAGGCCCCCAGAAGGAACCCACTAAGGGGATAAGTAGACTGGCATGAACGAGGTGTGACAACAGTTAGCAGGTATGAAGAAAACTATGTCATGACATAGAAATGGACATAGATGCTGGACATAATGAGGACCCCAGATCATGGCCCACACTCATACCATGGCTCAGAATTCTCAAGCTCACATATGTACCAGATCAGGCTTCCTGGGAACCTGAGATTATGGGCATAAGCAACCAGGGCCAACAAGGCATCATTGGTCATTTGTAATTCTTCTCTTGAAAACTGTTTCCGCTTTATAACCTTTAACAATGTTAAAGATCTCTAAGGAACAAGTGGGCAACCAATGCTTTGTTTCTGCAGCCATTTGTAAAGGATACTTTTTTCTTATATTCTTTGGACTGGATGGCCTTTAAAGAGCTTGAAAAATCTGAAATTCAGTGATTCAAGAAGGGAGAACAGTATGTGATATTTGATTTCTTTAAACTCAGAGATTTAGTGTCAGTTTTCTCAGAAATTATTCATGCAAATATCTTCTTCAACTCATATCTTTATACATTCATTACAGACACATTGTTTAAAATTATTAAAAGTTGTTTACTTGGGCAGCTAGATGGTGCAGTGGATAGAGTACTGGTCTTGGAGTCAGGAGTACCTGAGTTCAAATCCAGCCTCAGACACTTAAGACGTACTAGCTGTGTGACCCTACGCAAGTCACTTAACCCCAATTTGCCTCACCAAAAAAAAAAATCTCCTCTAAGTCATGATAACAGGTTTCTGTTATTAAAAATGTATATATCAAAGATACAATCTTACATTATTTCCTATTTTTGATGACATGAATTGAGAACATGTATCTAGTTGAAATTTACTATATTTTATAGGGTAAGATAATATTATATTCCACAGGTTTGCATTGTTTTTGTAACTACTAACAAGCTCTTCTAGTAAATTTTATTGAATTATGAAATTGTACAGAGATTTTAATTTCAATCAAACACAACGATAAGCAATATATTTGGTTCTAATTTGTGGGTTTCTTATCTATTCCCACAATCTACATTTCCATTTTTAGAAAGTCTGGTAGCAAAACATTTTTTGGAACTATTAATTTTTGGTATAATCTAAGAAATAACACTGTAAATCTCCTTTTCCTTATACTATTTCCCCATTCATTGTTTCCCTTGTAATTTGAGATCTTTTGTTATTAGATTATATAAGACCACAAAGTAGCCTATTGATTAAATGTCTCTATTAGGATAAGATTGCATTCTTTACTTCATTAATACTCCAATATTTTTTCCTATGATTTAATTAAAATGATTTATACCTTTACTAATAAAAATTCTGCACATAGTAAAGCCTAGTTGTTTGGTGAAATCACAGAAATTAATAATTTTGTCCTTATTACATATGGTGTTTGTTTTTCTATCATTTTTTCTTGAGTGTTTTCATATTCTGTAAAAATGATGGTGATCCTTGTGGTTTTATTTTGTTTCAGGCAGACAGTCAAAAAGCGTTTATTGTGTAATTTCTTTGTTCCAGCTACTGTGCCAAGTAGTGTGTGTGTGTGTGTGTGTGTGTGTGTGTGTGTGTGTGTGTGTATGCAAAGATAGCTCCTGTTCTAAAGGAACTTATAATGATGAAAGAAGAAATACTACTAATAAATTTCATACAAAACATTAAGCATTCATCAAATTAATTTTTGTTGACTAACATAAGACGATATCATAGATATAAAATATCTATAACCTCTCTGTCAATGCTTATTTTTAAATTTATTTTTCTTATCTTATTATGCCAAAGATATCAAATAATAATAGAGTGGTAAGAATAGAAATATTTCCTTGGTCCCATTACTTATTGGGAAAACGGCTACATTTGATTTCTTAAAAATAACCCGAGGTGCAGCTAGGTGGCTCAGTGGATAGAGCACCGGCCCTGGAATCAGGAGTACCTGAATTCAAATCCTACCTCAGACACTTAACACTTACTAGCTGTATGACCCTGGGCAAGTCGCTTAACCCCAATTGCCTCACTAAAAAGAAAAATAACCCTAGTTTTCGTTTTATGTAAATGATTTTATCATGTTAATAAAAATTTGAAATGCCTGGCTTTTGTTTTCTTGTTTGTTTTTATGCAAATAAGTGTTGCATTTAAATATTGTCTCCACTTCTATTATACAATAACATTTAGGAAACTATCAGCATTATAGATAACAAGTTCTTAATGTACAATTTTTATGCCTGATATTAATTCAACTTTTAAAACGATTCATTAAAATGTGTTTTCCCATCGTCTTTTCTAATATTTTATGTAATAATTTCAGGTTTAAATATTCTGGAGGTATTATTAATGGTTCTCTTTTTGTGCCTTATTCTTCCCTTACTAGTTTCATAAACAAAAAGATAGATGTTTTACCTGAGGAATTTGTTATCTTTTTAATATTTAAACATCATATTAAGGGATAGTTTTCTATAAATATAGAATACATCTGTAAAGATCTTTTAAGGTTCCTATTTTGTGAATGTGTATGAACATTTCCATTTCTGGTTTCTGTTAGCTTATCCCTGGATAATTGCTCAACTTGGTTTATATGTTTATCACATTCTAACAATCAACGTATTAAAGTATTTTATAATTTTATAGAGTCATCTATTTATTAACTATGTTTAATAGCTTATAATAATTTATTTCCTGTGTATATCTTGTGACTTCATTTTATTTCATAGTGATAAGAACTTTAGAGAGTTTAGTGCAACTTATACACAAAAATAGATCCTGTGGACAAAGAACCTAATATGATATTGATTACATATGTGAGGTCATTCAAAATATATTTCCTTATTAGCCATGTGGCAAAATAAAATACATAAGAAGAGAAAAAAATAAAGAAATTGAAAAAAGTGCTTCAATCTGTACTCTGAGATCTTTAGTTCTCTCTCAGAAAGTGGATAACATTTTTCATCTTTGGTCCTTCAGAATTATCTTTGATAATTCTCTTGATCACAGTCTTTCACAGTTAAATATACTTACAATATTGCTGGCACTATCTATAATGTCCTCCTGCTTTTTCTCTTTACATTAGTTTATTCAAGACTTTGCATTTTTTTCTGAAATCATCATACTTGTCATTTCTTATATGACAATCATATACCACAACTGATTTAGCTATTCCTGAATTGGTGGATATCCTCTCAAATTTATAATTCTTTGCTACTACAGAAACAGCTACTATATTTATTTTTGGAAAAAAATGGGTCCTTTTCCCTTCTCTTTGATCTCTTTGGAATACAGACTTAGTATTGGCATTCAGGGCTCAACAATTATGTACCATTTTATAGATATTTGGTCCCAGTTTCAAATTGTTCTCCAGAATGGTTTGACTAGTTCATAACTCTACCAGCAGTGCATTATTGTCCCTATATTTCCACAGCCACTCCAGTATTTGTCATTTTCATTTTCCCTCATGTTGGCCAATCCATTGGATGATGTGGTATCTCTGAGTTGTTTTAATTTACATTTCTCTAATAAATTGGGATTTAGAGCAATGATGAAATAAAATTATTACCCTTTACGGAAGATGTCCTGAAATAGTTACAGAATCCTAGAAAATCAATTAAAAACTACTTGAAGCAATTAACAACTTTAGCAGAGTTGAAAGATATAAAATAAAAATACAAAAATCATCAGCATTTCTATATGATACCAACAAAACCCAGCAGCAAGAGATAGAAAGAAAAATTATACGTTAAATCATTGTACAATATAAAATACTTGGCAGTCCACCTGACAAGAGAAAGCCAGGGACTATGTGAACACAATTACAAGACACTTTTCACACAAATAAGACATCCAAACAATTGCAGAAATATTAATTACTTATGCATAGATTAAGACAATATAATAAAAATACTACCTAGATTAGTGGAATTTTTAAAATAGAATTTTATTTTCCAAAATACATGTAAAACCAAATGTTAACATCAGTTTTTTTGAAACTTTGTATTCCAACTTTCTTCCCCCCTCCTCCATTCGCACCCCCCACCCACTAGAACTCAAGCATTTAAAAATAAGTTATACATGAGTAGTCATGGAAAAATTCCCACATTAGCTAGTTGTGAGAGAAAACAGTAAAAATAAAACCTTCAGATTAAGGAATTGTCAAAGAGGAAAAGGAAAAAAAAAATTAATGTGTTTCCATCTGTTTTCAGATACTATCAGTCCTTTCTCTGCAGATGGGCTACAATCTTCATAAATCCTTCGGGGTTATATTGGATCATTGCCTTGCTGAAAATAACCACATGCTTCCCAGCAGATCATCCCCCACTATTGCTGTTATTTTGTATACAGTAAATTTCACTCTGCTTCAGTTCATTTAGGTCTTTCCAGGTTTTTCTGATAGTATCCTGTTCATCATAACCTAAATAAAGTACCTTAAACTTGACAAAGAATTTTCTTCATATTAGCCCAGCAAAGTAGGTACCATACATTTTGCCATTATATTCAATCATCATAACTATTTCAATTTCTATTTTAGCTTCTGCTTCTAGAATATCAGGGCAATTTTCCCTCACAATATCTTGGAGGATGGTGTCTAAACTCTTGTTTTGGTCATGGTTTTCAGGTAGTCCAATGATTTTCAAATTATCTCTCCTAGATTTATTTTCTAGGTCAGCTGTTTTTCCAAGGAGATATTTCACATTGCCCTCTATTTTTTCATTCAATTGGATTTGCTTTACTGTGTCTTGGTTTCTCATAAGGTCACTAGCTTCCATTTGTTCAATCCTAATTCTTAGGCAATTATTTTCATCAGACAATTTTTTAATCTCCTTTTCCATTTGGCTTTTCAAACTGTTGACTTTTTTCTCATGACTCTCCTGCATTGCTCTCATTTCTCTTTCCATTCCTTCCTCTCTTTCTCTACATCTTTATTCTCTCTCTCCTACTTTCTCTTCAAAGTCCCTTTTGAGAGCTTCCATGGCCTGAGACCAGTTCATATTTTTCTTGGAAGCTTTGGATGTTGGAGCTTTGACCCTATTATTATCTTCTTCTTCTGAGGATGTATTGTGGTCTACCTTACTGCCAAAGAAGTTTTCAATGGTCTTCTGCTTTCTCTGCCTACTCAACCTGGCTTACTATTTCTTGGCTTTTAATTCCTTCTTAAAGTGTGGCACTGCTTCCAGGACACACTGTTCAAGCTACAGCATGGCCCGGGTGATGGTTAGGCTTCTTCTCAGCCTGCCTGGCCTCACTTTCATTTGATTTTAAACTCTCCACCAAGGGGGGGGGGCGGGCTGCTTCTCAGCTCCACTCCTGTTCTCAGTTTCAGGGGATCCCAGGTGTTTGGGGTTGAGGAGGGGCAGGTTTTAATCTCACCTGGCCTGTTCTCAGGCCTATTTACTAAGAAACCTACCAGCAAAGCTTTCTGTGGTGTGGTTCTCAGCTTCCGATGAGACTGCTCCCCTCCCCGACCTGGGCCTTCAGCCGCTCAGGATTTCTTTCTGGTTGCCTGCTGGGGTGGGACAGTTGAATCCTTCCCCCCAGTCCACTGGTACCCCTGCACTTACCCCCCAGGCCAGCCATTCAGCCAGACCACGTGCTCAGTTCCAGAAGACTCCTGTGCTGCAGCCAATTCAGAGGCACTGGGGCAAATTCCTTGGGTGGGTGTCTGGTGTGTCAGCCAAACTGCGGGGTTAGGCTTTATTCGTGGCCCAGCATGGCCAGCTGAAATATATCTATAGCTGGAGAAATCTCTCAACCAGTATTTTTTGTGTTTTTTTTCTGCCCTGAGGGTTATTTTATTGCTATTTTGGGGGTGATCGTATCAGGATCCCTGTGCATTTAATGTCTTTCCTCCACCATCTTGGATTAGTGGACTTTTTAATGCAATAAAAATCAAACTACCAAAGAACTAATTTGTACAGCTAGAAAAGTAAGAAGAAAATTCTTCTGGGAAAACAAAAAGTCAAGATTATGAAATGCAAAATGGATGATTTTTTTTTATATTACATTAAAAAGGTTTTGTACAAAAAGAAGCAATGCATACAAAATTAGAAGGGAGGCAGAAAGCTGCGAAATAATTTTTATAGCCAGTATCTCTGATAAAGGCCTCATTTCTAAAATATATCAGGAACTAAATAAAATTAATAAAAATTCAAGTCATTCCCCAATTATGAAATTGTCAAAAGGATATGAACAGGAAGTTTTCAGTTGAAGAAATCAAAGTTATCTATCACCATATGAAAAAATGCTTTAAATCACTATTGATTAGAGAAATGAAAATTAAAATAACTCTGAGGTACCACCTGACACCTATAAGATTGGCTAATATGACAAAAAAGAAAAAATAATAAATACTCGATAAGGTGTGAAAAATTGAGACACTAATGCATTGTTATAGGAGCTGTCAACCAATCCAACCATTCTGGAGAGCAATTTGGAACTATGACCAAAGGGCTATACAGCTGTTCATACCTTTTGGCCCAGCAATACCACTATTAGGTCTTTGTTCCCAGGGAGACCATGGACAAGGGAAAAGGACCCACATGTACAAAAATGTTTATAGCTGCTCTTTTTGTACTGGCAAGGAATTGGGATTTGAGGGGATGCCCATCAATTGTGGAATGGCTGAACAAGTTGTGGTATATAAATGGAATAAAATACTATTGTGCTGTAAGAAACAATGAACAAAGATTTCAGAGAAACCTAGAAGGACTTACATGAACTGATGCTGACTGAGAGGAGCAAAACCAGGAAACCATTGTACACACTATCAACATTATGTGTTGATCAACTGTGATAGACCTGACTCTTCTCAGCAATACAAGGGTCCAAGATAGTTCCAAAGGACTCATGATGGAAAATGGTCTCCAAATCCAGAAAAAAAGAACTGTGGAATCTAGATGCAGATTGAACCCTACTATTCTACTTTCTTTTGTTTTTTCTGTTTTGAGGTTTTTCCCTTTTGCTCCATTTCTTCTTTCACAGCATGATTAATGTAGAAATATGATTAATGTGATTGTACATATATAACTTCATCAGATTGCTTGCTTCTTGGGGATGGGGGAGTGAGGGGAGTGAAAGAAAAATTTGGAACTAGAAATCTTATAAAAACAAACACTGAAAAATATTTCTAGATGTATCTAGAAAATAATAAAATACTTTTAAGATTAAAAAAAATATATTCTCTTTGTAACTATAATTTTGCAGCTTGAAAACAGCATGATTGGCTAAGTTGGACATCAACATTTGCATTATTATCCTGTGGATTCTGTAGATGTGACCCTTTTTTGAATAAAAAAGTAAATAAAATAAAAGTAAATCTAAAAATGCAATATAATTTCAAAAGCTACGGTATTCACAACCTTTTCCTCATCATATTTTACGGGGTTTTTAATAACTCCCAGGTTAAATTTGATAATCCCATTGCCTTTGTTGGTTGAATTTTCACAATGCTAAAGTGTTTTGTGTTTGCAAATTTTGTTTTGCTATTTGTTCAGCTTCTTCTGACGTTGTCTTCAATAAAGACAATTGTGTTTCTCAGTGAATCTGATATTGTATTAAGATTCCCTACACGTTGATCTACTTTCTTAAGTAATCTGTTTCTGTATCCCTCCCTTATTGATTTCAATTCCATCTTTATTGATTTCAGATCTTGTTTATTTCTCTTAATGAAATTATTCCTATGGTGAAGCCCTCTTCAAGACATATACATTCATTTCTAAAACTCATGTTTGTCATTTCCCTTTCCTCCTATTTACAATCCTTTGTGTTTTATTTTACCATTATATGTATCAGTTGACTTGGGGTTGTCTCTTTGATGCTTAAGGTTTAACATATTTTTCCCTTACTAAAAGGGAATTATTCTTATCAGAGGTAAATTGTTTTATTTCTTTTGCTTCAACTTTGTTTAGCATATTTTTACAATTTGTTTAGGTCATTAAAAGATCTATACTCCCCCAAATTCTTCTCTCTGACAACCTTTCTTTTCCTGGTTAAGATTCTATAATTCAGGGGCAGCTAGGTGGCACAGTGGATAAATCACTGGCCTTGGATTTAGGAGGACCTGTTTTCAAATCCAGCCTCAGATACCTGACACTAGCTGTGTGATCCTCGGCAAGTCACTTAACCCTCATTGCCCTGCAAATTTAAAAAAAATTCTATAATTTATAGTTCATAATATGATATAGTTACCAGGTCCTTTATCAATCCATATATGTATATAGATACATACATATGTATATGTGTATATGCATTCATGTATATAAAAACTTGTGTATGTTCTGTAGATTTTAGATTTTCTATATATGTATGCATGTCCATGTATATCTGTCTACATGTATATACATATTGTACATAGGTATCTTGTGTGTACACATAGATATTCATGCAACATGTATGAAATTGTGCACATATATATGTGTAAACAAAATACCAATTATATTACAATAGAACGCATATGCATATACACCTATATACACATGTGTACATATAAGCACATGTATGCCTACACATACATATACTATCCCTCTATCAGTTCATATTGATTGGCGCCTCTTCTGTAGTTTTCAGGTTAAGGAACCTGTTTGGGTCACTTAAATCTTAGATGACTTGCTCAGAGTCACACAGACAATATATATCAGAGGAAGGGATCAAAGCCAACTCTTCCTAATTCCACTATTCCATTCTATAGTTGGTAAACATCTTTCTAAAAACTCATGTCTAAAACTGAATCTACAGTAATCAATCAGTTATTCAACTTTGATATATGGGTTTATTAGTAGCATAGAACACAGACAAGGAAGGTATTTTCCTAGTTTCCTAATGTTTTTCATATCTGAAATCACGTAGGATCCTTAATATAGTCCAATTATATGGGCCTGTAAGAGTAGATAGACCACAAGTTGTTTAGAAGATTCTTGACATACAAATTATTATAAAAATATATTATACAATATATGAATTATTTAGGGTATATCAAACTAAGCGTATTTACTCAACTATTTAGATCAAATTGTTTAATCAATTCTATGAAATAATCAGTTATGGAAAGTAAAAATCAGTTATGGGATAGAGACAGAGACATAAAGACAAACAGAGGCAGATATAAGAGACAGAGGCAAAGAGAACAGAGACAGGGATGAGTGAACAAATTAGAGAAATAGAAAAAGGAGAAAAAATGGCATCCATTGTGATAAATGCTTTATAACTATCATCTCGTTGATCTTTCTAGAAACCCTGGGAATTTGGTACTATTATTAATTCCGTTTTATAAATGAGGAAACTGAACAGAAGTTACATGACTTGTCGAGTCATGCAGAACTTAAGTGTATCAGGCCACATTTAAACGCAACACTTACTGACTTTAGACCAAGAGTTCTTTCTGCTTTACCACCTGGTTGTATTTAGTAATAGAGAGGGGTGATATTTTTGACATTTCTATTTTACAATCAACAATTGTAACAAAGCATTGTTGAGAACTTGTTGTCGACTGGTTATTATACTGCATGCTTGGAGTTATGCTTCTCTTCTTTTCAAACATTGCTCCCTCTATAAACTCCTTAAGGGCAGGTATGGTTATTGTTGGCGTTTTTGTATTTGCACTTGGCATAGCACTTAACACATAGTAAATACTTAATAAAATGCTTTTTGATTGGTTGATTGATGCCAGAATTTTAAAAATGATATCATTGATGCTTTTAGTATGATTACAATCTAATATCCATATTCCCAAACTTCCAAGTTATGTGATGTTGGCCAAGTCATTTCACTTGTGTACCTCTTTCCTTTTATGTAAAATGAGCTGTATTTGCTGAACAGCTTATAAAATTTCTATGGCTTGAAATCAACAATGATACATGAAACAAGGGTAGAATCCCTGGTAGAATGTGATTAGAAGCTAATATTAAAGGCACAATTCATTTAAAGCTTGAAGGATTCTCAGTCTTTGGGATGGGATTTGAGAGGCATCTTGACATAGTGGGGAACATGATGAATTTGAAGTCTGAGGACATGTATTTGATGGAACTTTAGGCAAGGCACTTAGCCTTTCTGATTTCAGTTTTCCTCACCTGCAAAATGAAGGGTTTAGACTGGATGACTTAAAAGGTCCCTTATAACTCTAAATATGTTATCCCTGTAAATTCAAAAAAGAGCAACGATAGTACTTTAATTAACCTTTATCTGAGGAACAAAGGGCATAGATGCATAAGCCAAGAAATACATGAGTAATAAAAAGGAAATGCAAGTGACAATATGTGAGTCACATTTCAGATATTGTAATAGATTCAAGTTCTTGTTAATACAAGTGTTCACAATTGATGTGAAGATTCATCCCGATTGATTCTTACATATACCCTTTTATAAACCCTCCAGAGGAGATCTAAATTGTCTATGCTTCAAAATTGGTGTGGACTCTTGCCCTGAGGCCAATTAAACCAGAAATCCAGTGCATGTGAACTATCTTATAATTGGGTGAAAAAGGTAGGGATGAGGGGGAGGTTTTTTTTTTTTTCCTTTTCGGAGACATGGAATTAGAGGATGAAAGCCTGAATATGAATCCTGGGTTTATTCTTTGTTAACTGTATAACTATGGATAACTCATTCTTAATTCAATTCTACAAGCATTTATTAAGTTCCTACTCTGTACAAGAAACTTGGGCAACAATGCTAAAAATGGAACAGCCTTTTCCTTTAAGAAACTTAGAGTAGGGGCATCTAGGTGGCACAGCGGATAGAGCACTGGCCCTGAATTCAGGAGAACCTGAGTTCAAATCTGGTCTCAGACACTTGACACTTACTAGCTGTATGACCCTGGGCAAATCACTTAACCCTCATTGCCTCACCAAAAAAAGAAAAAAAAAATGAAACTTATAGTCTCCTGGAGGAAAATGACATGCCCACAGATAAATACAAAACTGATATAAAGATAAGTGCAAAGACATTTGACAGAATATCGTTAGTAATCAAGGAGATCTAAGATCAGCCACTTAAGCTCCACCTGGAAGATGCCAGGACACAAAAGTGAAGAAATAGAGAGTATTCAGGTGAGAAAATTCCAAGGTCTTCCCTCTCTCTGGCCTCAGTTTCTTCATCTATAAAATAACCAACCATCACTTATTGAGAACCTATGGGTCAGAAATATGGCAAGCACTGGGAGGAAAGGTTTGGACTAGATTATATCCCAGCTTCTCGCTTGTTCAAAATCTAATATTTTGTCATGAAGTGGGACATGAACATTGAATACTAAAAAAAAAAACAAAAAACAATTAATATTTTTATTCACTATGCACCAGCCTTTAAAAATCTCACTGAATGAAAGAGTTAAAAACAGCACCTCCCCCCCAAAAAAAACCTGAAATTGCAGGTCCCCAAAAGAAATGCCAAAATACTATGGTGCCACTCATCATTCAAAGAAGGATGAAGTGACAATGTGAAGGTCTTTATCTTGTATTTATGTTTGTGAACAGATAACATAGTCTATGTATCATGAACAAGATTGCCTCAAAAGGAACATAACTACCAAATCGAAATGAGAGCCTATCAAAGTTCTTAACCTTGTAAAAGGAGAAAGTTGTTGAAGAAGCCAGAAGCACATATGAGGACCCCAACAGGTTGGTGGTATGTGGTATTTACAAATACTTTCCTGATACTTCTAGTTTGGGGGGGAAAAAAACAACTCTGATTTATATCCCCTCTGAAGTTTTTTATTTGTTTGTTTTGTTTTATTTTTGCAGGGAAATGAGGGTTAAATGACTTGCTCAGTATCACACAGCTACTAAGTGTCAAGTATCTGAGTCCAGCTTTAAAATCATGTCCTCCTGAATTCAGGGCCAGTGCTTTATCTACTGTGCCACCTAGCTGCCCTGTCCTCTGAAGTATTAAAGACAATAATTCTGCTGTGAAAGGTTAGAAATACACCATTGTGTATTCTACCTTCTGGTAATCAGAAAAATTGAGGGTGTATAAAGGGGACAGAGGATATATATGTGTGTGTGTGTGTGCATATGTGTTTGTTGTGTGTGTGTGTGTGTGTGTGTGAATGTGAGCAAGAGAGAGAGAAGCCAGGTGGCATAGTGAATAGAGCACCAGGCATGAAGTCAAGAAGAATCAGCTTCATAAGTTCAAATCTAGCCTCAGGCACTTACTAGCTGTTTAACCCATGGCAAGTCACTTAACCCTGTTTGCGTCAGTTTTCTCATCTGTAAAATTAGGTGGAGAAGTAAATAGCAAACCATTTCAGTGTCTCTGACAAGAAAACCCTAAATGGGGTCATGAAGAGTCAAATATGAATGAAAATGACTGAACAACAGTAACAAAACAATTGTATATATAGATGTATATGTCTTTAAAATAACTTTTTGTCCTCGTTGAAATATTTCTTCTTCTTCTTCTTCTTCTTCTTCTTCTTCTTCTTCTTCTTCTTCTTCTTCTTCTTCTTCTTCTTCTTCTTCTTCTTCTTCTTCTTCTTCTTCTTCTGGCAATTGGGGTCAAGTGACTTGGCCAGGGTCACACAGCTAGTAAGTTTCAAGTGTCTGAGGCCGGATCCAAACTCAGGTACTCCCGACTCCAGGGCCAGTGCTCCACATCCACTGTGCCACCTAGCTGCCCCTCTGTTTCTTCTTAATGTCATCGAAAACTTCTCATTATAAGTGCCAAGAACATAAAAAATTAAAATAAAGTTTCCATATACACAATAAAATAAGATAAAACAATTTAGCAGTACCTTTTATTGTAAGCAAGAAATGAAATTTAAGTAGATTCTCATTTTTGGGATGACATGGCTAACAGAATTGTATGTGTGACTATATTGTAATATTACTGAGATATAACGAATATTTAAGCAAGCAGAATCAAAAAAGCAATAAAATAATGATTCCTTTTGCAATATGCTTATAAGACTATGTAATTTACATATAACCATATACACATGCATATTCATATACATGCAAATAAACATATATATACATATGTATATATACCCATGTACATATACATACACATGTATGCATACACTTATACATATCCACATCCATATCCATACCCACATACACATACACATATACATACACATACACATATCTATTTGCTTTTGAGAGTATCTTCTATAAAGGTCATTTTTTTAAACTAAGTATATCAATGATTTTCCTTTGCATGTACATGGGTCTCTTGCAATAACTCCTCCAGTTTTTCTTCATTTTTTTTCCCTTTGTAATTTCCTCCTTAAGAATTGATCATAAGGGGCAGCTAGATGGCGCAGTGGATAGAGCACCAGCCTTGGATTCAGGAGGACCTGAGTTCAAATCCGGCCTCAGACACTTAACACTTACCAGCTGTGTGACCCTGGGCAAGTCACTTAACCCCAATTGCCCCGCAAAAAAAACAAAAACAAAAAAAAACACATTAAAAAAAAAAGAATTGATCATAAAACTCATGTTGTTCAAAGATAGACTTAGAGGTCTGAGGTGGATATGTACTTCTGTACATAGCATTTGTGCTCAGTTTTACAAGAACTGAACAATTGATGAATATAAAGGGATATATTTGTGCCATAAGAAATAAAAATGTGAAAAATTCGGAGACACTTGGGAATACGTATACAAGTCAATGCCAAGTAAAGGAAACAGAAAGAAGAAAAATGTATCCATAGACTATGATAATATGCAAAGAAAACTGCCTTAAAAGACAACAGGACTCCAATGAATGCTATGACCTTTTCTGACTCCAGAGGCTTACATCTGTCTTCTTTCAGGAGAGGTGATGGACCAAATGCGGTAAATGAGATTTGTGTTATTAGATGTCATCAGAGTGTTGGTTAGTTTGGCTTCACTATACAGCTTTGCTATGAGAGAGAATAGTGGGATAGTAAAAAGATTTAATGTCAATCAAATAAAATAATATCTAATGTCTAAAAATATAAATCTAGATCACATTATCTGTCCAATTCTATTTAATATTTCTAGCTCACATTCGAAGGAAGGTGCTTAGAGTCTAGGCAGAAGACTTGGATCATCCTTTTTGGCTCCTATTCTAGATATTAGATAAATAAAATACCACAATATTTTCATTTAGCTGAAGATAAAATTACTTTTTCTTAGGATCTAGTGTAAATTTCTGTGAATTCAGTGTCTGGAAGGAATGTCCATCCTAATGGAATTTACTGTTCAATAGTAACCTAAGTGACATTTTGGTGACAGAGGTAGGCAATGAGCACTCAGTAGAGACTTGTTGATTTCCTTCTTCCTTTAATGAGGACAATAATAGTGATGATAACAACAGTGGATGACATTTATGTAAGACTCGTGAGTTTAACAGTTCTCTATATACATTATTCCATTTTATTTTCCAGTTGATTTTGCCCCATGAAATTAAGGAGTACCTTGAAGGACATAAAGAAAATGTCTTCTTGTTCGAGGAATTTTATAAATGGATTAGAAATTAAATCATCAGGTACTAGAATATGGCTACTGTTTAACAAGGTAATTTATATAACTTGTCATAATATTGATATGATTCAAAAACAAATGAATCTAATAGTAATTATTTGAAAGACATTGTGGAAAATCCCTCACCTTTGAAAAACTTAAAAGTTAAAATCTTAAAAGTTTTCTATGACACAATTAACTGAAATTCTGGTCAATTGAATTCAATTCGGTTAGTTCAGTTCTATTAAAAATGCACTTGCTACTAACAGTAGTTACTGAGCCATTCATTTTAACAATCTACATGGTAGTGGACACCCTGTTACTTGGTCGCTATTTGTAATAGCAGGGAAGAATAACTCTGTCTTTCTACACTGACCCCCAGCAAGGTAAAGGAAGTATCAAAATAAATGTTGATTTTATTAAAGAAGCTTCTTTTTAATCATCAAAGGGCTACCCCTTTGATCACCTGGATTCAAAACTAACTTGAGTGTATATACTTTGTGTATTGTATTAAGAGAGTGGCATGTCCACTATATTTCAGACCTAATAGAACTTAGAATGCAGAATGTAAAACATTGTTTCTACTTCTTAAGAAGGGAAAAGGAGGAAATGAGTTAATTAACCATGGAACATGAATATACCATAAAAAGTGAACAGACTTCACAGGAAGAAGTAAATAGATCATAAGAATCATGAAGGTTTTTTTTCTATAAATTCTGTCCCTTTTCCTCTCCCTAGTATGCCTCTCCCTTCTTCTCCCAGTGAGTCATTCTATTTTTTTTCTTAAGAAAAATGTTAAAGAGGAAGAAGGGGGGGACAATAAAATTAATCAATAGATCAAAAAAGACTAAACATGTATGATGTTCCCCACACATCGATCTCTTACTTTTACAAAGGAGTTGGGGGTAGGAGTGTCTTCTCATTTTCATTCTTTGTGGCCATTCTTTTTCTCTGTAATTTCATAACATCCCCCTTTTTATTGCTTTGTGGCTTTCTGTTTACACTGGTTCATTCTTTGTGTATCTGTTTTCTTGATTCTGTTTACTTGACTCTGCATCAGATCATGCAAGTCTTTTCGTGCTTCTTACTATTCATCATAATTCTGGCTTCTTACTTCACACTAATATTCCATTGCATTCATATATAATAACCTTATAGTTATTGTTTCAGCTAGTTGAGGGAAGTAAAGGCTCTCCTCCAGGTACCTCTTCTCTTCAGATAAGGGGAAAAATCATTTTCCTCTCTCCACTTCCCTTTAGCTTTCCCCCTCTTTCTTATTTTCTCTCTCCCTCTACCCCCATCATACTCTCTACTTCTCACCTTCTTTTCATTATTTAAACCACTATATTCTACCTAGCCCTATGGCCAAATCATATGCTCTAATGACATGGCACAAAGTTCAGGTTGCTGAATTTCCTAGATATTTATTTGTCTGTCTGCTAGGCTTTGGGTCTAATGACCCATCCGTAATACTTATGGGAAGCAAAGATTATTATGTGAAAATTGATTAGAAAGGAAAATAAATATTGTTATCTAAATTAATATGCATAAATAAAAATCTCTCCAAGCCAATTCACTGGGTCCTTTTTCATTCACTTAGTTCTCTCTGAATAGAAAAATAGGTAAGGTCTTGAAGAAATTATATAATTTCCAATTTGTCTCAACTATATTTTTTCATTTTAAATATGAACCCATCACTTCTATCCATTAGAAATAACCTCAAATATCCTGGGAGAACATGGATTATTAGTTATCTGGGCCTACCAAAATGCAAACTTCATTTAATGATGATTTGGCAAATTTCAATGGGTTGAGAAAAAAACAACTGTTAAAATGAGATGTAATAAAAAGTAATGCTTTAATAACCCCTTTTGACATAATTATTTTCATAGGTAAGATGGATTTGATTCAATGCACCACATAATGGTTATACGTCAAGAGTTACCTTTAAATAATGACTGGAAGAGATCACTATTTTATTAAAGCATAAGACTTGACCATGGGGCCAAGTTGTATATTCAGATTAAAAAACTTACACATACTTTTTTTTTTTTGGGTGTCAGGTCCTCCTGACTCCAAGGCCGGTGCTCTATCCACTGCACCATTTAGCTGCCCAGACATACTTTTAATGATGATGAGCATGATTCCAATCTCATAGCTTAAGTATCTAAATGTGCAGTGCAAGATAATTATCTCTCTGGCACAATTTTGCTTTACGTTGTATAATAAATGTTTGTTCCAAGAAAGAAAAACACATCCTCCTCCTATAATAGTTCTCAACTTGTGTCCTGAGTACTTGTGAGAGGGACTAGGGAGTTTCTGTATAGGATTCTCAGAACCAAGACTTGTCACTATGATATTCTTTAGCTCCAATGAATTAATGTATCATTATATGGCATAAAAATATGCAGGCATGTGTCCTCTAACTACTCTTTAGACATTTTATGTCAAGACATGAACAAGAGCTACACAGAAGGAGATGTGACCAAATTCTATTTTGTAAAGAGGAGGAAGGAATCATGTCCATGACATCATGTAGCCAATGAGGCATGGAAACATACCTTCTATTGACTTACTAATATCATGTATGTGTACATTATTCCAAGTAAATGAATATGTTATTATTGATATAATCAAAATATATTTATAAACCTTACTAAATTATTATTACTATTGCTACTACTAACATTCATATAGCACTTTTACTTTTGCAAATCTTTATAAATAGTATGCCATTTGATCCTAACGATAGCCCTGGGATGAAGTCAATATCATTGTCCCCATTTTAAAGATGAAGAAACTGAGGCATAAAGAGGTTTAATGGTTTGCCTAGGTTCATGCAGCTAGTACCTCATGATGGATTTTCATGTATTTTCCCAAGCAACAGGGCATCACTGTGTAACATATTATTCAATGTGACACCATGAATAAAGAGGTGACCTCAGAACAAGAAACACAGTTTGAGTCCCTCCTCTGATATACCCAGATCTATGTGTATATGTGACTGGCTAGTCAAATCTCTTAACTCTCAGCACCCTAGGGAACTGTTTAAGAGAAGATATTAAAGCATAGGCTCAGATTGGCACTGATAAAGGGACTTCCCAGCCAAGAATGTCCTATCCCAAAGAAATCATAGGTCAATTTCAAATGAAAAAAAAAAAAAATATGGAACCATTTCTTCTAGAAGCCCAGGCTTCAAATGCACACTTTTTTCTTCAAGAATGTAAAAAGACCCTATACTGCTTGCCTAAGAAAACATCAATTACTGCACCTGATGACCGCGACCACACACCCCAGTTCTATGATTTCCTGGTGTCTCTGCAACATTTTAAAGTATTGAGGATACCTCCTCCTGGAAATACCCCTTAGCTTGAGGTTTTTTGAAACTTCTCCCTCCCAATTTTAACTCCAATCTATTTGACTGCTCTAACTCAGTCTTCTTTTAACGGATTATTATTCCCATACTATCCCCTAACAGTGAATATTCCTTGTGTCTTTTCTTGTTTTCTTTGCTTCTCTCTGTGTGTACCCTCTTCTACATCTCACTAACTTCCATGGGTTCAATTTTAACCTCTATTCAGATGTCTCACAGGTCCATATAGCCTTCCCTAATCTCTTTCCTGAGCATTGAGCACTTGTTCCACATAATTCATTATTTGCTGTATAACTCCAAGTAGATATCATTTAGCTATATTTATTCATTATGCCCCAAATTGAATTCATTAGCTTTCTTCCTTGGACAAACTACCCTCTTTCTGTTTTGGGTACCACCATTCTTCCAATTGCTCCAATTTCATAATCTGAGCAAAATTTTCACCTTTTTTTTTCATTCACCCTGATTTAGTGTCCAGATCTTATACTAATTTCACAAGAAATCTTGTATCAATTGCATTGTCTTCACTCACAAGGACACCACTCTAATTCCGGTATTCTGCCTCCTTTGTATACCTCACTGTGAAAACCTCAACATTTAAATCCTGTCTTCCATTGTCTCACTCGTCCAAACCATCCCCCTCACAACCGCAAAACTGATATACCCAAAGCATAGGCCTGACATTTTCTTCCAGAAACTTCAATGATTCCCTGTTATCTCTAGGATGAAATGAAAATTTGCTAGTTTGGCTCCACAGAGTAAGATGCTATCGAGTGAAAAACAAGATCACAATTTGTCTTATCTTTCAAATGCAATAGAAATATTAAAAAAAAGGTAAGAAACTGAAGAATGGAGTAGGTGATCAACTTGATCTTAATTATTCTTTGGGAATAGAATCTTAAGGAAAAAAAAACTTATTCTGATCAATTTTCAAGAACATCATCCTCTCTCTAATGTGATTTTTAATGACTTAAAATATACATCCCCCTATTTCCTGTGATTATTTTCCCCTCCTCCAGTTTACAGTATTAAATATTTTCTTTTTAGAAACTGAAATCTATTTATTGTTTTAACATCAAAACCATTGTACAAGCACTGAGAAGTCAACATGGGAGCTCAAAATTAAATTCAGCTCTTTCTGCATTTTGGCACAGAAAAAAAAATCACAATAACTTTGTTTTCTAAAAATATGCTGATAAGGCATATAGCTCAAATGATTTTTTTCTGCTTTTTAAAAGCTTATTAGCTAGGGACAGCTGGGTGGTGCAGTGGATAGAGCACCGGCCCTGGAGTCAGGAGGACCTGAGTTCAAATCCGGCCTCAGACCCTTGACACTTACTAGCTGTGTGACCCTGGGCAAGTCACTTAACCCCAATTGCCTTATGAAAAAAAAAAGAAAAAGAAATAAAAAAAAAAAGCTTATTAGCTCTCTAAAGTGGGAAAGTGTAGTCCCAAAACTATATTCTGGACTCTTCAAAGGAATACACACCTATAACTTGGACAAATGAAAAACAAGCATATGAGGCCAAATTATCATTCTGTTACTTCCCTATCCTGAAATTGGTTTGCACTTTCTTAGACAAGCTCACATTAATCCAAAACATATTTGTAGACCAAAAAAAATCTGGACTTTTTGTATTCACCTAGATGACCTGCTTCATTTTTACATTGAGGAAGCAGTCAATGTCCCATGGTGGACTCATGATGTGGGTTCCAACTTGTCTGTGGCATATAATAGCTGTGTGACCCAAGAGAAATCATTTAATATCTCAGACAACTTGCTAACTCTAAAAGTAGTAAAAACAGTTGTTGAACTGCTATGGTAAATGGTATTTGCTCAGTAGGAATTCTATAGAAATGAAATCTCATATTGGGACTGAATAAAGAAATAGTATTGAATAAATAATTATAGAAATGAAATGAATTTAGTGTAATATGGAAAGAGTAATGCTTTGCCTCTCGAAGTTATTCATAATTAGCAACTCATTTTTCCTCTAATTAAATGATTTATCATCCATCCCATTGAGTATCACCTCAAACATCAACCTTTGATGTTTTGACATGGCATGAAGGTGGCCTGGGATTTGACATAACATTGGCAGCTAAGCACACATCCTGACTCAACCTGCCAAGAGGGAAAGGGTTTGACTATCAGCAAGGCAATCGATTATGTGCATTTTGGACAAAGACCAACCTATACTCAACAGCATGCCCAACAGCACATGACTAATATTTTTTGTATGATGACCTGTGACATAGACACAAATTATAAAAGTGAACATTAGGGTTTGTGAGACCCCCATTTTCCCTCCACATGGATCATGAGAGAATTCCTTTAATGTGGAAAAGATTACTTAGGCTAAAACTAGGAAGGCAATTATTCCATTTTAGTATACACTTATTGGGCGAAATCTGGAAATTATGTTAATTCTGGGGATTTACACATCATTGATAAAATGAAGAAATACAGAGGAGGGCAATCAGAATGTCGAAGAGCCTGGAGATCGTTTCTAGTGAAGGACTAAAGGTAGTTGAAAAGAGAAAGGTTAGGTGAGGGAGGGTTAGAGCACAATAGATGTTGTTAGTATCTGAAGATCTATCACAGTTGGGGAGATTAGATTTGCTTTGGTTCCTAAAAAACAGTGATCAGGAATTGATAGAATTTCAATGAAAAGGGAAACAAGACATAGATGAACTGATTCTGTGACATCATTAATATAGAGAATGCCAAGTAAGAAAACTCCTCGTGTTAAGTTATTTAGCACCTTCTGTGCTACTTAATAATCTTAGCAAGTTGATTGGAGCACAAGGAAATCATGAATTGCACACATCTAGTATTTAGTTAAGGTAGAACTTAAACCCAGTGCTTCCTTATTTTAAAGCCAGATATCTATCCATTATGGAAAATGGTTGAAAAAGGAATTTATGAAAATAAAAAAAAATTAATCACTTATATGCCAAATTTAAAAGTAACAAATATAGGTGTGTTCTCAGGAGAAACCACCCAACAATTAGAATTATCCAGCAGTGAAAGTTATCCTTATGAAGGTGTCTGGTGGCATAAATGAAAATGAGCTGCTCAATTGAGATTTTTAAGCAAAGACCAGATAATCTTTTATTGTATATATAGGGTTCTTGATCAACTTTAAGTAGATGAAGTCAATGGACTCTGAGGTCTCTTCCAATGCTAAAATTTCTCGAAAAATTACCCACTTCTTTCACTGTCTATGCATTCTTACCATAATATCTTTGCTAAATGGAAAACACACTAACAATCCTGGAGGAAATGAATGAAAAAATATTTTAAAAGAAAAAAAAATTAAATGAATGACACCCCTAGTAACACTTTCTCTCACACAAAAAATTAAACTAGAATCTATGAAGTATATAACACTAATTGAAGGAATTTATTGAACATGTTCTCCTCTGAGAAGGAAATAAAGGAGTGGGCAAAATACTGGTCTGATTGTGACCCAGCTCAGCAAGATGCATCATTTCATAGGACAAGGGCTTATCTTGCTTTGTGCACACTTTAAGCATGAATACTGATAGGATGAAAAGAGCTGGTGTTTATGCACTAGCATCTTGTAAAAGGGATAAGGAACTTGACAAATACTCGATGAGAAACACTGTGGCATAGTGGATAGACAGTGGAAATCAAAGCCCGGGAGACCTGACTTCAAGTCTAACATCTGATATAATACTGGCTGTGTGACTCTGGGCAAGCATTTTCAATGCTCTAGGAAGTCTCCTAATACTTGGGGTTGCAGAAAAAAGTGGAGATCCATATTGGCATATAACTGTCTCACCTGGGAATTTTTTACATTAGTGAATCAGAGGCCCAGCCTCTATCATTATCAAATATGTTAATTTTAGAGGCATAATGGGCACAGATTAGGTTGATTTGGATACGTGTTAAAAAGTATGCTTTGAGATCACATCCCACAGAAATGCAAAACTGGACATGATGAGAGTTTTCTTTAAAAATAGTCTACAAGCATTTATTAAGCAATATGTCAGACTGTGCACTTAGCAAGGATCAATTTATAACACAAAAATACAATAAAATGTAGTAGGAGAAGCAGTAAGGTACAGTGGGGAAAGTATAAGTTTGGGGGTCAGATGACCTAGATTCAAATCCTTGCTCTCTGATTTCTACATATCTGGACTTGGGCAAGTCTTGTTTTGTTTTGTTTTGGTTTGGTTTGGTTTGGTTTGGTTTTTTGTTGTTTTTGTTATTGTTGTTGTTTTTAACTCTCTGAGCCTCAGTTTCTAGCCTGCAAAATGTAGACCTTTGGATTAAGTGAATTCAAAGATTCCTTGAAATTCTAAATTGATAATTTTCTATCTTAGCAAAAAGGAAATACTGATTGCTATTGTATCAGTTTGGAAATTGTCAAATCACTGACTAGTTGTAGGGTTAAAACATTATCAAACTAGAAGACAAAGAAATGAAAATAAGATTGCATGTAAGCATGAAGGCTCTAACCAACTACTTTTGAAATATCGACTTTCTGGGTGCAGCTAGGAAGTGCAGTGGATAGAGCACCAGCCCTGGATTCAGGAAGACCTGAGTTCAAATCTGGCCTTAGACACTTGACACTTACTAGCTATGTGACCCTGGGCAAGTCATTTAACGCTTATTGCCCCACCAAAAATAAAGCAGTGGTGTCAAACTCAAATACAAACAGGGGCCACCAAATCATTCATGAGGCTATGGGGATCCTGGCAGGTAGAATATTGACTTAGAAAAAAACATATCCACATTATCTATGCTCTACTATATTTTGTTTTCTTTGTTAAATATTTCCCAATGATATTTTAATCTGGTTCAGATCACACTCAGCCAAGTGTTGGGTATTTCTGGTTTTCATTGAAAACTTTTTAAAAAAATATTATAGAGGGATTAGGGCAAGCTAATCTATAAAAAAAACTATAATTCTCATGAAGTAGTAAAAAAAAATTCTGCAGAAAGCTTATCATGTTACGCAAGCAGCATGCCAGATGCACTGGAGAACATTGGTCACTGAACCAGGAGAGAAAAATAAATACTCATAAAATGTAACAGATCCATAGCTATTCAATCTCCTTTGAAAATTCTAGGAGGATACCACATGTGGTCCTCTGAAATCATGCCACATCAAGTACTATGCAAGAAACCAGCAAAGATGTTTGAGGATGAATTTGAGTCAAGTGCGTTTATCAAACACTAGCTCAATACAACTTTTCAGTATGCTGTGATGCTGAGATAATAACGCTAGTTCCTGATTAATGAAAATAATGAATCCCTTAAAAATGTGGCCTTATTCCATTCTCATTGTAGATTTCCTTTTTGCTGGAAGCAATGACCATACTTTACATAATTACAACTTCAAATAATGTGAACTAGTATGCAAGCCACCACTTCAAGTAAATTCATAGTTCCCACTAATCAGGACATAGATCAAAGGGTGTTTATGAGGAATGTGTAAGTAAGTCTGATTACTAAAGAAATGGGAATTGTTATCCTGGCCACCATCATTGCTACAGCTGCTGCTGCTTCTACTACTAAAAGAAAGGAAGTGGCAGCTGCTGCTGCTGCTACTACGGCTACCACCACTCACTCATAAATCCTGTTACAACTATATTAGAGTTGTGGATATGTGGTAATACTATTGACTATAGAAGGGTACGGAAGCCTTGGTTCAAATGGCTGCTATCTTATAAAGTTTAAGAAATTTATAATTTTAAATATCAGGAAGAAACAGGGTACTCATTCAGAGAGAGAAGACTGAAATTTTATGTCATGGGGGAGAGACAGAACAAGATGGGGGGGGGTAGAGAAGGTAAGAGAGTGGGGAGGATGGGAGAGAAGGGGAGGGAGGAAGAAGCAGAGACAGGGAAGAGAGAAAATAAGGGAGAGTAGAGAGAGAAAGACACAGAGATAGAGAGAAAGACACAAATAGGGAAAGACAAAGGGGCAAACACAAAGAGAGGGATAGGAAAGAAGAAGAGCGACAGTAAGAGGGAAAGAAAGAGAGATGGAGGGAAAGAAAAAAGATACAGAGACAAAGGTTGAGACAGATAAAGACAGAGACCCAGAAATAGAGGCAGACAGAAAAAGATAGAGAGAGACACACACACAGAGGTAGAAACAAGCAAAAGGTGGCAGGGGAGTGGGGAGGGAGAAAGACAGAGACAGAGAGATCTAACTTAGATCATGTCAGTACCCCACGTAGACGTTATGACAGGACACATTTCCGTGCATTTCATTCAGCATTTTAATGAAATCTGTGCTGCCATCATTTCCTGTGGTAGAAGCAGCAACATGAGGTTTCTTGCTGCTCTGGGTACCTAGAAAAATCAACAAAGCTTTTTTACAAATGTTTCAGCAGCAGGAGTGTGGGCCAAGCTGCAGCCCTTCCAGGAATTAAGGCTTCAGTGTTTGTTTAACAAACAGGACATTAATACCCTCTCTCCTACTGCCAACCCTGGAGAGCCCCGAGGAAAACCAGCCAGGGGAGCAGAGATCCTGTATTCACAATTTCCCCCTCCCACAGGTGTGAGAGCTGGTAGTTTGGGAAATGGGTGATGAGCCTGCCTCTTGTTTCTTTGAAAGGCTTGCTATTTACTTGGAAGAAGGTTTTAAGTCAATATTCTGTACTTTTCCTTTGATTACACATAGTTCACTTCATCTAGGTGGTAAGAGATCAATTGGAAATGGAGGAGCATTGAAGAGGGGGAAGTTGGGACATGATGTGAAGGGCCTGACAATCAACTGCCTATAGCTAGACAGCAAGTGATTTTGTATCTTCTACTGCCTGGCATACACATCCTGAATCCCTACTCCCTGCTATCCCAGACCCATCTACTTCAGCCCCATCCCTTTGGTATCTCCTTAACACCCTTCCCTACTGCTCCATTGTACCCTTTGGAATTTGTCATTTTTAACAAACTGTCCTTCATATGATACTTGTGCCCCTCCCTCAGAAATTATTCTTCCACATATTTTGTATTCATATATATTTCTGTGCTCTGCCAGATAAAGTGTGAGCTCCTCCAGGATAGATGCTCTTGTTTTTGTCTCCCTAAAGGCTAGCGGGAGGACTTTAAAATAGCAGGTACATGCAATTGTTTCCACAGAGCAATTCCATTGTGTGACTGAACTAGATGATTTCGCCTTGACTCTCATGGGCCTATGAGGGGCTGTTGGGTTTATGCTCATATTTCAAGGTCCTTTATTCTCAGTCCTATGGAAAGGCCACTAAGCCTTTTGCTTAGTTTTGCATCTCCTTGCCTCCATCAAGCTCTTTACTATTCATTGTGATCTGATTTCACTGATACAGAAATGTGAAAAATGTCCATATTTTATTTATACTACTTCTTTAAGTGAGCTAAATTTCAGTTAGAGGTGAGTAAAAGTAAAGAAGCATTTTCCCCATCCAAATTCACAGACACATTTGTGGCTCATGGCTCCCAGATTTAGAACCGTTGGAGTAGAGGGCCTCTGATTCTCCATGTAATTTTAACTCTATGATTCTATTATAGTATATTGTAGCATATTCTATTATAGTATATTATAGTAAGTGGCTATTTAGGCACTGGTAGGATGAAATGATAAGGGCCAGAGACTCTCACCAAATGTTCTCTATTATTTACTTTTGCAGTTTCTCCTGGGTTCATTATTCTGGGATTGTTTGTCTCCTCACTGGGGAAGGGTTGCAGAGAGTAGGCTTCTGGTGTTCCAATTCTATGCCCATCTCAGTTTACTGAGGAATCATTTGCTTATAGGTTCTAGTCTAAAAGGGAAGGGAAAAAAAATACTAAATATAAACATTTGAAGAAGGGGGAAGTAAAAAATACTGAATAATGTGATAAAATAATGGAATTTGGCAGATGCCCAGGGGCACCACCTGATTGATTTAGTATTGTTTGAATTGGGTGAGAATGAGAAACTGACTAATACTTACTTAAGGATGATTGGATGGAGGCCACACCTGGCCCTGAGTGACAGTGATGTGTTGGTATACTACTGATGTAAGCAAAAAAACACTCTCAATCAACCAGCTTGAAGGACCTCCCCTTTGGGGGGAGGGAGAGAGGAATGAGGAAGAGGATAATCTCTTATAGAAGAACTCTTTTTTTTTGGTAAGGGATAAGTTCATGCCAGTAGGGAGACAGAGAACAGGAAAGGTCCCTCTTGGTCATTCAAACACCATCTTGGTGGTGAAAGAATTCAAGTGGGCTGCTAGGAAAGGAAAGGTTTCTGTCTCTCTGGCTATACCAAATAGATCCAAGTTTTAATAAACCTTTAAAAGCCTAAACTCTTGCTGAATTTATCAGTGATATTAGCCAGCTTCCCCCAAGACTGGGGCTGGGGCAGATTAGAAACCACAATTTAGATTTTAAACTACATAATATAAACACTTGAATCAGGTAAATGGCAGGCATTCCCATACCCAAAATAGGGAGTGATAAAACCAATAAAGAATTACACAATTATTACCATCAATTAAGAGGCTAGTATGAAAGCATCGTTAAATGATTTTCAACAAAATCACCCATTAACTGTTTCATATTTCATCTCCACTGAATACAGCCTTGTCAAAGGATCAATGCCAGATAGGCTTTTTCTTGCCTAAATTTCTCTCTCTTCATGGGAGATTCTTTACTTCTCTAAATAGATACTTTCTCAATTTCATGCCACGACTGTTTATGTCCCACAATGCTGTACATTCCCCAAATGAAAAAAGACACAAATGATGGACACAAGCCAAAATTGTGTTTGTCTGGGAGGCTATGAGGTCATGGCTTTCAGCCTGATGAGAGTAAGGACTTTCTATTCTTCTGACCCTCTAGAGCTCAGGAGGGCTGTTCTTAAACCTCAAAGCTAAAAATATAAATTCAAAGAATACCTGTGCTTGGTCAGAAATTGGTGGTGAGGAAAATTGCTACACCCTGTATACCCAATGGAGGTGTCAGACTAGCATCCTATGATTATTGCTATCTTCCCCCTATCAATCCCATTCCTACTTTACACTGTAGATATGTGCTTACAAGCTACACACACATACACATTTTCCCAATTCAAGTCTGTAATAGAAATATGCAGGGGGCAGCTAGATAGCACAGTGAATAAAGAACCAGCCCTGGATTCATGAGGACCTGCGTTCAAAGCCAACCTCAGACACTTGACACTTACAAGCTGTGTGACCCTGGGCAAGTCACTCAACCCTCATTGCCCTGAAAAAAGATAAAGAAATATGCAAAAGGAAAATTAGTCTCTTTCTCCCTTGTGCCTTCTGCCAACAAATATCCCCACAGACATTGAGACACAATAGAAAGATTCCTAGCTTTGAGAGGACTTGAGTTTGTATCCCAGCTCTGTTCCTTACAATCTATGTGACTATAGACAAACCATCTAACTTCTCTTGTCCCAGTTCCATCACTTATAAATTGAGGGGGCTGGCCTAAGCTGCCTCTAATGTCTCTTCCATCTCTGTCACATATCTTAATCAAGCACTTTTGGAAAGTCTACACAGCACTGAAGAATGATTGTTGCTTAGGAAGATGGCTGGGGATAGGTGGGATGGGGTGAGCCAGAGCTTGAAGCCACCAAATGATATCTACATTATAAAAGTAAAGAAACTACCCATGTAGGGAGGGGAAGATCAATAATCAAATTTAAAAAACAAAAAACAAAAACCTACTGAACATATAGAAGAAGCCGCACTTCATAAAGCAACTTGCCTCAAACTGGAAAGTCTTCCATGAAACACCAAAGACACTTTGTTTCAGGAAATTAAAGGATAACACAAAAAAATTTAAAAGCAATGATGTTGTTTGGGGACTAAAGTCAGGCGATGGCTTTCTTTCACTGAGCCTTCGTTGTTTGCCAGGGATTTTTTTTTCCCTTTGGGGGACTGCTAGCTCTTCAGATGTTTTATTTAACTCTGGAAACTTCCATTATATTTTATCATTTTCTGGAGCAGAGGATTTTATGAATTTATCTCTTTTATTCATTTAATAGTGATTCCTCTTCACTGAACAGTAGCTCTGGTCTCCATGCATTCCCTCCTCCTCTGCATTAAAATTCTGGGGGAAAAATAAACGCTTTTTTAAACTATTAAGTTGATGTTCATGTTTCACTATATCCACAGCAGCTAGGTAGTGATAAATCAAAGATTCTTTGTGGTGGTTGGTAAAGAAAACAATAGAGGAGAATGAAATGAAGCTGAAAATTGGAGGGAGAATAAAGAACTCCAGAAAACATAGATATTATATGTATATAGAGGATGAAAGTCTTTAAGAAAGCTTAGGTTATATTCAAGAATATTGCATAGAGTGGACCATCTTGACTGCAATGTGAAAGAAAAATATTGTGGAGGCTGAAACTTTAAACATCACAAGATGAGGTCCTGCTGGATGTATGAGGAAGAAGAAATCAGTAGCATCAGGCAGTGGGGTGGAGTTGAAAGAATTCTGACCTTGGACTAGGACAGACTGGATTCAAATCTCACCTCAGCATTCTGGCTGTCTGATCATTGGGAAAGGGTTTCTGCTTTTCCCATCTATAAATGGAAGCTGCTAATGACTATAATACTTTCTGGACATTGTTAATATGATGATGGAGGAAGGTAATATATGGAAAATACTTGAGTAACTTCAAGTTCTCTAAAATGTTATTATTACTAGTATTAGCATTATGACTGTTATTTTTCTCCTTCATTTACCTGATTCATTATGGTTGTCCTCATATTCAATATAATACAGAGAAGTAGCTGTACAAATGATGAATATAAAGTCACAGAGAAGCATGGAAAGATGTCATCATCATCCTAGATGGTGATGAAGATAAATGCCATTCTATATAGTGTCTTAGAGTTCACAAAACACTTTCACACTTTACCGAATTTTATCCTCAGAACAACCCTGTGAGGTGGGCATATAAACTGATGTCAAGTGGAAAAATCAAGAAAACAACAATGGAAAGAAAAGAATAATCAGTCAAATGTCATAAAAATTAAGAAAAAGTTTGGCCCCCAAGAGATATATGGGATGGTACCTACCGTCCAACTTTACTGAAGATTATAAGTAACATATGTGGAATACTGAAAATAAGATTAAACTTATAAAATGTATTTTATTTATCTTGTTGATTTTTTTATTATGAGAAAGAAGAGAAGGAAGGATTGATAAGTGTATCTACTACAAAAAGTTTAAAATCTCTCTAAAATTTGTTTTAAAAGAAATAGTATGAGTACAAGTTGTTACCATCTGATTGCTCTTTCAGGTTGAATGTCAAGCAGATGATCGAGCAGGTGGATAAAATGACTTCTTGCTTTAAATAAGTAAAAGTATTGGGATTTAAATTCATCTTCTGAATAATCACTCAAAGCATCATCACAATAATTCAGCATCAGATAGCATGATAGGGGTGATATGTAATTCCTCCTGTCCCACATGGTTTTGCTTTCTGCTGTAATGTCTCTATATCTTCAATCTTGTTTTATTCTCAGTAGTTAGACTTTTTTGAGAACTTGCTATGGTGGAATCCAATTAAAACATAGTGGATAGTGTGAAGAATGTAGAGTCAGGAAGATCTGAGTTCAAATATTGACTCAGTTACTAGCCGTGTGACCTTGAGTAAGTTTCACTTAACTTCTCTTTGACTCAGTTTCATCATTTCTAAAATAGGAATGGTAACAGCACCTAACTTCAAGTGTTGCTGTAAGGACCAAATGATTTAATCTAGGTAATTTTTAAAGAATAATATATTTAATATAGATCTATATTAATATCAATTATCAATGATTATATAAAAGAGTTTTTTGTGAAAATAATCAATTGAGAACCAACAATGAGGGAAGTCAGAAAAGATGGAGGAAATGATGATTTGAACCTTTATACTTGCTAGGGATTTTAAGAAGTGGAGGTAAGGAGGGAGAACATTCCAGGTATATGGCACAACCTGAAGAAGGAGAGGTGGTTAGTCATAAACAAGGAAAAAACATTTGAATTAATTTCATGAGAACATGAAAAATCTATATCAGACAAAACCATCTAGAAAGATCATTTTCGGGAAAAAGAAATTGTACTTCATAAAACTAATACCTCAAAATAAACCTTCCTGGGAAATAAATCTAAAAGAAATTGCATGATACAGTGGGGGTGGATGGGAGGGGGGAATCACTGATTCTTACAAAGAAGACATAGGATCAAATTTCACTTATAACATTTACTATTTTTGTGACCCCTAAGGAAGTCATTTACCCTCTCTGGGCCCTACTATCCTCATCAGTATGAGGAAGAGGTGGGAATAGACAGCCTCTTAGGACTCTTTTAACTCTTCATCCCTAAGTTTCAGAGAACAAATAGAAATGTGAGTCTATATTCAGATTCTTATACAGTTTTATTCAATTCTTAAATGAATGCAGGAATTTTTTTCTCAGTTCAATAAAGTGCATGTTTGGAATCCAGTTTCAGTTTGAAGAAAAAATTCCTGCATTCATTTCAAAACATTTCAGCATAGCCCGACCCTGCTACTACCCTTCTTATTTAAGTGTCCACTTATGGGTATGTCTGCCTGAAAATAGAATGTCCCATTAAGGGGGGCTCAAAGGTGCAGGACTAGTAAGCAAAAAACTGAACAAGGATTCAGAAAGTGCTGGAAATCCTATGGGAATTGATATTCTGTGTCTTGATATGTGTTCTCTGAGAATGGTGACGGCTTTGCATTAAGCTGGTGCTTCCAGGCACTGGTATGTTTGGGCTCCAGATGGAAAGAGATTGTTTGGAGAAAGGGAGTCCCATGGAGACATCATAGCCTGGAAATGTATAATTAGAATTTCACTTATCAGTATAATGAGGAGTATAGTCAGTGCAAGTTGGAGGACTTCCCTGTGTGTGGATGAATACAAAGAGTATGTCCCCTGTGGAATTAACTAACAATGGAAGATATTTGTCTGATGTTGGGAATTCTGTGTACTCTGGATGAAACATGTTTCCTTTGGGGAATCTCCTTCACAAATCATAATCAAGATAAATAATCAATGGAAGAAATTGAACGAATCTGTCTTTCTGCTAATAATGTCCATGATACCATGAGTCAGAAATTCCAAATGGTGTTTAAAAACATGAAAGACAAACAATGTTTCTTCATTATATTTTTTCACATAATGATTACCTTTTCTATTATTTGTTCTTTGACTCAGTTATTATTTAAGATTTTGTTAATTACTCCATTTGTGTCTGTTTCTTTACCTTGTGCTCCCTGAATTTGTTGTTATCATTAATACAAATATTATCTTTTATTATATTATATTCTACAAAGAATGTGCTTATCATTTCTATTTTAAAAAAAATTTGGGGGGGGATATCTCAGTGCCCTAATACATGCCTAATTTTGCGAAAATTCCATGTGGTGCTGAGGGATATTTGCATTCTTTAGTGTTCATATAGAAAATTCCTTAAGTGTTTTAGCTGTAGTTTCTCCAACAATTTGTTCAATAAGTACATGTTCTCTTAGAAATTTCCAAAATGAGAGAGGGGCATAGAAATTTCTCACACCAATTTTATTACTGCATGTATGTGTGTATGTATCTTTAAAATGATAATCAGTTAATGTTTCCTTTATACATTTCATTTATAAATTTACAAGTTAAGACATTCAGAGCATATGAGTTCAGTAATGATATTGGCTTGCTGTCTATGATTCCTTTCCACATAATGTAATTTCTTTATTGACCTTTTTAAAGTTTTTGACCATTTGCTAAATCTGATAGGATCATTTTGATTCTTGCTTTTTTTTTTAGATTTATCTGATGAATATTTTTTCTAGCCCTTTATTTTTATCTTATGTCTTTTTAAATGTAGCTTGTAAGCAAAAATTATGGGGATTTGGTTTGTTTTTAAATGAGATAATATTTGCAAAGCACATAGTATGGTATGTGTAATGTAGACATTTAATAAATGTTTATCTCCCTCTCCATCCAATCTGTCACTTTCTTTCATTTCATTGGATCACTTAACTCATTCACATTTAAAGTTCTGAGATAAGTTTATATTTTTTTCTCTGTCTCCAATAATTTTAATTAGAATTTCCCCATATTCCTCTGTAAAAACAATGTGTTTGTATACACACACCTACATATATATGTATGTATATGCATGCGCATGTGTATATGTTTACCATGTGTATGTTTTCTACATACATGTACATTATATACATACATGCATACACATATACACATAAACACACAAACATATAAAATGCCTTTCCTTGATTTTGGAGTTTTGCTTAACTTTTCTCTTTTGATTTTATATTTCTCTTTTTTCCCTCAGCTATTTAGTCAAGTAAAATCCTTCTCCTCTCCTTCAACTTATTTTCTACATTAGTTTTTTAAATATTTCATTTTCTCTGCTTTTCTTATACTAAAAAAAGCATTTCTTTATCTTATTCTCTTTAGGACTTATCTTACCTTTCTCTCCATTCTGTAAAAAAAAAATAATTATTATTAGCTAATCTAATCTGGAAAATTATAGAACTGGCCTTATTTGAAAAATTATGATTATATGAAAAATTATAAGTTTAGAGAAATTATAATTGGTCTGTAAGTCCCATCTGGGTCACCATTCAAATGTGGAAATATTTTAAATGACTCGGTCTAATTTGGGGGGAATAAACTGACTGGAGGACAAATCTAGGGACTTTTGACTAACTGGCTATTTAACCCTTTAATTTCCTATGGGCTGTTAAAAATTTATCCACACTGCTCCCAAATTGATAAGCAAAAGATTAAGAAGCATCTTAACTAAATAATCAAAGCAGAGTTTACTTATGAGATACAATTTAAAATTAAGAATACAGGGAAATAAAATATACAACCTGACTGCATTCTGGTGGGTGTCTTTCCACCTGCTGCGCCTGGAAATTTTTTAATACAATAAGGGTCATTGCCACCTCTTGCTTAGGGTATGTTCCACTTCCACTGCTCAGCTCCTTTCTTCTAACTCCAAGCCCCTTTCACTTTGCCCATCCCCCTGCATCTGACTTTCCTCTCTGTACTGCCACTGCTGAAACCCTGTGTTTCTTTCTCACTGACCTCTCCTACCGTTCTCCTAGTGCTCCAGTGTCCTTCTGTTCTCTTAATCTTCTGGCCTCTCCCAAGCTCTGAACATCTGCCTCTTTCTCTAGTCCGTTAGCCTTCTCCTGTGTCCTTCTCCATTCCCTTAATCTTGTCAGCCTCCTCTAGCTGTCTAACTCCCAGCTGTATCTATCTATCTATCTATCTATCTATCTATCTATCTATCTATCTATCTATCTATCTATCTATCTATCTATCTATCTATATTCCTTCTCTTCACTCAAATCTCAGGGCTTCCTGCACCCCCCCCAATCTAATTGCAGCTGGGGGAGAAAGCTCTAACGTCCAGTGCATACCACACCCAGGTCTCCAGAGGCCCGTGCCCCTGCTGTGTACCCAGGGACCTCTGTACTGTCTATGCTAGAGCCTGGCCTGGATGAGCCCGGGATCTCTCAGATAGATCCTCTCAGGTTGGAGGGAGCTGGGGCTTTCCCCCCAGCTGTCTGTCCTGGCATCTTGTACAACCCACAGGGATTTTTTGCTCAGCTGAAGCAGAGGGGGAAGGGCACTAGCCCTACACACAGAAAAAACACTGAGGGCCTAAGGCTTTTTAATCTCAGCCCAAAGGTAGGGTCCCGAAATCAAAATAAATTTCCACAATTCTCTGCTTTTAGTCTCTGATTGACTCCTTTGCCTTCTTTCAAAAATATTCAGCCTAATCATTCTCTTCTCAGGGAAGGAAACTTTGTTCATATGTATCACACACACACATACACACACAAATGCACAAACACACACACACACTATGCCTACCTGAATCTCTGTTATATTGATAGATGCTTTCCTTATTCACTAGATTATTTTAATTTGTGTTTATGCTGCAATCAACAATTATTGGCATAAATAAAGTTTTTACTTTTCCTGTTTAATTTCATAGCTACTCAACATGAGAAATCTGCTGCTACAAGTTAGCAGAATATTTTATCAACAGCTGTTTGCCTGGGGGATATTAGGAAACTGGCAGTGTCTCACCACTGTAAGCCAAGCTGGGCAAGAAAGAAGAGAGGCCCCAGAGCAGCCAGAGATCATCATCCAGGCCACCTCTATTTACACCCCAGCAAGACCATCTTGATGAATCTCTTTCATCTGTGCTGTTCCAAAAATCCATGAAGCCCTTAGAAAGGGCTGCTCTGGGAAGGTTTGGGGCACTGGGAAGGCATCCCTATTGTCACCTGTGATTTTCTATGTTCACTTTTTCCAAGCTTTTTCTAGGAGATGATTGACAAGTCCCTCTGAGTTTCCAAACCCACAGCCTCATCTTGCAACAGAGCCTCTAGTATTATACGAGATCATTCGCCATCAGAATTAGAGCTAGCATATTCTTTTTCATTTTCTGGATCACCTGTTTTATGACATTGCCAGCTGCCCTGTGGTTTATAGAATAGACCCAAATGGGAAACTTTCTCCAAAACTTCATGGACAAGAAATCTAGTAGTTATTCTTGTTATTAAAGTAATTCCCTTATTTTTAGCCCATCTGGGGAAATGTTTTTTAACTATATATGTACACATGTACATGTATGTATACACATGCATGTGTATATACATATACATGTATCAGACTCTGAATTTCACAATTAGGTCATAAAAACTCAGGGATAGAAAATTTAATTTCCCAGTACCTGGCACATCATCAATGGATCTAATTCAAATTCAAATGTATCAGTGTAATAAGTTCCTACTATAATCTAATTCAATGATAAAAGTGGTTCCAGGTAGAAAGAAGCTTACATTCTAATAGAAGTGATATCATGTACCCACTCCCCCCTCCCCCCCAAAAAAAAGCAATAGGGGAAAAGCTGAGATCCAGCCAAAATAATGTCAACAAATTAAGGAAGGGAGAGTTCCATCTCACCTGGATTATGGGAAATCAGGAAAGGATGCCTGAGATCCCTCTTCAAGTGTTTAAGCACCTATGTCACATTTTAAAGTTTAAAAAACATAGATGGTTTCTTGTATCTTGCAGATGGTAGCTAGCATCCTCTCCCACCTTACAATGAGAAGGTAGTTTGTAGTTACATGAAGTAGTGAGGCAATTGGGGTTAAGTGACTTGCCCAGGGTCACACAGCTAGTAAGTGTCAAGCATCTGAGGCCTGATTTGAATTCAGGTACTCCTGACTCCAGGGCTGGTGCTCTATCCACTGTGCCACCTAGCTGCCCCAAGAATCATATATTTTGCAGAGGAAGGAAACTAACAGAACAGAGTTCAATCACATCATTTTACAGTTGAGGAAACTGAGGTATGAGAAAGAAGTGATTTATCAAAGGACATACAGCTATTAAGTATAAGAAAGTGAGTTCAAACTCATATCATACAGCTAAAATCCTAGAATTCTTTCTTCTGTACCATCTGGTCTCACATTGATTTCAACCCAGCTTTCTTGGTAGGGCTAGCAAAATGCAAAGGTGGAATACATAGCAACCTAAATTATCTGATTTGTAATCTGACCAAATGCCTTCCTATCCAAAAATAACCTTTTCTTTCCAGCCAAATATGGACCATGCATGAACCAGTCATTTCAATTAAAGATATTTAGATGTGTACAAAATTCAGGGGTTTATATGATCATATATTTAGATGTGAATGAGACATTTAAGGTTACCTTGACCACTCTTTTCATTTCCTAGATGAAGCAACTGAGTTCTATAGGGGTTAAGTGACCAACACCAGGTGACATACGCAATAAATGGAAGATTCGAATTTTAACTCAGGTCCTCTGACTTCAGCAATCTTCACACTGTGTCTTGCAAGGAGAAATTCCAAGATGATATTTGTCAACATCACTTTTTTGGTCATGTCCACCTTTTTTGCTTTCCTTTGAAAATAGGTCTTCACCCAGTTCTATATCCTGTGGTAAATAACCAAAATAATCCTTGGTTCCTTATCTCTTGGTAGAATGGGTTTGGAGAGTAAGGAATAGGGTGAATATTCCTTTAACCTATTAAGCCTCAGACATCCTAGTTTTCCCATGATTTCATGGTAATGACACATTTACATAATGAGCTCTCATTTTTGTTTGTTTGTTTGTTTGGTTTTGCTCTTTTTTCCCATCTTTGCAAACATTTCCTTTTTTTTGCTTTGATTAGAATTTTATTTTCCAAAATATATGTAAAAACAAATTTTAACATCAATTTTTTAAAACTTTGTGTTCCAACTTCTCTTCCTCCCTCCATTCCCATCCCACACCCACAAAAACTCAAGCAATTCAAATTATGTTATACATGAGTAGTCATGGAAAAATTCCCATATTAGCTAGTTGTGAGAGAAAGGAGTCAAAAATCCCCAAAACTTCTGATTAAGGAATTTTCAAAGAGGTAAAAAAAATATGTTACCATCTGTTTTCAGATACTATCATTTCTTTCTCTGTAGATGGGCTACAATCTTCATAAGTCCTTCAGGGTTATATTGGATCATTCAAATAAGGCTCCAGCCACTGTATGGCCAAAGTGAGTAGACCAGAAAGCCAGATGAGAATTGATCAGGAAAAACAGAATTCAGGGTAAAACTTGTTCGGTATTTCCAAGGCATTTACTAAGATCAGTTGATTAAAGCACTTGCAAACTGTGTTTATTTCCTTTTTACCTTAAGTCTTTTCCCCTCTTCCCTGTATTTATTTTCTTAAATAGACCATTTGGCTTTTGACTCTGGGTGATCCTCAGAGCATTCAGCCTCCTTTCTGCCAACCAACCAAATGTTTAAATGGAATAATTTAGAAATACATCCCAGTACCCCATAATCTTTTAAGACTCAAGATTCAGAAAGCCTAATTTTGAAGTACATCAGTCATCCATGAGTGTATCCATTAAGTATTGGAAATTAAAAATCAGGTCAGTGAACCAAGCTCTTTTACCCAAGTAGGTATTTAATGGAATTGGCCTGGGAGATGGATTACACCAAGAACACTGGTCATGGTTCTGCCATATGAAATTTTCAAAGAAAACACTTCAATACAGAGAAACATAAGATAAATAAATAGCAATTGCTGAGAGATTGAATTATATGGGGTAAAAAGAAGAGATGCACTATTAAAAAGTGTTCATTTACCTTTTTAATTTTATAAATCATGACAATGCCTTTTTTTCCCAACATAATTATTGTCTGATATAACCCACCTCCTTTGAATCCTCCCTTATAATAAAGAAAAATAGTTAAATAAATCCAATGGAGCTAGAAACTGTTCATTACAGCATATACAGAATTTTCAATGAGAAGGGAAATATTTTCATCATTGATCCTCCAGTGCCAAGATGGTTTCTTATACTATTTGTGAATATTGTTATAATTATGGTGTTTATTTCACTCTGTATCTATTAATAAAAGTTCTAGATTATCTCCCTGGATCCCTAAATATATATCATGTTTCATGCTATGATTTATTCCATGATTGTTATCATGTATTTTATATTATTAAATGCATGTCAATGGATTCATATATTGCCTAATCGGTAGATCCCTTTTTGTAATTTTTTTGTTACCACATGCAGAAAACAAGTTTTGCCATAAATATTTCGATATAGGACTTAGTTGTACATTTCAGACCTTCTTTGGGGACATGACCCATGGTAAGAATGATAGATTAAAGATTATAAATATATTAATTACTTTAGAGACAGAATTTTAATGAGAAAAAAAAGACACCCAAAATTTCATTTTGTATCCAAACTTTTTCAGGGGAGCTAACACTGCTTCAGCTATTGACCGAGCAATCAACTGTGAAACATAGAAACTCCTCTTTCAATTTGGCCTGGCACAGCATTCTGTTTGTTTATTTGTTTTTGTAAAGTAGGACTACAAATATTAGCTCATATTTCTATATACCACTAAGATTAAAGATATTTTCCTTATATCAATCCTGTGAGATAGGTAGTATAGACATTAAGCATGTACTCATCTACTCACTCATTTATTCATTTTGGAATGGATGTGAGATTTCATCCATGTGGGGAATTCCCAGCAAGGAAATTCCTTCACTGATATAGCTGAGCACTTCTATGGCAACTTAGAATTTTTTTCTTTTTCTCAATTAGTGAGAACTTAAGTTACCTTCCCAGCATCATACAACCTGTTAGAGATGGGACTTGAACCTAGTTTTCCTTTACTGATGCCGGCTTTCTAACTAGTAGGCCATAGCTGCCAAAAAGAGCTTTGTCCACATTATTCCAACAAGGCAATTGTGACCCAGTAAAGGGAAATAATATTCCCTGGTCATACAGTTTATAGGATTGACATTTAGGATTTGAACACAATGCTCTCCTGATTTCAAGTGAAAGATGCTTTCACATACCTCACTGCATTTCCTACATCAAGTTTGTTCAGAATCACTAAATTTCCAAGGTGAAACTCGAACCTTAGTCCTCATAATTATAGATCCAGTTCCTCTTCCACTAAAACATCCTGCTGCCATGAAATTGATCTACATATTTCCTCCATGGATTTTCCACAGACCTTAGTTCAAATGTTTTTTCTAACACACACTGGCTGTGTGTATGTGTTATTTCCCTTCTTCCTAATTTTAAAACCGTTAGCTGGAGGCAGGCAAATACAAGGGAAAGCAATTGAGTCCCTGACTTTCCACTTGAGAAAAGACATTTTAAATACAGTGTTAAAACAGAGCCAAGCAACATCATGGGGGAGTTACTAAGGCAATCCACTCCTTTGCCCTTCTTTAAGCTAATCATTGTAAATGGTGCACACAGAGAAAAAACCCACTTTTGCCCAATGGGAGAGGCATTTTAGCTTCATTTCCCCATGGCTTTTTCATGAAAACCCATGAATGTTTCTGCTGAATGGGTTTGGAACTCCCTATTCTCCATTACCCATATCACACAGAAGGGAAAGTTAGATATATTGTGAGGTTCATATAGGAAATTTGTTTTCTCTAATTTTATGAAGTTCTACCTCCATTAAACTCTTCCTTTGATGCATCACTGGAATGGGCAGGTGATCATGAACAGGTCACTTCACATCCCTTGGCCCAGTTTCCTCATCTGTAAGATGGGGTTAGTGATAATTTTAAGCATCTATGTCACTAGTGTGATGAAATAATGAGATTTAGCAGATACTCAAAGACACACCTGGAGATTAATATAGACTGATTGAATCAAGTGAGAGTGATTAACTGCTGATTAGCCTACTTCAAGTTAACTGGATTGTAATCACACCTTGAGAATACCTTCAGAACCAATGGATTTGGATGCTGCCAACCAATCAGCTTGAAGCAGTATGTAAGGATCGCCTCTGTTTCAGACCTATAAAAAGCTTCCACAATCAGTTTGCTGGAGAGAGTTTGTGATTGAAGCAGGCTTGTGGCAGAGGACTTGAGGAAGAACCAGACCAGGCTAGAACTCTAGGCTAAATAGGCTTTTTTCTTAACTTTCTGAACTCCATGGGAATATCTTTATGCTTTAATAAATATTTAATGCCCAAGGACTGGTGCTAAAGCTTCTAATTTAAGGCAACCACAATTTAGATTTTAAACATCACACTAGGTTATTGGAAGGATATAATGGAATAGTGATTGTACTACTCTGGGACATCTCTGATTTCTCCACCATGCCCAGAAAAAGCATCACCCCAAAAGCTCCCACCAACTTAGTACTCCACTTATATAATCCTCTATAACTCTGATTGGAGGGTGGAGCCATGCACTCCAAAATTTCCATTTAAGGAGAAATCTTAGCTCAGAATGTCTAATCAATTCTCATCTGATTACATTACTTTGCAACTTCTCTGAATTATTCATCATGTGTCCACATTGGATATCATTCCTAGCCAAGAACCCAACTACATTTTGAGCTTCCTTTCCTCTGTTGACTTTCCCATTAGATTGTACATTCCTTTACAACAGAGAAAATCTGTTGTTTTTTGTTAGTTTATTTGTTGGTTGGTTTGTTTTATTTTGTTTTGTTTTGTATTTGTATCCCTAGTGCTTAGCATATTGCTTGGCACATTGCAGATGCTTAATACATTTTTATCATCTGATTAGTTGACTGAATATCTAAAGATGAAGCAACCTTAGTACAGGGATTAAAGAGCAGGTCTAAAGGCAAGAAAGTCTTGGGTTCAAATCTTTCATTTTACATATTCTGGATGTGCGACCCTTGGCAAGTTGTTACTTAATATCTAGGTGTTTTAGAAAACTTCTTAAGATTATACGTTGCAGAAAAGGAGCCAAACTGCATTGGTAGAAATGTTGTCTTCACCTAAGATTCCCCTAGACAAGTGAAATCATAGGCATAGCACTTATTCCTCATAAGAGTAACTTCTTTCTATTTTCCCAGCAATTTTTGTTGAATAGTGAGTTTTTGTCCCAAATGCTTGGATCTTTACAATTATCAGACAATATATTACTATGATCATTTACTACTGTGTATTATGTACCTAATCTATTCCATTGGTCTACTAAACTATTTCTTTAACTGTCCCAGATTTTTTTAATGATTACTACTTTGAAATACAGTTTGAGATCTGATACTGGTAGGCCACCTTCCTTCTTATTTCTTTTCATTAATTCCCTTGATATCTTGACTTTTTTATTATTCCACATTGATTTTATATTTTTTCAGTTCTATAAAACATTTTTGGTAGTTTGATTGGTATGGCACTGAATAAGTAAATTAATATAGTTTGAGTTGTCATTTTAATTTATTGATCCAGCCTACCCATGAGTAATTAACCTTTTTCTAATTGCTTAGATCTTACTTTATTTAAGTGAAAAGTGTTTTGTAATTGTGTTCATGTAGGTCCTGAATTTGTTTTGGTATCTCTTGGCCCTCTAAATACAGAACTTCCAAGTTTCTACCAACTGGCCCTTGGCCAGATGTAGCTCAGGGGTGCCTACTGTCCAAGAAGTATCCAATGTTTTATTTCAGAATCTATTCCTTGTGACAGAATGAAAAGAATCCTGATCCTAGAGTCAGTCAACTTGGTTTCTAGTCTTAACTCTGACATTCACTGCTGGTCAGAAATTAATTTGAGCTTTACCTCTCTGAGTCTCAGTTTTTCTAATCTGTAAAATGGGAAATGGGTTCCAACAACCTTGCTCCTAGGCTGTTCTGCTAAAGACATTCCTAGAAACTTAAAAGAAATCTGTGAATGGTAGTTATTATCATTTCTGCTACCCTGATGGCTTACTTGAGTTTTCAACCCACATTCTTCCTTTGATGGAATGACTAACAATGATTTGTCCAACTCCCAAACCATAGATTTCTCCTCACTCTCTGCTTATAAGTATTCTGCAAAACCCTGCCAAGTTTCATCCCCTACTTTTTATCCCTAACCTTTCCTTAGCTCACCAGTGCCTTGACTTTCTGCCTAATATCCTCCAGCTCCAGGAACCTTGGCTGATGGGTTGAGATAAAAAACAATCCATTACAAAATGAGACAAATAAGTCAAATCAGCAAACATTTATTAAGTTCTTACTATCTGTACCAGACACTGTTAAGCACTAGAAATATAAAGAAAATCAAAGAGTCGAGCTCAAGAAGTTTACAATCTAACCACGGAGACAATATGCAAAGAAATATGTAAAAAGAAGAGACAATATAGAGAATAAATTATGTATGATGTACATGATGGCAAGGGAAGTTATGAGTTCATAGACCTAGAATTGAAAGGTGCCTCCAAAGGCATCAGGTCCTGCCCTCTTTTATAGAGAAGGAGATTGTGGCTTACAGAGCTTCAGTGAATTGTGCAAGATCATACAGGATGGGGGGCGGCTAGGTGGCACAGTGGATAAAGCACCGGCCCTGGATTCAGGAGTACCTGAGTTCAAATCCGGCCTCAGACATTTGACACTTACCAGCTGTGTGACCCTGGGCAAGTCACTTAACCCCCATTGCCCCGCAAAAAAAAAAAAAAAAAAAAAAAAAAAAAAAAAAGATCATACAGGATGTTTCAGATCCTTTGAACCCAATTTATTGACTTCAGAGTCAAGATTTTTCCACTGGGAAATCTCACTGGGTAGGAACCTAAATAGTATGAAGAATAAGTGATGATCATGCTGTACCTGGGAACTGTGAAAATGTCTATAGTAATACTTCTAGTAAGTCATATTATTCTAAATAACTTGTTTTATGTCTTGTAAGACCTAAAGAAAATTCCAAAAGTAAAACTCTCATAAAGTGAATCTAACTTTTCCCCAATTCCCCTTCCCCCACTTCCTATAATAGTAGTAGGCCTCCACCAGTGGCAGACGACTATGGTTAGCACCTTGAAGAACCACAGGCCACAGTGTGGCTGTGCAGTCCGATAGGGGAGCCGCAGCTCCTGAGTGACTTATAAACATTAACTGCCACATCCCGTGTTGTATCTACCCCATGAGGAGTAGCTGGTGTGTCCTCTCTAGAGTGCTGGCCTGGGCGGATCAACTGGAAAACAAGCTGTTGCCCATGCAGCGGGTTTTCCCTCTCCGCGACACTGGTGGATCCAAAGGAGAGGCAGAGCCAGTACAGTGTGGCACCAGTGCCACCGCAGGAGTTGCCAGAGGGATGTGATGTCCAACATCCAACTGCCTAAGGGACTCCGACTCCTGATTTTTCCTCAGGGTTAACTCCCAAAGCCTTTCCCATATATGGGTATAGCCACAAGGCAGTGGAGGTTTAAAATCAGGGTTTCCTTCCCCTAGGTGGTTGCCTGCCAAGGCTAATGAGACCCACCTGCCTGAAGTGACTGGTTTTAAGGCACCAGTGACTTGCCTTCCGCCATGAGAAGGCCAGGAGTTGGGCTTAGGTTGTCAGAGGCTATTTGAGACACACGCTATTGGAGCATTTTATAGAGAGTGGGGGCTTATCCCCACTCCCACCCCAGCATGACAAACCTTTGTGTTAAGGGCTAAAATTCTAGCTAGTCTGTCTAAAATATCTAATGAGTGGTCGCCAATAAATTATAAGCTTTAGCAAGAGTTAGACTTTTAAGCATTTATTAAGGAGAATAAGAATTTGGTAAAGAGAGAGAAAAAGGCCTAGATTCCTATCTATTAAAGGGAGAGCACATTTCTAGCTCCCTTCTCCGCCAGCGTCCTCAGGAAAGAGAGCGCGAGACTGAGCGCCAGTCTCTTCCTTCCTCCTCCCACTCGTCCGCGTCACTTCCTGATGCCTGGTCTTGCCCTCAAAGACCTTCGCTTCATGGGCAGAACTCCTCTACAGTAAGTATCCAGCAGGTGGCGTTATTCCAATCGTTACATTTGGAACCAAAAGTCTACAGCACCTGGTATTCCCAGGTGGTCTCGCATCCAAGTACTAACCAGGCCTGACCCTGCTCAGCTTCTGAGATCAGAGGAGATCGGGCGTGTTCACAGCAGCATGGCCACTTATCCCCACTTCCTATAATAAATGGAAAAAGGTAGTTTTAAATAGCAGTATTCTTGAAGTGTTTTGTTTTGTTTTGTTTTTGTTAAATAAGTGTGGGACTGAAAGATCAAGGATATATCCAGCTATGATAGGGATGGCTAACTGGAAGCTGACTAGAAGCATGGGGTCATTTAAAGCTGGAAGGGTCCTAAGAAAGCATCTTGTCTAATACCTTCATTGTAGATATAAGGAATTCTCCCACAAAGAGGTTGTAACTTGCCCAAGGTCCACTGATAGTAACTGGTCAATTCATGATTGGAAAACCAAGTTACAGGATCATAGATCTAGAGACAAATGGGGCTTCAAAGTCCACCTAGACTAGCTTTACACATTAGAAATAAGAAGACTGAGGTTTAATGAGATGGGAAGATTTAGCGAAGATCACACTTAGTATAGTGACAGAATCAGGATTTGAATTCTGGTTACAAGCTCATAGAATTAGACATTGTCATGGCATTAAAGGTCATGCAATCCAAAACTCATCTTACAGATGAGACCACTGAGACTACATGAATTGCCTTGCCAGGGTCATGTTTACAGTAAGTGTTACAGATCCTCTGGTTTATGAGCCAGTGTTCTTTCCACAGGTATACTCCTCTCTATATTGACACACTCTTAAAATTAGTCCCATCCAAACCAATAATGTGGATTCTGATGTCCACCAGTGTAGATCGTTTTCTTTTAATAAGGAAGTAGAGAGGCTCTGAACTAATGAAGACACTCTAATGGAAAATTAAGGACTTCTGAAAATAAGTGCTAAAACATCTCTTTCGGTATCTTGGTGTGGTAGATTGATTTGAAGCTGCAGTGTTTATTATAACAACAAGTCCTAGAAGTGAGCAAGATGAATGAGAAACATAATGGAATAATAAACCCTGATTTTATTATTTTACATTCAATTTCATACTCCCCTTTTTTATGCCTGTCACTGACAAAGTTTCTACCTACAATTTATTTTACTAGATAATGAGCACTTTGTAAGTACTGATCATAATTTACTAGCCCAGACCACATTTCCAGTCCATTAAAAAATTTAGTCTTTAATAAAGTCTGTGGTTCAGAAGTGAGGTGGGGATGGGGTGAAAGGAGGACGTGTGCAGTGCTAGCTGATGACCAGATGTGTAAGCAGGCTAGAAGGACACAAAGTGGAAATGTTACAAGTCTGATTATGTATTGTGAGGATGGGAGAGGATGAAGGAGTAGCTGTAGAGAACCCCAAAAGACCAAAGATTGTAGTGTTCCCTTTGCTCTGTATATGCCCAGAAATGTACCAGAAATTCTATGACTCATGAATTGTTTAAGGCATAGGCCTAGGGTATTGCGTTCTGATAGATAGGGCACACTGTTCCTTCAACTCCTTAATCTAGAATTAGAAAAGTCTGAATCCAGAGATCATCAAGCTCAACCATCCAATTGTGCAGTTTTGTGAAGCTGAGACCCATGATAGGAAGTAATATGGCACAAGTGATTGAGTATGTCAGTGGAAAAGCCAGGATTGGCAACCAGACCTCAGAACACAGTGCTCTTTTCATCGCCTACTCTCTGCCTCTATCTAAAAATATTTTGTCCTTTTATTGAAACAAGTTACATAGACTGTAGGCAGATACACAGTCATTTTTCTTGTAGTTACTTCTCATACTAAACCTGTAAGGTATAAGTAATAATGGGGACAGATGGGTAACCTTCTCTTGTGTTCCATAGTAACAAACAGAATCTTAAATCATTGCTCTTCATAGTCACTTGGGCCTTCATATGGTTATTGAATCTCACTCTTCACCAAATAAATTAGTTTTGAAAAATCCATCGAATTTGATGTTCAGAATTATAAGCTATGATTCATTTCATAAATATTCCAAGGTTTCAGTGGTAACATCTTTTCAGAACTGGTATTAAAAAAAAAAAAAAACAGAAACTAAAAAAAAAAAATTGAGGAGGGGAGTGTGAAATCAATTTTAGTTACATTTGCTTTCAAGAATTCATTTCAGAATATTCCTCATTAGCCACTCAATCAAGAGCTGACTGGGGGAAAATGTAATGCCTAGTTAGAGAACAGTCTAAGGAAATAACCTATGATTTCATCAGGAAAATACATTCTCGGACATATTTGTCAATATCAGACTACCACAAGTATGTCAAAGGACAATTTTAGGCTTCATTCCCCTCAGATTTCTCAACATGGATTGGACAGGAACTGTCCTTCCCTATTCTTGAAGGACATTTTCAGTAGGCCCCTAATATCACTGAAGGATAAATTCTAAACTTATTTTGGATAAAATATAAACTAGAATCGTTATTTACATCTCTTAATAATCTAATAACAGTCTTGATTTAATACTATTCCTGTTCCTAGGGGGCAGCTAGGTGGCAAAGTGGATAAAGCACCAGCCTGGGATTCAGGAGGACCTGAGTTCAAATCTGGCCTCGGACACTTGACACTCACTAGCTATGTGACCTTGGGCAAGTCATTTAACCCTCATTGCCCCACAAAAAAAGAAAGAAAAAATACTATTCCTGTTCATAATCCCTCTTAATTCTAGAACCTTCCTTCTGAGTTTACCCCCAGTGTATACTCTATATAGCTTGTTTATACATCCTTATTTATATGCTGTCTCCCCATTAGATTGTGAACTCCATGAGGGCAAGAAGCCTTTGCCCTTTTGTATCCCTCGTACTTAACACAATTCCTGGCACATAGTAGGCACTTAATAAATACTAGTGGAATTGAATTACTTTCTCCAGCTGCTCTAATGAAAAGTATACAATTGTGAGATGGTGGAATGAGTCCAGTCCTATGTGTTAGGGGTAAGAATGGTGATCTTTGAGTTAGGAGGCATTTGTGAATCCAGACTTTGATTCTTATTAACCAGAAGGGCATGGATGGGTTGCTTAAACTCTCTGAGCCTTAATTTCCTCATTGGAAATGCTCACAGGGTGGTTGTAAGGATAAAAGGACATGGAGCATTTAAAAGTGCTTTTCTCCAGCCTCTGGATAATCCCTGCTTCTCTCTTTGCTCATTTTATTCTTCTTTCTGGGCTAGATTCATATGTGACTATATGTAAAGGTGGAAGGGATATCAGAGATCATCTAGTCTAACATGACCTCATTTTACACATGAGGAACCTGAGAAACAGGAGCATAAAATAACTTACCAGTGATCCCATAGGTAGTAAGTGGCAGGCAGGGTTTGATACCAGTCCTCTGACTCAGAAGTCAGTGTGATTGTTGTTTCTTTGGTTCCTTTTTTCTCCTTTGAACTATGTTGACTCACACCTCATTCTTCTCTGTCTACAAAAATCTCTTTAAAATACAGTCACAGAGCAGCTAGGTGGCGCAGTGGATAGAGCACCGGCCCTGAAGTCAGGAGTACCTTAGTTCAAATCTGGCATCAGACACTTAACACACACTTACTAGCTGTGTGACCTTGGGCAAGTCACTTAACCCCAATTGCCTCACTTAAAAAATAAAATAAAATAAAATACAGCCACATGGCACTAGGTCTAGGCCCTTTATTTAAGGCCTCTCCCATAGAAAACTTATATAACCTTAATGTAATAGAAAATATCAATAGTTTAGGATATGTATATATAGATATCTGTGCATATGCATGTGTTTTGTCTGTTTACATGAAAGATACTTAAAATTGCTAACATAATAGGGAGCACATTACCTCAATCCTTTTCAGTGTTTCTCTGGATATCAAAGTTATGCACTGTACTTGTAGCCCTCATAAAATCCAAGGTTCTCAGATCCCAATATCACTAGCAAGTTGGATTTTCAAAGCACTAACATCTTCTCCTCATGGGACTCAGAAATTTTAAAAAGAGCAAGCAAAGACAATTAGCCAAGCAAGATCTCCTTATTAGGAGGGGCATGCCTGGTAATAGGAGTCTCTTATACCTTGCCTTTGTGCCAAAAGACCAGTAGTGATATTTGGCCCAGTTTTTTCTTTGGTTGTTTGGGGTTTTCGTATTGTTTTATTTTGCTTCACTTTGTTTTTTGTCCTTAGGAGTGTCTCCCTTCTGATTGGCCTGGCTGCACATAACTGAGTACTAAGAGGTTTGCTATCTCAAAAGCTAACAACTAGGAAAAATGGCTTTCAAATATGGCTGACCTGCCCCACTATGTTGTTTTTGTTTGTTTGTTTGTTTTTCTAAGAAAAGCAGCTTCCTCTAGCAATCTTTGGCTAGGAACACATAAGCCATCTCTATCAGGCTTTCAGTGGCTTGGTTTTCCCTTGCTAGATGAGATCATCCCAAATCTTGTTGGGCCAATAGCAAGGACAGAGAGACATGTCCCTAGGGGGAGGAGTGGGCTCCAGCTTCCTTTTGTTTACAAAAGTTTTTCTGTCCAAGTAGATGTTTTAGGGCTGGGAGAAGACTGTGTTACTCAGTTACACCATTCAAAACCTGCCAGATCTTCAGAGGTTAGGGATCTGAGGAAACACATGGAAACACATCGAAATATTCATAATAAATGATATAATCCAACATTATCTTTCCTCAGCTTTGAGGGTATATGGTTTCACTGAGGAATTAAACTCATCTAAAATAATAGTTTGAGCACTCATTCCTGTGTTCCCCCAATATCAATTACTAGTTATACTTGCAATATCATTTTTTTCAGTACCAGTGCAAGTTTTTTCAGTACCAGTGCAATGTCTTCACATTATCACTGATCACATTGATTTTCACACAGTACCGTTTAACAAGTCAGCATCAAATGAGTATTTTTTCTTTTTGTTCTAGTATATTCCATATCTAGCTCTAGATCGATCTATCTATCTATCTATCTAAATTACATGGAAAAATAACATTTGGGATTTTTTAAAAAATGAGCTTTATTTAGAGCCTCATTGCTGGGCAAACATCCTATAATCGTGGTGACTCATCTTTTTTCATAATCAGTCAACTTCACAGATTTGAATTGCCGGCTTAAGGAAGTTCAAATTCCCATAATGGGGAGGCCAAGCAATACATACTGGAATGATCATTAGTACATAATTAATTGAATACGTATTATTAAAATAATATAAAATGGGGAGCAGCTAGGTGTTGCAGTAGATAGAGCACCAGCCCTGGATTCAGGAGGACCTGAGTTTAAATCTGACCTCATTCCCTTGACACTTACTATCAATTTTCAATTTCACATTGTAAATTAAACTGCATATATCCCCCTAGTTTCCTGCTATCCTTCTAATTTTGGCATCACTGGTTTTGTTTGTGCAAAAACGCGGAGCAATGAGGGTTAAGTGACTTCCCTAGGGTCACACAGCTAGTAAGTGTCAAGTTTCTGATGCCGGATTTGAACTCAGGTCTTCCTGAATCCAGGGCTGGTGCTTTATCCACTGTTCTACCTAGCTGCCCCCATTTATATGTTGTAATGCTATTTCTTGTTTGGTCATAAATTCTTTCTTTATCCATAGATCTGAGAGATAAGATATTCCATGGTCCCCTGATGTGTTTACGCCATCACCCTTTATGTTAACATCATGTACTTATTTTGACCTTGTCTTGGTACACAGTATGAGATATTGGTCTATACCTAACTTCTGCCACACTGCTTACTAGTTTATCTACCAATTTTGACAAATAGCGAATTCTTGTCCCAAAAGTTTAGATCTTTGGGTTTATCAAACACGAGATTACTATTGTCATTAAGTGGAATATTAGGTACATATTCTATACCACTGATCCACCACTCTATTTCTTAACTAATACCAGATAAATTTGATGATTACTACTTCATAATAAAGTTTGAGTTCTGGTACTACTAGGCCACCTTCCTTCACATTTTTTAATGATTATTATTCATTACTTTTGGAGGGGCAATAAGAGTTAAGTGATTTCCCCAGGGTCACCCAGCTAGTAAGTGTCAAGTGTTTGAGGCTGGATTTGAACTCAGGTCCTCCTGAATCTAGGGCCGGTGCTTTATCTACTGTGCCGCACAGCTGACCTATTGATTATTTTTAAATGGAATTTCTCTCTCTATCTCTTCCTTCCTACTGGAATTGGTAGGTAATATAAAGAAATGCAGATATTTATATGGGTTTATTTTATATTCTGCAACTTGCCTGAAACTGTTAATTGTTTCAACTAGTTTTGCATTTGATGTTCTATGATTCTTTAAGTATACTGCTGTATCATATGCAAAGAGTAGTAGATGTGTTTCCTTGTTGCTTCTAATTTCTCCAATTACTTTTTTCTCTTCTTATTGTTAAAACCAGCATTGCTAGTACAATATTGAATGATAGTGGTGATAATCGGTATTGTGGCTTCACTTCACATCTTATTGGAAAGGCTTTTAGCTTATCCCTGTTATAGATAATGCTTGTTGATGGTTTTTGATAGATACTACTTAACATTTTTAAAGAAAGCTCTATTTATTCTTTGGCTTTCTAGTACTTTTAAAAGGAATGAATGTTGTATTTTGTCAAAAACTTTTTTGTATCTATTGCTATAATATGTTTTTTTGTTGTTGTTTTTGTTACTGATATGGTCAATTATGCTGATAGTTTTCCTAGGGATAAAGTAGCTTTCTTGATTGACTGTTTGAAGCAGACTTCTTAGGGCTTCTCTCTTTCTTTGAGTACTGCTTCCCATAAACTCTGACATGGGCACCCAGTTCTAAAATTGGTTGCTTATCACCAAAATGGAGATCACCAAATCAGGTCTATTCAATTTACAGACTTCCACTTAAAAACTCCCTTAATTAATTTTAACATTAAGATTTTATTTTTCTTTCAGTCTAACATACCTGTTAGACATTGTAAAGAATAAATTGTTATTTGAGGTTTTTATGCCTTGCCACGCACTGGCCTGGGGCTCTGCAAACCTCAAGGTACTCTACCTACTGGCTGTAGCCATTGCTGTGGTGCTGGCACCTCTTGTCATCACCACTCCCGATGCCTACATGGGCCTAGCAAAGTTATAATGATTGGAAGCCTAGTGAGGGCAACCATGTGACTGTCAGAGCAGTCATCCCATTGGCTGGGGCTGTGTGGATTTTTTCTGGGATTGGGGGAGGAGAATTGAGCCTTCTAGCTGGACTCTGGAAGGCGACAGGAGTTCTGCTGCATATTCTCAGCTGATTCCTGGGCGGAGGTATTTTTTCAGGTTGTATAATTTACCTTTCCCCATTTTATTTCCTTTCCCTTGATCCTACTGATCCTGTTTGTGTTTTGTTTTGTTTTGTTTTTAAGTTCATTCTTGTTAAAATAAATCCTGTTCTGAGGGAGGCTGTAGATCTCCTTCCTTTCCCCAATATTGTGGTGAGCCACTTACCTAATACTCCCCAATTAAAAATTGGTCCCCACAACATCAAAATATTTAAGAGAGATACAAATCAATACCATCTTCCCCAATTAAGTACCAATTCTCTTCACCTTTCCTCACATATTTATATGTATTTTCCATCTCTAAGCTGCTATACCCAACCCATGTTTTGCACACCCTTTAAAAAGTTCAAAGCCACAAAACTCCAAGAAGATAAAGAAAAAATGTAAGAATAATTCTCATCCTTGGCCTCATATTCCTATTATTATATGCAAGTGTCTTATTGGTTTTAAAATGAGTAGCAGCAGTAACAGAAAGATTATTCACATCCAACTTATGGTACACTATTGTCAAAGTGCCCACACTACGAAGAGGAAATCTCTACTAACCATCTTCCTCTTTCCTAGAGTGAAATTATTGGAATTTTTAACATTTGTCATACATTTTCCATTGCTGATTGTGAAGAAAATCATCAAATCATTTCCCTCTCAAAACTCTTACCCAACAACTAAAAAAAGAACATATATTTTCATACAGGTTATCTTTTCATTGAAGTGCTAATTAGTCAGATGAAAATTTAAACCTGGAGAAGAGCATCTGACAAAGAATGCTAAGAAGATCTCTAAGTGAATACATAATTTATCCAGAAAGTGTGATACCATAAATGAATTAGAACAAGAAAAAAAAGAACCTGTCAGATGTATTCATAACTGAAAAAGAGAAAGGATAATAGGAATACTTAAAATTAAATGTGTTTATATAAAGAAAATCAATGTAGCTAAAAATAGAATATTTATGAGACATACTACCCACCATCTGATAGAAGCAATGGATTCAGATTGAAGACTGAGAGCTTTTTTGTTTTGTTTTGTTTTGTTTTGGATATGCTCTTTGTAGAGAGCATGTTTTGCTCGAGGATATACACTTATAACATGGGGTTTGATTTTACTTTGGGGAGCTGGTAAAGGGAGACAAGGACGATTTAGTAAAGAGTATATTAAATTTAATTTTTTGATGGAAACAAATAATGAACCTTTCATTTGAGCAGCACACACCACTAATCTTTGAGTTACGGACAAAAGCAAGACAGTTCCTTCTCATCATTAGAGGTACTCTAAAGTGGAATGATTTGCTTTGGACAGCAATGGATCCTCCTCACTGAGTGTCTTTAAGCAAAAGCAGATTAATTATTCAGGTACCTGATCCCCATTCTATCTTTAGAGAAAGGATCTTTGATCAGATACAGGTTGGCCCAGATGACTCTTATGTCCTTTCCTACTTAATGTTTCTGTTCTTATATGATAATAACATTCCACTAACTGTGTTCAATGTAATGGAAAACCCAGTTCTTAAAGGTTCACCCCTTCATCAGTATCTTATATAGCCTTCACATGGTCATCCTATAGTGATGCCTGGCACATGCATATGGTTCTTTGGATAATATTTAATGACATGGAGGGTCTGGAAAGCTGGCTTTTAATATAATTGTGAGGACATGTATTAGAAGTTCCTTGAAGAAATACTGGAGCAGGCACAGATATTCTGCAACTGTTTCTGGCCTACTAACCATGGGATTAAAAGAAGCAATTTCACTTCACAAGATAGCCAAAGAAAGGATGCCTTAAAAAACAAACCTTCAATAAACATTTTTATTTAAAATTTTAAGTTTCAAATTCTATCTCTCCCATCTTTTCTCCCTCCCCAAGAGAGTAAACAATCAGATATAGGTTATATATGTGCAATTATGCAAAACATGAAAAAAAAATGAAAGAAAGTGAAAAACTTCATGCTTCAGTCTGTGTTGAGTCAATATCGGTTATTTCTCTCCCAGCAGATAGTATGCTTTATCATTAGGACATTGGGATTTTCTTGAATCATTGTATTGCTTAGAATAACTGAATTATAAACAGCTCTCCATTGAGCAATACTGTTGTTACTGTATACAATGTTCTCCTGGTTCTATTTATTTTGTATCAGTTCGTGCATATTTTCTCAGGTTTTTCTGAAATCTTCCTAATCATCATTTCTTCTATCACAATAATATTCTATTACAATATATAGCACAGCTCATTTAGCCATTCCCTGATTCATGGACATACTTTTGATTTCTAATTTTTAGTCACCACAAAAAGAGCGGCTATAAATATTTTTGTACAAATAGGTCCTTTTCTCTTTTTTGGATGTCTTTGGGATATCAACCTAGCAGTCGTATTGTTGGGTCAAAGGGTATGCAGAGTTTTATAGACCTTTGGACATAGTTCCAGAATGGCTGGATCAGTTCACAATGCCACCAATTGTGGATTAGCATCCCAGTTTTTTTCACATCCCCTCCTATGTCCAACAATTGAAAAGCAGACCTTCAAGTGGAGCCTCAACCTTTTCTTTTCTCCTCTTATGCTATTGTATACTACTATGACACCTTTTCCAATAGTGCCTCATATGATACAATGGTCTAAAAGGAGATGCCAAAGGATCTCTCCTCTGAAGTTGATCTATGGAAATGCACCTCCTTAGTCACTTTTCTGACTTATTTTAGATAAATGCATCAGTAACTGTCCTTGTCAAGGGAGTGAACATCTGGCCAGTATTCAGAGCCTCTGGGCATCCAGACATCCTGGAGTCACAGCATCCAGGTTGTGCAATTAGTCAAATATTAAAGCTTGAGGAGCAATGAATGAACTTCAGGAACCTACCCAGAAGTAGCTAAGATAATGATGCATCCAGTAGGGAAGCTGCCTTTCCACATGAAGTTGATGGGAACAATGATATGTGGACGTTGACCTAAGTCCAAGTCCACTCTGCCCAGGTGGGATAAGGAAGATGTGTGTTTGAAAGGGAGGTGTAAGTTATACGTTCATTTGTTTTGTTGTTGTTGCTATTGCTTTAATAATAATTTTCAAATTAAATGTCCCCTTCTGAAAGCTAATTGATGGTAAATATTTAATAAAACTGATGTATTAGTCAATGGTACTTAACATTAAGAAAAAAAAAACACAATCAGTGGTCCTCAATACAACACCCTTGTCCCATCTATAGAAGGGGAATAAGGAGGTAATGTGTTAGAGTGGAATGAGCACCAGCTTTGGAATCAAGAGGACTGGGATTCATATCTTACCTATGCTAATTAATACCAATTTGTTCTTGGGCAAGTCACTTACCTTCCCTGGACCTCAGTTTCCTTATACATGAAATGAAATGTTTAGGCTAGGTGGCTACTGTGGTCCCTTCCAAGTATTGATCTAGAAATTGAAGACCCTGGGTGTAATAATAATAGCACTGGCCTCACAGTACTGTTGTAATGATGTAATAGAGTAATAATAGATGTCAGACCTTAGAGAAATGTGGAAACAATTACAGCTGGCATTTTATCTGACAAAATTAAACTGAATGATAGAGAAATCCTCACCTTCTCTTAGACAGGTAAAGACAAAGTACACAGGCAGGGTCTTGCTCTAGACTGATTATGTACCCAGTGAAAGGCAAGGTTTTGAATATTGATCTTACCTGGTTTTAAACTGTCTTCCTGAGGAAAAAAAATGAAGACAGAAGGAAGAGTCATAAAGAATCAGTGTGGTACAGTGGATATAGTACTGGCCTGGGAGTCAGTAGGACCTGAATTCAAATCCTGCCCAGGTACTTCTTAGCCACGTGACTCTGGGCAAGTCACTCAATTTCTTTGTTAAACCAATTTATTCACGTGTAAATCATCTCTAAGGTCTCAGCTAAATCTTAATATGTGATATGATAATTCAGAGTAGGGAAGAATTTTAGAGAATCTAATCCAACCTCCTCATATTATTAATAATAACCATAATATCTGACTTTGGCATCAGTCCATTGAGTTTTTCAAGGAGCTTTAACAAGTTTTCAGACTTGATTAATATGAACACTGACTTTGATTAACTGTCCTCTTTTCTTTATCCAAGGAGAAACTCACTAGTTCTTGTTGTGGGGGATGGGGACTAGAAACGATCACATCATAAAAAATTCATCAATAAAACTAAAAGAAAGAACAAAAGATATGCATCTCTCATACACAAACTCCCCAGAATCCTACATAGGAAAAAGTCGGTATTCTGGGTGCACTTTTTTCTGACTTAAGATGATAGTATTTTGGATATGGTAAGGAGCTTAAGTACCATCAAGTCCCAAGTTTCTTAAACTGTGGGTCACAACTCCATATGGGGTAATGTAACTGAATATTGGGGCTGTAAAAAGCTTGGCAACAATAAAAGGTTATGTATTCCTATTTTATGTACCTATATACCTGGACTCACATAAAAGTTTCTCAGGTGAAAAGGGGTCACTAGTACAAAAAGTTTAAGAAGCTCTGATCTAGTCAAGAATATTTTATGGAGAAGGAAATAGAGCCCCATGGAAAAGTATCTTCTCTGTGTTATAGTAACTAATAAATGCCACAAGTGGGAAATAATCCAGCACCTTATGTTTTGAAATCCTATGTCCTCTTCACCTGTCAATTATGAATAACGACTAAAATCAGTTAGCAATATTGATTTAAAAAAAAAAAAACAGACTGCAGACAAACTGAATCACATTAAAGTTCTCCAGGATATAAATTTGTAGTTCATAACAATATAACTACCTTAGTGAGAATATTAGGGTTTTTAGTACACAATAGCTTTATTTATTTATTTTTTTGGTGAGGCAATTGGGGTTAAGTGACTTGCCCAGGATCACACAGCCAGTGAGTGTTAAGTGTCTGAGGCCAGATTTGAACTCAAGCCCTCCTGACTCCAGGGCCAGTACTCTATCCACTGTACCACACTTTAAGATAACATTAGGTAATGTTTTAACATATCTGGTAAAATATATGTCCTATCAAAAACAAAATTTTCACCCATAATCTAATTAATGGATTGTGAAGTTAACATTTGTCACTTCCTTATGGCTTAAGTATTAAGTGATATCATTTATGTATCAGTAATGCCCTAAAAAATTAAGGAAATTTAAGCAAAGGAATTTTGTTATTTGTTTAAAATCTAGAATTTTTAAGTTTCCATATGGAGCTTGACTACATATGTTGAGATAAGAGGGCAGTTAAGAACAATGGGGCGATAAGTGATTTTAATAAACAGAATTGCTGAATGTAAAAAATGGGAAAAAACACCTTAGAAATTATCTAGTCTAATATATGCCTTAAAACAAATCATCTCAAACAAACACTTATTACAAGTAAATATCCATGTTACTGTCACTTATATGTTTGAGACCTTCTTGTTAAATAGCAGATTGAAGATGTCCAGTGCGAAAATCCACTACTTCCCAGGACAACTCATCCCATTCTGGGATAGTGTTAATCGGACATCATTGTTTTTATTGTTTCTTTATGTGAACCTCTATTTTATTCCTCTCAATTTCCACCCACAATGCCATGTGCTGCCCTCTGAAGCCAAAATAGACACATTTAATGCTTTTTTGCACATAACAGCCCACTAGGTCTTTACAATACCTATCTTTTTCACCCATACCCACCCAGAGTATTCTCTTCTTCAACCTAAACAGCTTGTTTCCTCAATTAATTCTAAGAGATAACTAACACTGTCAGTGCTTAGCACGTCTGACACTTGGCAGATGCCTAATAATAAGTGCTTATTGGCATCCAAGTCAAGGCAAGTTTCTTACAGTTCATATATTTAAGCAACTACAAGCTAAAATGGATGGATGTATTCATTAGGAAACATTTATTAAGCACATAATAGGTACTATATTAGGTACCAAGATACAAATATAAAATGGAAACAGTTTCTGTACTCAAATAACATATTCCATTAGGAGATAGTAAAAATAATATATACATCGCTATATTAGTATGAGATAATTTCCAAGTAAAAGCAAAATCATTTTGTTCTTGTTGGTTTGAGTGTAGGGTTGAGATATAGTACAGAGATGCCTAGCCATAGAGTCAAGAAGAATTTGGATGCATCCTGGGTGTGTAACCCTAGGCAAGTTACTTAACCTATTGGTAGCCCCAGGCAACTCTCTATGACAGTAAGTTATAGATAAATTGCAGATCTGCAGTGGTGGAAGAAATTTCCACATAGAGAATTCCTTTCTCTGATGAAATTTCAATTCTAGTCCACTATGATCTCCCCAAGGCATCATGGTACTTTACTCTGAGGGTTGCTAAGAGATTTAAATAAGATAATAGATGTATAGCATTTGGTGAAATTTAATAAATAGCACCTAAATCCATCTAGGATAATATGTCTTATTTTCTGGACTAAGACACTTCTAAGAGAAAGGAAAGGTGTTGCAAAAAAGGGGTACAAGAATCAATGATGCTCTGAAGGTTAACCTAAGGTTATATGGCATGAAAATCTTCCCTAATTCACAAAGGAGAGATAAAAGTACATCATTAACATCACCATCACCATCATTATCCAAACTCATTTACAGAGACCCCTAAAGGAAACACAAGCCCTGCAGATGAAAAGCTCAAGTGAAGTGAGAGCTGGTGAATTTGGCATGGAAACTTGGAAGACTTTCTGCCATTTTACCCTGAGACTCTGGCACTTATGATATAGACTGGGAAGTGAGGAAACTTGGGTCTATTGTTGCTAAAGCTGCGTGCAGCTTCAAATCTTGTTCCTGTTGCTGGAAGGATTTCTTGACCTACCTCCAGATCTTCCAAGGGAGAAGACAAGGGAGAAGAGGAGAAGAAAGAAAAGGGAAAGGAATAAGATTATTATTGCTTTCCATGTTATTATTATTTTTACACAAAACCATTGTCATTGCCCATTAGCCCTACGTAGTACATGTGAGAATTCTTTACATTTACATGCCAATAGAATATGGTCTATCTCTTGTTTATACTTTGTGACTGGCTCAGCTTTTTTCCACATTCAGGAATTTTGCTAGTCACATCTTTTCTGTTATTGCTCTTTCACAATTTCTTATTTATTAGACTTCAAACTTTTCATATGCACTATGTGCATCTTCATTGAACTTTGGGTAATGCTGAAATTCAATTCTCCAGAGGTCATAGTTGTCCATGATTCACAACTGAACAACACTGCATGAATATCAATTTTAAAATATAGACCTTTATTTAAGGAAAAAATTCAGGTTCATAGAAGAAATGTGAAATTTCCCAAAGGCAATCTGCACCAAAATTGTCTCCCTTTTAATTTCCTTGTCCAGCTAATCATCTGTAGATCTTGTATGCACTAGAATTCTACTTGGATAGCTATCTCTAGCTATCTATCCATCTGGCCTTATGTGTCTAGCTCTATTATTCATGGATAATTATCTCTAAAGAGTGAAAGATAGATAATAGGTGTGTCAACTCTGTATTTCATAGTATCGCTAAATAGGTATTTAATAAATATTTGTTGTTGCAAAAGAATATCAGAAATTTGAAATTATTTGCTGCCTGGCCTAGATATATAAGTGGCAAGAATAATAATGAGACCACTACTCAAAGATGATTGCTTGGGTTGATAAAATGCTTTAAGGTTTGCCAAACACTTTATGTACATTATCTCATTTGATCTTTTCAAATCTTTTCATTTTCACTGACTGCTTAAAAACCTGTTAATGTTGCTTTTGACAGTACAGAGACAGAGAAAGAGCAATGTATGAATCTGCTTTGTGTGTTTTTATATTATTTCAGCTTTGCTCTATAATTCATTTTACAGATGATTTTCCATGTACTCTTTCCTTGGAAAGTCTTGCAATGGCCATTAGCTATGAGAAATACTCCATATCACTATATATTGGGGAAAGGAAGATACAGAACTGAAAGTGGTAAAACGTCAGTGCAATTTTATTAGCATAGGAGAAGAGAAAAATAGGATTTTGTGTTCAGAGAAGAGATAGAAAGGGGGTGCCAGATCAGACATAAAGAGCTTAGAAAGAAATTTTATTGTCTAGTTTATCCATAGATATTTCATTTTCATTTTGACCATTTTTATCTACTTATATGTTCCATCTAAATATCACATACAACCAGATAAATACTGTTGCCCATAATCCATGATTTGAATAATGGAAATTCTGGAATTTACTTTGCACTGACAATACCTTCAAGAATGCAGGTTATCCTCATTCCACAGTGAGCAAACAGAGGTGTATGTTATGAAAAATAAAACTTATAGTACATTGTATATATTACCTTTTGTTACACTATTTGCAGTCACTGTAAAAACTAGGTCATAGGACAGCTCCAGAATGGAGCATTCTTTGAAGAAAATGTGATTCTGCCCTCATACTTTCTTCCAATCTTTCCACTAGTTCTTTGTTAAACACCTAGTTGCAGGAAATAATTCTGCAAGGCATTATGGGGGACATGGTCCCTGACTATGTTGTTGTTTGTCCTTCAATTTCAAAGAGAACCAGTGACATCACAGAATAATGTCTTGACTTGCAGGATTGGATTTGAGTGAAACAGAGTTTCATAAATTTGGCAGTCTAACTCTCTCTTCCTGAGGCATAGAAGTCCAGTGGCAAAACAAAAGCAACAGAACTGATGATGGCCCAGGATGCAGTGGATGACCTTGGTTTCTGATATCTGACAAGTTCTAAGTGCTCTACAACACCTGCTTCGATCACCTTTGTGGTTACTGGAACGGATTTTTTTCTCATCTACCCATTCCCCTGGGAAAAGTCTTCACATGCTCTGGAGTAGATATCTTCCTATTTCATCAACAGGTTTGAGGCCTGTCAGTTACCCTCCAGTTGGTTTAGCCCATCATCCCAGATGATTTACTGGTGTGTGGCTGCTGCACATGGTACAGAATCTTGAAGCCACAGGTGAGAGTAGAATGAATCAGGTGAACACCAACAGTGAATGAGGAACCCTTAAAAGGCCTCCACAAGCACTCACATTAGAGGTGCTGGTCCTTTTGAATACTCCCTATATACCCTTGCAACTACATGCCTATTGAATTACTTGTTGTGACTTGGGAATTGGGAGCCAGGATCTTTATCTGTAATACAGAGGAACCCCCTCTGGGTCTTATCCTCACCTGGTTGTTGTAAAGCTTCACTGAGACTGATAATGAATGTAAAGTCCTTCACAAACATTAAAGTGTTTTTGCAATCTCAGTTACTACAATCAGCAGCTAATTGATCCCACAAAGTTAAAGTTAGATTCACTCACGCCTTAGAGAAACTTTCAGCCATATCATCTCTATGCCACACTAGTTCACATAGGGTACTCACGTAAGGCCGTTTCCTCCAAGTACTACATACTAACTCTTTGGCTTAAGCGTCTTATACCCTCTAGGGCTCTTGAAGTTTTAGAGGCAAACCATGTAATATATTAGCTTTGTAATTTTCGGCATCATCAACTTCATTGACTAATGGAGAGCTTGAGTGTTTTCTTTTGTTTTGTTTTGTTTTTTCTTTTTGGTGATAGTGGGGAAGGGATTGCTACTAATTTTTCCTGGAAAAGATTAAATCATACCACAGAAGCTATTTAAAACATCCCCTTTTTTGGACAAGACCTTTAATTTCATTTCTGGATACCAGTGAGTAAATGTACTCTACCAATGTAGTAGTGCACTTGCTTTGCAATTTGAAGTCTTAGAGATTTTGCATGGGGAGAATCCCCACTAAGTAAACGGCAACTCAGCCAATCCTGAGACAAGTATTAACATTGGTTTCCTCTCTTGAAAGTAAGAATATTAAACTGAATGTGCCATCTTTGCATGTGTATGTTTCTATCCTATGCTGGTTAGTAGAAGCAATACTAATTGATATGAAAAATTTGGAAGATATAAGACAATATATAGCAACACATAAACCACTTAAATGTCAGAAGTCCCAGTCATGGAATACTGGGCAAAAATCAAACTTCAACAAATTACCAATGCACAAGAAGAAGCAAGAGAAGTGTGAACTCAAGAAGTCTTTGCACAAGAAGTGAAATGAAATATATTCCCGAGGATATATGGGGTCCGCAAAGGAGGTGGGCTGGTCATGTACTGAGAAGGAAGGATGTCAGATGGATGGTCAAGCCATTGTATTTATATGCATGAAAAAGGCCTAGAGACAGATCTTCAATTTGTTAAGGAGATCATCTATGGAAATTCTGTAGTGTGGCATGGACAATAATTACCCTAGAAGAGAAGCCATGGATAGGTTATACTCTGTCTGGGTTGAAGGAGCATGCACATCAAAATGATGCTGGACCCATTGAAGTATACATGTATAACTGCATGACCCACAATAATATTGCCTATTCAAATGGTTCATAAAATTCTGAAAATGGAGAGGTTACTGTAGCCTGGAGAAGGTAGGAAATGCTACATGGTGTGATTGATGAAGGGGGTTCTGAGATAGGGTCTGGCTTCTGCTCAGTTTTACCTTCTATCCCAATAACCAATGCAGAGTTAAAATGGATGCTATGTCAATCCTATAGGTGAATTTATTTCCCATGCAAGTGAAATCATTCCTGTAAGCAGACTTTATAAATCACTTTGGGGGTTCTCCTGGTTGAAAGGCACTATATAAATGTAAGATATTATTACCATAATCATTTTAGACATACTAGGCCTGGCTTCAGGGCCCCAAAGTAGCTTCCTATAAATCTTTGATAATTTATAGAGGAAAAAGAACTCAAATTTGGGGTTAGTAAATTTAAATTCTCTGACATCGTCAAAGAAATAACAGCAGCTGCAACATCCCCCAGCTATGATTAAAGCCAGAGAAAATAAATTGTGTAGACAAACATTTCTGCTAAATATGATTTTCAGTAATTACATCTTTTCAGATGATTTCAGGTTTCTGTTAGCCAAACTGCATCTCTATTGAACTATATTCTTTCTTCTTCACTACTTTTCCCCTGGATTTCATATATACTTCCCACTGCTGCCAATAGACTAAAGCTAGCCATGGCATTAAGATGCTAATTAAATGAGGTGCTACGTTGAGCCCATATATTCATCTTGACATTTCTATGAGGATCCTAATTGTCTCAGGTTGATTTTGAACAAATATAAGAAGCCCCTTTCGGCCAGGACAATAATCCACAAATGGAGAGGGAGCCAGAATTCATGAAATAAAGTCAGAAACTAAATAAGCAATAATTTTTAATTTTCATTTCTCAAAGTAGTCATACACTTTGAGAGACTGTGTTGCAATGGAGGCCCAGGTTAACACTTCGACTTTCCATTCTAAGAGCTTCTCCAAGTTGCCATATGTGGCAGAGCAGAATATATACTATTTGAGTCTATTTATTTCTCCTCTGTAGACTTGATATTTATCTTGGAAAACAGCTTAGAGGTAGATAGATTCTGATTTTATTTGGGTTAGTCGATGATCATTTTAATCATAACTTGTCTTTTCCATCAGAAAATGACCACAGGATAAAGAAATAGCTCAATATAGAGCATAATGATACCATGGCTAGAGGAGCAAGCTTATGAAACGTGAACATCGTTTGATTCTGGGATAGGATTTCTTTTTATTACCTTTGTGATGGTGAAAAACATTCGAAGGGACTTTCAACTACTGAAATGGAATGGACTGAAGCAAAAGAAGGATCAGTTTGTATTTGTGGCCTATAAAGGAAATTAGCATGATATGGTTAACAATAGAGATAGTAAAAAATGATATATCTGTGAGTTAATTTTAAGGCAAAATGGATTTATAGTGATGCAGACTTGCGTTTGAGTCCTGCCTCTTTCCAAATAAGAATATTTAATATCTTACCTTAAGCTAATAACTTTAGGCTAAGGACATAGAATAGCCATAGTCTGTTTTATCATTTGCAAAACAGTCAAGATAATACTTGTAACACTACTTCACATTTCTTGTCTCCCAAAATGATCATTTTAGGTTAAAACTGAAAACTGCAAGAAGACTTTTGGGACACAGTGCACATAAAATATTTTTAAAACCTTGAAAAAACAGTACAAATGCCTTTAGGAGGATATGGTAGCTTAATTGAAGGATTTTATGGGTTATCATGGGAAAGAATCATCAAACCACTTCTGCTTAGCCCCAGTGATTATTATCACTGTTATTTCATTTTTCTCATCATTTCTGATAGGTTCAGATAAAAATATTATAAAGGTGTCACTTTCCTGTCTATTATTCCTATATACTTAATATTCCATAGACTGTTGCCCAGATGGATAAAATTACTATTTTTTTTCTAACTGAATAAGAGTTAAGCTCATCTTCTGTAGGCTAACTGAAAGAAGACCTGAGACATCTCAATTAGTAGATATTATAATGAGACTGGCATATACCTAGTTCTCTTCCCATTTAGTTTAAATTTATTCTGCTGGATTTCTGAATTTTGAAATCTCCATTCCATGTAGTTTAGAGATTATGAGTACTCCTGATCTTGCTACATAAAGAAGCATTACTAAATATTTATGAATCCATGCAAGGTCCAGGTGGTTGTAGGACACAAAATTGATTGTTATGATGCTCCAGTCCCAGTATATCTTATTCACTAACCTATCAAGGCTATGTGACATCTTTTCATCCACTCATTTATAAAGGACAGCAATTTACCTATATAGTCATTTAATGCATTTTAGGTATCATAGATGCAAAAGACATTGCCCAGTTTTCATGGCTTCATTGCATAATCTACATTGATTTATAACTCTGTGTATATTAATAATAATTTCATTCTATTTTCTGATGGCAATAATCAGACCTTGAATTGCTAACAAAAGTCTTTCCATTTCTAAAAACATGATGCATTTATTTGTTCTGTACTCTTTATTACAGTGTCGCTTGCATTCATGTGAATGTGACTCAGAGAGGACACTTGGATTCTACTTCTGAATCTTAGCTGCTTCATAAACTGTATAAGGAAATAAATCATTGTAGTGCAAATTGGGAAAATTCAATTTATCTATTTTCAGAATTTACATTGTTTGCCACATGATTTCTACTTGTTCCAAAAATATTTCTTTAAATTTTAAGCTCTTTGTCATGTACTATAATAATATCTATAAATTTTAGTCTTTTTTTTGAGGAATTGTTAGTCTTTTTCCTTCCTTCTTTCCTTTCTGTCTGTCTCTCTCTCTGTCTCTGGATCCATCTCTCTATATCTCGGTCTATGTCTCTCTGTCTGTCTGTCTTTCTCTCCTGAAAATATCCATGGAACCACTACAGCAGTAGGCATGGAGTTGTTACATGTCTCATCCTGTCCCCACATGATTTTTATTTGTTCTTTGAGATCATTCTATTTTGGGAATATTTTTCTTCCAATAGTAATAAGGTCCGAAATGTTTCCACAACTTTGTTATCTCCCCACACTTTCAGATTATTTGTACATTAATATCCTCAAAAGATTGTCTCCCAGCTGTATTCTTCATTTTTATTCTCTTTCATGATATTCTACCTACTCTCTAAACCCAAGAGTTGGAAAGTCTGCGTCTGAGTATTGTATCCTTCATTTACAAAACAGTTTATTCAAATGTTTGTGGGGCTTTGTGACATTTGAGCAAATGTTTTCTATTTGCCTTCATTTTGTCTTGTTTTCTTTTTCATCTTGCATTCCTCTGGAATGAATTTCTTGTTGGTTATCTGCCTAAGCTTTTTTTACATTGGTTTTAGTTTTCACTGCTTCTGTTTTTTTTTCTTACATGATACTCATCAAATTAGCTACCATCATGCCTTTTAAGATTTTTTATAAAAATATTTTATTGATTTCCAGTTACATGTAAGCATAGTTTTCATCATTTGTTTTCACAGTATTTTTAGTTACAAATTTTTCTCTCACACTTCCTTCCCTCCCCACACCCCAAGATGGAAAGCCATTTGATATAGGTTATATATGTACAATCACATTAAATATGATTCTGCATTGGTCATACTGTGAAAGAAGAATCAGAACACAAGGGAAAAATTTCAAAAAAGAAGGGAAAAAGCACAAAAGTAGAAACAGTATTGTTCAATCTGCATTCAAAATCCATGGTTCCTTTTTTCTGGCTGTGGAGAACATTGTCTTTCATGAGTTCTTTGAAATTGTTTTGAATCATTGCACTACTGAGAAGAGATAAGTCTATCATAGTTGATCATCACACAATGTTGCTATTACTGTGTACAATGTTCTCCTAGTTCTGTTCATCTCACTCTGCATCAGTTCATGTATGTCCTTCCAGGTTTCTCTGAAATCTGGCTGCTCATCATTTCTTATAGCACAATAGTATTCCATTATATTTATATACAACACTTTTTTTATTCTCCAGTTGGTGGGCATTCTCTTGATTTCCAATTGTTTGACACCACAAAGAGAGCTGTTATAAATATTTTTTAAAATGTGGATCCTTTTCCCTCTTCTATGATCTCTTTGGAATACAAAACTAGTAGTGGTATTACTGGGTCAAAAGGTATGAACAGTCCCATAGCCCTTTGGGCATAGTTCCAAATTGTTCTCCAGAATGGTTGGATCAGTTCATAGCTCCATCAACCATACATTAGTGTTCCAAGTTTTCCATAGCTTCTCCAAAATTTATTATTTTCCTTTTTTGTCATATTATCCAATCTGATAGGTGGGAGGTGGTACCTAAGAGTTGTTTTAATTTGCATTTCTTTAATAAATAGTTATTTAGACCTTTTTTTTTTCATATGGCAATAGATAGTTTTGATTTCTTCATCTAAAAATTCCTGTTCATATCATTTGACCTCAATTGGGGAATGACTTGCATTCTTATGAATTTGATTTAGTTCCCAATATATTCTAGAAATGAGAACTTTATCAGAAATACTGGCTGTAAAAATTGTCTCCCAGCTTTCTGTCTCCCTTCTAATTTTGGCTGCATTACTTCTATTTGTACAAAACCTTTTTAATTTACTGTAATCAAAATCATCCATCTAGCATTTCATAATATTCTCTATTTCTTCTTTGGACATAAATTGTTTTCCACTACATAGATCTGAGAGATAAACTATTCTTTTCTCTCCTAATTTACCTATGGTATCACACTTTATGTCTAAATAATGTATTAATTTTGACCTTTTTTTTGGTATACTGTGTAAGATGTTGGTCTATGTCTAGTTTCTACCATACGATCTTCCAGTTTTCCCAGTAGTTTTTGTCAAATACTGAGTTCCTATCTCAGAAGCTGTAGTCTTTGGGTTTATTAGAGTATATTATTATAATTATATACTACTGTGTCTCCTGTGCCTAACCTATTCCACTGACCCATCATTCTATTTCTTAGCCAGTACCAAATAGTTTTGATGACTGCCACTTATTGGTATAGCTTCAGATTTAGTATGGCTAGCCCCCCTTCCTGTACATTTTGTTTTCATTAGTTCCCTTGAAATTCTTGACTTTTTGTTCTTCCAGATGAATTTAGTTATTATTTTTTCTAACTCTATAAAATAATTTTAGGTAGTCTGATTGGTATGGAACTGTATAAGTAAATTAATTTAGGTACAATTGTCATTTTTATTATATTAGCTCAGCCTATCCATGAGCAATTGATATTTTCCCAATTATTTAGATCTGATTTGATTTGCGTGAAAAGGGTTTTGTATTTGTGTTCATAGATTTCCTGGGTTTGTCATGGCAGTTAGACTCCCAAGTGTTTTATATTTTCTATGGTTTTTTAGGCAGTATAGCTAGAATTTTAGCCCTTAACACTTTAAAAGGAATTCCTCTCTCTCTTGCTGCTTTGTTGGTCATGTATAAAAATGCTTATGATTAATAAAAAAATTAAAACAAAATGCTTATTATTTATGTGGATTTATTTTATATCCACCGACTTTGCTAAAGTTGTTATTTTTTTCAAGTAATTTTTTAGTTGATTCTTAGGATTCTCTCAGAATATCCTCATATCATCTGCAAAGAGTGAAAGTTTTGTTTCCTCTTTGCTTGCCCTAATTCCTTTAATTCCTTTTTCTTATTGATAAAGCTAACATTTCTAGTACAATATTAAACACTAGAGATGATAATGGACTTCCTGTTTCACCCCTGATCTCATTGGGAATGCCTTTAACTTATCCCCATTACATATAATGTTTGCTGATGGTTTTAGGTAGATACTGCTTATTATTTTAAGGAAAGCTCCACCTAGTCCTGTGCTCTCTAGTGTTTTCAATAGGAATCAGTGTTGTATTTTCTCAAATGCTTTCTCTGTATCTACTGAGATAGTCATATGATTTGGTTAGTTTTGTTATTTATGTGGTTGATTATGTTGATAGTTTTGAACCAGTTTTGCATTCCTGGTATACATCACACCTGGTAATAGTGTTGTTGTTTTTTCCTGATGATGAATTGCTGCAATCTCCTTGCTAATATTATATTTAAGATTTTTGCACAGATATTCATTAGGGACCTTGGTCTGTAAATTTCTTTCTCTGTTTTGGCTCTGCCTGGTTTAGGTATCAACACTCTTTTTATGATTTTTACAAAGAAGTTAATATGCTAATATTGTTTTGGTTTTGTCTGTGTAGGTACATCAGACAAACTGACTTCATTACCTCAAACCATGGATGTCCCACAGTGGGCCTTCTTTCATACCACTTCACTTGATGATTAACTCCCATGCATTTAATTACTATCTCTATGATGATGCTTCTCAAGTCTTCCTGTCCTGTCCAACTTTCTGCTGACCTACAATCTCACATCTCCAAAAATCTTTTAGAAATGTCAAACTTGACATCCAGGAGACATATTAAGCTCTACATTTCCAAAAGCAAAGTTGCTATATTACCTTCTAAACCCTCCTCTCCCACATTCTTTATTATTTTAAAGGGCTTTCTCATCCTCCCAATCCTTGAGGATCACAGTGTCATTCTCACTTCCTCACTATCTCTCACCTCAACATCCAATCTCTTGCTAAGGTCTATGAAATTCACCTGTGTAATATCTGCTGAATACAATCTGTTTCCTGCTTCTCTTCTCTGACTTTGCCACCACTCTGATATAGGGCCTAATTGCATCATGCTTGGACTACTGTAATAACATACTAGTGGGTCTTCGCGTGTCAAGTCTCTCTCTACTCCAGTTCATCCTCCATTAATCCAGTAAGGTCATTTCTGTAAGTGCATGTCCAATCATGACATCCCCCTACTTAAGAAACTCATTGGCTCCTAATTATCTTCAGGATTAAATGCAAAATGCTCTATTTGTCATTCATAACCTAGCCCTTCATTATCTAACACCCTCCTACATTTCCAGTCTTCTAATACCTTATTCCCCACCATATACTCTTTTATCCCCTGACACTGGCCTCTATGCTCTTTATCAATAAGACACTTCCTCTTTCAACTCTGGCCATTTTATTAACTGTCTGTCCCACATGGCTGGAACTTTCTCCCTTCTCATCTCTGCCCACTATCTTTCCTGTCTTTCTTTAAGTCTCAACTAAAATCCTATCTTCTACAGAAACTTTTCCTAACTCGTCTTTTTCTAGTGACTTCCCTGTTATTCCCCCCCCAACCCATTTATCCTGTATATAGCTTGTGTGTACATATGTGTTTATTTTTTGTCTAACTCTAATGGAAGAAACTTTGAGACTCTTGAGGAAAGTTATTGCCTTTTGGCTTTTTTTTTTCATTTTAGCACATACAATAGTTATGTGGCACAAAGTAGGAACTTAATAAATGTTTATTTATTAATTGAATAATTGGCCTTTATGGTCTCCTTTTTGGGGCAATTCATTTACTTTGACTTCTGGCTACTATTATTATAATTGCTATTAATGTTATTTATCTTGTCCATTTCCCATTTGTATTTTGAATTTATAGATTAAATAATCTAGGGAATTTTTATTGTCCTCCATCTTTATTTTTACACTCAGTCAATTAACATTTTTAAAGGTATACAATTTGACAGGCATTGTTACAAATCCTGGAAATAGAAATAAAGGTTAAAATAAATATTCGTTCTTCTGTCTGTCTTCTATCTGTCTATCTCTCTATTTTCTATCTGCCTCTTTTTTCTTTTCTTGTAATTATGAACCTAGCACTAGTCAGTCAATCTCACTGCATGTAGTCACATAGATATGTGTCAGTCAGTACTTCAATATCTATAATGTGATAGAGTGTTTGTTAAATGTAATCTCGTTTGTTCTTTGTGTTCCATTTGTCACTAGCCATATCCAACATCTATCAGCTATTGTTGTTGTTGTTGTTGTTTGAAGTCTTCATAATCTAGAAGTACCAGCTTTCTGTTGAATTTCAATTATTTGGCCTATCTCCTCCCTTTTCTCTCAATCCTTCATTCCCTTATATTTGCCTATATTTTTCTCTTTTCCCAAGTTTACATTGAAGTCACCAAGTAGAGGAATATATGTTAATTTAATGGGAAGGGCCTTATCAATTTCCTCATTTATTTCTTCTACCATTTGACTTTCAGCAAAGGCTGTTTTGCAAAGGTTGCAATTATTTTCATGGTAATCTTTTGGGAAATACCATTTGTAGGCTATGAAAAAATGATTCCTGCTGCCTTTGAGTATCTGTCATAATCCATTCTGCCTACTTTTATTTTCTTTGCGTCTCAAAGTCACATACTTTCTAGTGGCAACTTTCTTCTTCCAGTTATGTTTATAACAAAAATGGGAATGTTGATATTATTTCACCACTCTGGCAGTATATATATTGCAATTGTACAAGGGTATCTTATTTAAAGCACCAACAGTAAAGGCAAAATGTATTGATTGTATAAAATTATGTGATTTGGTTTGTGTTCTATCCCACTACTCTTCCAACCTCACTGAAGAAGCAGCAGGGGAATGCACAAGACTGAGGTCAATATTAAAATTTATATTATTTATTTTTGCCTTCATGGGTTAGCCACGGCAAGATAGACAGGTAAATAGATTAGATAGATAATAGATAATAGATAGATAGATAGATAGATAGATAGATAGATAGATAGATAGATAGATAGATAGATGGATAGATAGATAGATGGATGGATGGATGGATGGATGGATGGATGGATGGATGGATGGATGGATGATAGATAGATAGATAGATAGATAGATAGATAGATAGATAGATAGATAGATAGATAGATAGGTGATAGACAGATGAAAGATAAATGGGCAGCCTGCTATTGATATCTATTTACACAGTTATCTGAGTTGATACTTGGAAAACAGACTTTATCTGTTAGTGGGCCTCCAGTAAAACCTTTCTGGCATGATCAAACCTGCAAGAGGTTACACTGTCCTGGCATAGATGTCAAGAAGCCAAGTTAAAAAATACCAGGATAAGACATCAGATTAGGATTTTATGGAGGAAACAATATGAATCTACATGCTTACTCTATAACCTATATAAAAAATCATAAGATTAATCTATAGCCAAATGTGCAAACATCCTTGATAAGGATACTTATATGGGATAGGAAGCCTTTCATAAATTATATTCATCAATAGACCACACATATTTATCATTTTGCAAATAACTGAGAGATAAAGAAGATGTAGGATACCATTATTATTAATATTATTGTTGTTATTGTTATTATTATTTATTGAATCATGTTGTGTGTGTTGTTGTTTTTTCTATTTAAGTAGAGAAAAACACTTTTACAAGAAGGCATCTCACCCACATATTAAAATTACTCAAGAAAATTTGAAAAGTATATCAATAAAACTGATAAAAATAACAGGAGAGGAATAGAATGAGGAGGTGTCCGTAAAAGGGATTCACTACTGTGATAAAGGACAAAGAATAGAGTAGGTTGGTGAGGGATTCATTGAGGATGGTGAAGTCCTCTAGATGTTTCTCTTTAGTGATGACATTTTCTTGATTGTATCAATGCCCAGATCATAATAGAGTCTCCTGGAAGTGATCTGAAATTACTCAAAAGAGTTGTACTTATCTATCTATAAAAGAAAAATATGGATCAAAGAATATCTATTGTTTAGATTTCAATAAGCACTTGGAGAAACATCCTATAGAGTTTGTTCAAAAGTATGTATATTTGGGACGAAAAGTACCAATGGACAAGTTGGGCTCAAATTTGAAAGAAAAAAAAAAAACAAAGAGGACTTTACTATTTTCAGGAAATAGCCAAGTTAATTTACTGACACTAATTTTCACAAGAATACAATTGCCCACATTTTAAGAAATAGTATTGAACAAGTATTGCTATATGAGAATAAGATATGGAAAATAACTACTTCCAAAGAACTAAAAGTACTACACATATGGTGAAGGTCAGGGGAGATATGAGCAGTATATACCATGTAAGTAAAGAACAAGCCTGAAGAATAGAAGTAAAATAAATAAGCAAGAAGGATAAATAATGGAATCTATGAAACATCTACTATGTGTCTTTTACTGTGCTCAGCACTTTACAAATATTATGTTATTTCATCTTTACAACAACACTGGGAAGAAGGTATTAATGTAACCTCATTTTTATAGTTGGAGCAACTGAGGAAGACAGAGATTAAGTAAACTAGCCAGAGTTTTAGAGAGTTAGGCAAAAGTCAAACAGGATTCATAGATACAGATGGTTTTTGATCCATTTCACTGGACAAATTTCCTGAACTTATAAATTCACAAAGGTAGTTAATAATTCTTTTTCCTGTTTGGACACTCTTAATATTTTATATGGATATGACTATTAAAATTATCTGTTAATTTATTATTGTTATTTTAGTATAGACCTGTAATTTGTATGAAGTGGTGGTGGTGATGGTGATGGTAGGTGATGATGAAAATTGTAATGGTTGCCTTTTTCTTAAATTTCTCAAGATATGTCCTTTACATCCCCAACACTCAGTTTACTGACTGATTTTTTACTCTTTTTTAATATCAGAAGGATATTTTCTTCTTCAAAACAAAAATATAAAATTTCCTTAGTAAAACATATCTTCTATCTCCTCACAAAAACTTCATGTTGAGGCAGCTAGGTGGTGCAGTGGATAGAGCAACAGCCCTGGATTCAGGAAGACCTGATTTCAAATCCAACCTCAGACCCGTGACACTTAGTAGCTGTGTGACCCTGGGAAAGTCACGTAACCCCAATTGCCTCACAAAAAACAAAAACAAACAAACAACAAAAGAACTTCATGTTACCCAAACAAAACAGCTACAGTCTTATGCTTTTCAAATACGCTAATTATAATGGATCCTACAAAAATACAATTGGATAACACTATAAAGTTCAATCCTTAATCTCATGATCATGGTTATTATAATTAACCTGTATTTGATGGTCGTATCCCATGTTATATAAAATGTGTATGTGTGTGTATATGTGTGGGGGTCCATTATGATTAGCCAACAGAAATTTCCTAAGAGATTAAAAAGCATTGTGTGGGTTTCTTTTAAAAATGTGTGACTGGGGGTGGAGCCAATTGGTGAAGGAGAGGCTGTGACTGCCACAAGCTCCAGATAAACCCATCTACTCACTCCCAAATAATGTGGTTAAAAAAAAAAAAACAGAGCAGGCTAATGCACATAAGAATAGAGTGAGACTATTTTTCAGCAAAAGAGGGCAATTGTGATCACCTACTGATGAGGCTGAACAGCTCAGCATACAGTCGAGACCCAGCCAGGAACAGACAGTGCTTCCAGGGTGCCTCACAGTCTTCATTGCCAGCACCTTCTGAGGCTCTGATTGTGGACCAGTGATGGGATTCAGCAGTAGGCCAGGGTGAAGTGGAGGCAGTCTCTGTTGGAGTTGAGGTGAAGCACCCTGGTTCTGAACCAGTGGGCTGAATCAAGTGGAGGTGGCCCAGTGGGGGATGAGTAAAAGCACGCCAAGCTTCTAACCATAGAAAATCAGAGTTCAATCAGACTTCTGTTTCCAGGTCAAAGGGAAAGTGGCCATGGTTACTCATGGGCCAAGCAGACTGAGAAGAAGCCCAATCACCCCCTGGGCCACACTGTAGCTCGATTAATGTGTCCCAAAAGCAGTGCTACACTTTAAGAAAAAGTTAAAAGCTAAGAAATAGTCAGCCAGGATAAGTAGGCAGAGAAAGCAGCAGACTATTGAGAACTTCTTTGGGGGAAAGGTAGTTGACAATACACCCTCAGAAGAAGAAGATAATCACAAAATCAAAGCTCCAACATTCAAAGATTCCAAGAAAAATATGAATTGGTCTCAGGCCATGGAAGCACTCAAAAGGAACTTTGAAAAGAAAGTAGGATAGATAGAAGGAAGATTTAGAGAGATGGAGGAAAGAGTAGAAAGAGAAATGAGAGCAATGCAGGAAAGTCATGAGAAAAAAGTCAACAGTTTGAAAAGCCAAATGGGAAAAGAAATAGAAAAGCTGTCTTCAAGAAAATAATTGCCTAAGAATTAGGATTGAACAAATGAAAGCTAGTGATTTTATGTGAAACCAAGACACAGTAAAGCAAATCCAACTGAATAAAAGAATAAAGGGTTGATACGAAATATCTCCTTGGAAAAACAGCTGATTTGGAAAACAGGGGCAGGAGAGATAATTGGAAAATCATTGGACTATCTGAAAACCATGACCAATATAAGAGCTGAGATACTATCCTTCAAGAGATTGTCTGGAAAAATTGCCCTGAAATTCTAGAATCAGAGGGCAAAATAAAAATTGAAAGAATCCACCAATCACCTCCTGAAAGAGATCCCAAAAGAAAAACCTCCAAATTCCAGAGCAACCAGGCAAAGGAGAAAATATTGCAAGCATCTAGAAAAAGGAATTCAAATACTGTCGAGCTCCAATAAGGCTAAAACAAGATCTAGCAGCATCTACATTAAATGACCAGAGGGCATGGAATATGATATTTCAGAGGGCAAAGGAACTGGAACTACAGCCAAGAATCATGTACCCAGCAAAACTGAATATTATCTTCCAGAGGAAAAAATGGGACTTCAATGAAAAAGAGGACTTTCAGGCATTTGTGATGAAAAGACCTGAACTGAATAGAAAATTTGACTTTCAAATACAAGATCCTGGCGAAGCATAAAAAGGTAAACAGGAAAAAGAGGTCATGAGGGATACTAAAAGTTCAAACTGTTTACATTCCTACATGGGAAGATAAAACTTTGAACTCATAAGAACTTTCTCAGTAAGGAATTTGCAGAAGACACAGGTATGAACTGAATATGAAGGGATGATATCTGTAAAGCATTTATGTTTTGTTCTTTATGAGGCAGACAGGGTGGGGTTTCTTATGTCTGGGGTCGGATTTGGGCTTGGGGCCTCCTGGGTCCAGGGCTGGTGCTTTGTCCACTGTGCCACCTAACTAACCCATGATGACATCTTTAAAATAGGGTTGAGGTGTAGGAGGAATAGACTGGGGGAAGGGGGAGGGGAAAGATGATCTGGGGAGAGGTAGCTCACATGAAGGAAACAAGAAAAAGCTTGTGGAGGCGAGGGGAAGAAGGGCAAGGAGTGGGGGAGTGAGTGAACCTTAATATCATCAGAATTGGCTAAAAGAGGCACTAATATACATACTCAAGTAAGTATAGTAATATATTTTTGCCCTGATGGAGGGGAGAAAGATAAGGGGGAGGGGGAAAAGGGGGGAAGGAGGGAAGGGCAGATTGGGTGAGAGAGCAGTAAAAAGCAAAACACTTTCAAGGAAGATGAAGATGTTCTGCATTACTGCACAAGTATGACATTGAATTGCTTGATTTCATAGAGAGGGTTGAGGAGGGAGGGAGGAAGAAAAATTTAGAACACACAATTAGCTCAAAGACCTTAATTTCATCAGAGTGGGCTCAAGGACAGAATAACATTGACACCCAAGTGGGAGGAGTAATCTATGCTTAAAGAATCACGATATCCCCGCACACACATATGCATACATACATTCCTTTGATAGATGAAGAAGTTTGGAGTAAGAGAATTGCCCACTAGAGTACCATTGAGAAATATCAGAGGACACACGCACACCATCATCTCTCCTGAATCTAATTTCAGAACTTCATCTACTGTACTGTGCTTGTCTCTGATAAAATGCCTGCTGAATAACTGGTAGCTTTACTTTGGTTGATTTGAATTACGTATTCAGAAAAGCAAAGAAGGTACGCATGAGCCTAGAACAGAAGGGAAGGCCAAATAACAAGAATAAATTCAAAGAAAAGAAAAGCAAATTTGATTTCAAAACCATGGATTGGACATGAGAGAATAAATCTCCAAAAAAATTTCCAGTAGCAGTTTCCCTCAGGTAGCAATAGAATCACTATTTAAAAAAAACAAAAAAACACATTTAAACCCTACATAGAAATCAATGACTGGAAACATCAGTGGCAGATAGAGAAAATGCCCCGGTCACCTTCCCTGGCCCTAAAGCCTTTAATTCTAATATCCAATGGAGGCTGTTCTCCGTAAATATTAAATATAGGGGAAAGTAATGGAATGATTCCAACATCATGTGGAATAAAAGTCAAAACCAATTATGATCCTTCAAATAGAACAAACATAACCCATTTTTCCATTAGACCCAATTTACAGAAATTGTTCTTTTGCCCTACATCAAATAAAGAACATTCCAACAACTCACCCATTGAGACACATTGAGATAGAAGAAATAGGAGCCAAGCAGTATCTGTTTCCAGAAGTAGGACTTGTCACCAATCTGGAAGTTCTTCCACACTCCCCAGCCCTTCCACCAATGTGACATTAAAGGGAGTGAAGGAGACCAAGATTTTACTCTCTGTGTTTTCTCTTTTGGACGGAGGAAGAGGATAATGGGGAAAAAGATCATTTCTGTTAACAGTAAAATGATTGGAATGATGCCACCTGCTGGAGACTTACTGTAGAAAAGCTCCGCCATGAGGAAAAGGCCTCTGAGGGCAAGCCATGCGGTCAAGGTCCTTGGCATCAGGAAGTGGCATTTGCTCACGGGTACTGTCTATCAAGGCTACCAGCCAATCAACTTGAGGAGTCTCCCATTTCTGGGAGGGGAACATGAAGGAGGAAGTGGAGGCTGGCAGGACTGGGCTTTCTTTTTGGCTATGAGACATCGGAATGGTGGCAGGGAACTTCAGAAGTGGGAGATTAGGAAGGCTAGGATTGCCAGGTTATAAGAAATCTCTTATCAATCTTTCTCTCTCTTTTGCTATATTTAAATACACCCTTAAAAAATTCTAAAACTCATTTATCAGTGATTTTAGTCAGTTTCCCCCCAATACTGAGGGGGACAGATTAGAACCCACATTTAGAATTTTAAATTACACAACAGGCTTTAAAGTTCATCTTCTATGTGGTCATCTAATGTGGAATGTCAGTCAAAATAATTGATGTAATTTCAGGTTGTACTAAAATATATATGTATGTATGTATACATACATACATACATACACACATGTATATACACATCCATCCATCTATCTATCTATCTATCTATCTATCTATCTATCTATCTATCTATCTATCTATCTATCTATCTATCTATCTATCTATCTATCTATCTATCGAAAACAACCATGGACCCAGAACATGGTGAGCTGGTGAAACAGACAATGCAATGGCTGGAGTAAATCTGACTGCCCCAGGCGTCCTTGCTTGGGCCCAGGAGATCTCAGACGCCCAGTGGGACGATGTGGTACAGAAGAATCTTCAGGCTTGACAGACGACCTCTATGTGAAAGTGACTGCCACTGAGAACAGCCTCAGTTGTTTCCCACAATTCCACACCTAATACCACCTTGCTATACAACTGGATAAATTTCTGGCCCCAAACTATTTGTTCCTCTTCTTCCCTCCTACATCACAGGCACACTCAGACTTCTCTCCAGAGATCCACTTTATTCAGTTCTATACATATGGGGACATCTGCCCAAGCCCAATCCACTTTAGCATGTAACTCTTTGCAGAGAATAAAGCACCCTATGTACAAAGCCAAAATAGATATATAGATAGAGAGAGAGAGAGAGATCGAGAGATAGATAGATGATAGATAAACAATCAGAAATAAGGTGAAATTATCATTGTCTTCTGCCATGGCCAAATCTTATTTGTATTATTGTGTTCAGTGATAAGCACTTTGCTCTAAAAAGGGTTCTGCTAAATTGTACATTTCTAGATGAGGGTAACCATGATGGTGGAGAACCTTGAGTTCAAGAAATATGAGAACTAATTGAAGGAATGGGTTATTTTAGCATTTACAAGAGAAGACAGGAGCTGAGACTGGGGAGAACAAGAATAACCCAATAGCTGTCTTTTACTATTTGTATATTTACTATGCGAGGTGTTTAGACTTTTTCCACTTGGCTCTAGAAAGTAAAACCAAGAGAAAAACATGAAGGTACAAAAAGAGAAATTTGGGCCTAGTGTCAGGAAAACAACTTCCTATCTTTTTGCCATCATCATCATCTTCTTCTTCTTCTTCTTCTTCTTCTTCTTCTTCTTCTTCTTCTTCTTCTTCTTCTTCTTCTTCTTCTTCTTCTTCTTCTTCTCCAACTCCTCCTCCTTCTTCTCCTTCTTCTCCTCCTCTTCTTCCTCCTCCTTCTCCTCCAATTTTTCTTCTTCTAATATGACTTCTTTATTCTTCTTTCTTTCCTTCTTCTTCTTCTTCTTCTTCTGCTGCTGCTGCTGCTGCTGCTGCTGCTGCTGCTGCTGCTGCTGCTGCTGCTGCTGCTGATGCTGATGCTGATGCTGATGCTGATGCTACTGCTGCTCCTTCTTTCCCTTCTTCTCTTTCTTCTCCTGTCATTCAATCGTGGCCAGCTCCTCATGACTACACTTGGGATTTTCTTAGTAAAGATGTTGGACCAGTTTGCCATTTCCTTCACTAGTTCATTTAATCGATGATGAAATAGAGGTAAACATGTTTAAGCAGCTAGTGAGTATATGAGACCAGATTTGAAGTCAGGTCTTATTGACTCTGGGCCCAGCACTGTGCCAAGCTCCTTTTACAGCCTTAGAAAACTAGAGTATTCTACATCAGGAAATAGTGGCTTCCTCTCTCATTTCAAGCAAAAGGTTAAATGAAAAATGCTTAAGCATCTTCATATAGGAGATTATTTTCCATTTATGGGTTGGATGAGGTGGACAATTTGGTCACTTCCAACTTGGAAATTTGGGGTGATTCTTTGATCCTCCATTTTCAACATTTGTTAAGAAAATTTTAAAGCACCAGCCCTGGATTCAGGAGGACCTGAGTTCAAATCCGGACTCAGACACTTGACACTTACTAGCTGTGTGACCCTGGGCAAGTCACTTAACCCCCATTGCCCTGCAAAACAAAAACAAAAAAGGAAAATTTGTTACAGAACTCTCCTTTCCAACACACAACCTACTTGGAGACTGAAAAAGCATAAATTAATAATTAACATAAAATGTCATGGCAGAAAATGATTTTTATTTAGAGGTAATATCAAAAATTGATATAATTTTGTTATTAAGGGAAGACAAGGTATGAAACAGATCTATGATAATCTGTCAAAAATTATAGTTCTAATAAAAGTGTTACACTGTGAAAGATAGTATAAAGTTTCTCAGTTCAAGAGATTAATTGGATTTTTAATCATTTACAAAATTATACTTACTATGAAGCAGCCAGATATATTAACATGTTGATATTACTTAAGGTTTACATGTATATATTTGTTCCTTTGTATTTCAAACTTTATGCAGCACCTACTAGAATAAGGAATTTCAGTCTGTATTAATGTATAATATGCTGTCATTGGACCTAGGAAGACCTAGGTTCAAGTCCTCTGTCTGATACATTCTAATTGCAGGACCATGCCCAAGATAATCAACCCTTCTAAAACCCAGGCACCTCTCTAGGACAAGGAGTTCTGATTCTGGAGTCAAAAAATAGGTCTAAATCCTGCTGCTGGGGCAGCTAGGTGGCACAGTGGATAAAGCACCAGCCGGCCCTGGACTCAAACTCAAATTTGAACTGAGTTCAAATCCGACTTCAGACACTTGACACTTACTAGCTGTGTGACCTAGGCAAGTCACTTAACCCTAATTGCCTCACCAAAAAACAAACAAACAACAAAGAAAAAACTGAACTTAAATCCTGCTTCTGATCCTATGTATTGGTGTGACTTGGGCTATTCATCACCTCCCTGGGTCTCAGTTTTATTGCCCATAAAATGACAAGATAAAAGCATGAAGTCACTTCCTGATTTGGGTTCATTGAGAGGTCACTGATGAGTTGTTAATCAGTAATTTTGAAGGAACTTTCCATACCAGTAGTTCTCTCCCAACACCTTCTACACCAATGAAATCACAAGTTCACCCTCACCCCCACTCCATTAGAAGGTGGCAGTCATATTGCCTGATTCATTATAGTAATGTATGAAACATCATCTCCCCCAATACTGCTTGATCAGAAACTGCACATTTTATATTTTGAAAAGACATAAGGATTACGGTATATTTACAGATAAATGATACTTTGCTTAGTTGGGCAGCACAGCTCATCCTTTGTAATTCCCAAGTGTCTGCAGGGTCTACAGACTAATAATGCCAGTCACAGCCACTCAGTCTGTGTCTTTTGCTAATTAAACTACACATGAGATTCCTTTCAGAATCAGCTAGGCACAAAGGCAATGTTTCACTGAGAAAATGCTATTCTATCCCTTAAGAACTCTGATCAACCATGATTCTGAAGCACCAGTAATGAATGCTACTCACTTCCTGCCAGAGAGGTGATGGGCTGGATATGGCTAGTGAAATATACATTTTTGGACAGGTCTAACATGTGATTTTTTTTTTTTGTTTTTTTGCTCAATTATTCATATTTTCAATAATGGTTTTCATTTTCTTCCCTCCCTCCTTCCCTCAGTGTGAAGGGGAAAGATGAGAAAATAAAAGCTTGTTAATGGGAAAAAACAAATTAAAAGAAAAAAGAATAGAAAAATAGACCTATAGACTAGGCTCTCATTTTCATGCAATGCTAAAGCATTGTGCTAAAGTCATAGCACAAGTACCAATCCAAAGATTCCAGGCAAAGTTCAGGGGAAACTCTAGGAAAACCATGATCCTCACAGACTACCAGCATTTCTAAATGTGAAGGGTCCCCATGAGCAGCTAATCTGACTCTTACCTCAAAAACGAGATCGTACTTTCCATTATCCTCAAGAAGTGCTTCATCCAGACTCAGCTTCCAATGCTTCCAATGACCCAAAGCCCTTTGCCTGCTGAGGCTTTCCATTCTACTTGGCCAGTCTCTAGACTCTTCTGTGCTTTGTGCAGAGTTCTAGCCCTTTGTAGGGTAATTTCTCAAAGATATGCTCAATGCCCTTTCAAGAAGAGGGTCTCTCACTCTAGTAGCTTCCCAAATTATCCAATATTAAACCCATCCTCCACTCTGTTTGCTTCATCAGTGGCTGAAGATGGTGAATGAAATGTCAAGAATATCAAAGGAACTAAAGAAAAAAGTAAAGGAAGGAGGTTTAGCAGTACCATATCTTAAACCATATCATAAGGCAGTCATTATCAAAAATGCCTGGTAGTGGCTAAGAAATAGCTAGAGATAATAGATAGAGATAGTGGGTCAGTAGAACAGAGTAGACATGCAATTTTTTAGCATCAAATGACTATAGTAACCTCGTGTATGACAAGTATTAATACAAGTTTTGGGGATAAGAACTCATTATTTGGTTTAAAAAAATTGTTGGGAAAACTGGAAAAGTAGTCTGGCAGAAAATGGGCATAGATCAATATATTACACCATTTACAAAGACATGGTCAAAATGGATACATGACCGACAAAGAGAGATTTTACAAGAGAATTTTAGAAACATGAAACATTGCCTATCAGATTTATGGATAGGTGAACAAGTTATTGAATAAACAAGAGATAGATAGCAGTATGAAGTGTAAAATGAATAATTTTAATGATGTTACATTTTTAAAAAATAGGTTTCTATAAATAAAATAAATGTAGCAAAGATCAGAAGGAAAGGAAAAAACAGGGGGTAAAATTTAGAGGTAGTTTCTCAGATAAAAGTCTCATGTAGCAAATACATGAAGAATTTTGTCAATTCTATAAGAATAGAAGTCAGTCCCCAGTTGATAAATGGTCAAAGGATATAAACAGGCAGTTTTCTGATAAAGAAGTCAAAAAAAGTATAGTCACATTAAAATGCTCTAAATCATTATTATCTAGAAAAAAGCAAAACAAAATAATTCTGAGATATCACTTCATACCTATCATATTGGCTAAAACAACTGAAGGGAAAAGCAACAAATTTTGGATGGGAAGTAAAACGTTGTGATACTCATTCACCATTGATGGAACTGTGAACAGGTCCAACCATGTTGAAAAGCAATCTAGAATTATGCTAAAAGAATTATTAACATACCTATGATTTTTGACCCATCAGTAATACTACTAATTCTATTTCCAAAGGTGATTAGGGAAAAAAGATCTATATGTTTAAAATATTTATACCAGCTCTCTTTGTAGTGGAAAAGAAGTGGAAATTGCAGAAATGCCTATCAATTGGGAAACATCTAAATAAGTGTGGTATGTGATCATGATGGAATACTACTGTTCTTTAAGAAATGATGAGCTTAATGACCTTAGCAAAATATGCACAGACTTGCATGAAATAATAGAGAAATGAGCAGAATCAAAAAAAAAACTTTGTATACGGCAACAGTAATATCGTGGGGGGTTGGTGGGGGGCAGGGCAATGAGGGTTAAGTGACTTGCCCAGGGTCACACAGCTAGTAAGTGTCAAGTGTCTGAGGCCATATTTGAACTCAGTTCCTCCTGAATCAAGGCTGGTGCTTTATCCACTGTGCCACCTAGCTGCCCCAGTAATATTGGTTTTGGTTTTTTGTTTGTTTGTTTTTGCGGGGCAATGGGGGTTAAGTGACTTGCCCAGGGTCACATAGTTAGGAAGTGTCAAGTGTCTGAGGCCTCATTTGAACTCAGGTACTCCTGAATCCAGGGCCGGTGCTTTATCCACTGCGCCACCTAGCTGCCCCCAAAAATATTGTTTTAATAACAACTTTGAGCAACTAAGTCATTTTGATTATTATAAATGTCCAAATTGATTACAAAGGACCTGTAAAGGAAGCTGCTATCTGCATTCAGAGATGTATAGAATGGTGTTACAGACACACACACACACACACACACACACACACACATATATACACATATTTTTATGGGTATACACACAAACACACACACACACACACACACACACATATATATATATATATATATACACATACACACCCACACACACATATATATACACATATATACACATATTTTATGTGTGTGTGTGTCTAATAGCCATCTCTAGGGTGGGGGATGGGGAAGGAAAAAAGGGAAATAAGAAAGTTATATGATAACTTTAATATATATTTAAAAGGAATGTTGCAAGTTTTACATAATAGATTTGCAGTTTCATGTGCAATCATCATCTTTTCCATTTTGCTATGTGATGAAAATGCATGTTTTATTTCTGAAATTCAGAATAAAACTTTAAAAATAAGGTGGTGGGCAAAAGAGGAGGATTTGGATGGCATATAAATTTTCTGGGGCCTTCACCCTTTATTGAAACTTTGTGACAAATTTTTCTTATTCAGATGAGCCTGGTTTTGCCTGAAGGTCATTTTTTTTATTTTAAGCTTCTTGACAGACTCCACAATTCTCCCCTATGGACATTTGGATCTTGAGTTCAGACGTTTTCTGTCAGTTCTCAAGGTCATGAGTTCAGTCAATATGTATTAATTACTATATGCCAGGCACTATGCCAAATGAAAATAGAAACAAAAATTCGACTGGTAGCTCTTTCTGTTTCATGGACCCCTTTGGCTATCTGCTGAAACCTATGGATCCATTCTTCAAATGACATTTTAAATGCATAAAGTAAAATGCATAGGATTAGAAAGACAACCAATTTTATTGAAATACAGTTATCTCTGTGTCTGTCATCTATCAATCTGTCACATTCTGTCTATTTCTCAATTATTTCAATTATTCATTTAGTTCAGAATTGTGATTGCTATGGTTTGAAGTGTTCCCTGTTTAGAAAAACAAACAGTGACTCCCTTCACCAATGTAGATTAACAATATCTCTCCAATTTTTAATCATGTAGTTGTCTGTAGTACTGAGAAACTAAAGTACTTGCCTCAAAATATGTATCAGAGGTAAGCTTTAAGTCTGAGGCCTACTCTCAATACATTACACAGTTCTCCCTCTACTTAAAGGGCTAAGTAGAAACGAGTTAATTCATAATACTTTTATCTCATATTTCACTTATTCAAAGTATCATAACCAACACACATATGTATGCATGTATGTATGTATGTAAAATGTGTGTATGTGTGTGTATATATAGTCATACAAATGCACATTATATGTGTCATTTTGTTAAGCAGTTATGGAAGTATCATGAATTTCAGATTCAAATTCAGAACTGACAGGGCCTTGATTTCACATTTCCTTTTCCCTATGCAAAATATCCCATTTCTTTGAACCACCATGCCTGGATATTTCAGATTGTGTGATAAGCCATGTTTCTTGAAATCCTGAGATCTTCAAGGTCAAGTGCTTTCTCTTCAACAGGGAACACTTCTCAGTCCCAGCAGCTGTGTTCTCTCTCTTTTTCTGACTGCCTCTGTCTCCATGTCTGTCTCTCCCTTATTCTATCTCTATCTCTCCTCCGTCACTGTTTCTTCTGTCTAACTCATTCTCTTTGTGTGTCTGTCTGTCTGTGTATATACATTCACATATATTTTAATTTAGGTAAATGTATATACATATACATATATATGTAAACACATATATACATAACTTACTAGGATGAATAGCCCTGTGGGGTTATCAAGTTTTGTCCTCAGGCACTAAATTTAAAGGGTACTTAGAGTCATAATTATCAATTAGAAAAAATAGTAACCAATAAGATTGTCAATTAATTAGCAAGAATGTTAACAGGGAAAGAGACAGTCTCTGTGATTTTTCAGTGTGGGAACATACTCTACTACTGCAGGCAATCACATTATATGAACCTTATAAAATCAGTAAATTGTGTAAAGAACTGAATGGTTAGGTGACTTACCCAAGAACACACAGCCAGTACGTGTCAGGGGCAAAGCTTTAAGCCTGGTCTTTCTGACTTAGAGGACTACTCTCTATTAATTATGTGAAGCTGGCTCTCATTAGAAGACTAGGTAAAATGTTTAATAACCATATGGTGGTCGTTTGTCCTTATTAGGCACGCTCTTCCCTAGCCTGGTACCAACCTGCTTTCCCTCCCTCTGTCACCACAGTTGACCTCCCCAGCAGTATTCTTGTGGAGTCCTGGGGAATTGGTCTTGCTGTACTCTGCCTAGAAACGTGCCTAGTAGGGCTTTTCTTCCCTTTTTCACAGAGATGGGGTGGCAGAGGGGGCTACCCATATGAAATGTTGCCTATACTACTTTTGGACTCATGTAATATGACTGTTAATTTTGCTGAAATGCTTCACTTTCCCTTAGTCATCTGTCCCTTTTATTCTTTGTTCCAAGTACTAGCTTGTTGTGTAGGGGACAGAGAGGACTCTATTCTGAAATAAAGGTGTTTTTAAAAAGACAATATCAATTATGTCCATAATGTGTATGTATCTACACATGGATATGGGTATATGTGTACAAATGTGCATTGAATGCCAGATCTGAGGACATTCATCAAGCTTCTGTGATTTGGGTATGATTGTCTTAGGCAACAAATGTGCTAGTTAGAAAAACAGTATGGTACAAAGGAAAAGACTAAAGGCATTTGAGGGAGAACTTAGTTCATGTCCTAGCTCTGAGACTTATGACCTCAGAGACTTTGGCAAAATCACTTAACCACTCTGGTCTGTTTCCTCATCAGTTCAATGAGGGAGTGGGTCAAGACAGCTGCTAAGGTTCCTTGCTGTTCTAAATCTGTGAATCAATAAGCCTGAAGACCTACCACCACTATGAGCTCTTTTTACCTTTGCCACTTGACTACTCACATAGCATAGAGTAGATGGGAATTACCATTACTTCCTAAGGCCCTTCAATGCTTCACCTCTGCTCTGCCTCTGCACCTCATAATCCACTGGCTCTGTGCTGTGACCTACTTTATCAAGTCAAGGAGCCTGGACCTTGCCATTGGCCCTGCTACTGCTTCATTCAGTCTTCCAGGTTTTTGATCCTATCCTGCAACTGAATTTTTATTGCTGTAACCCCTCAATTAGAGTGTAAGCTCCCTGAGATCATGAACATCTCCATTTCCCTATTTTCATCCTCAGAACATAGTGGTTAGCACATATTAAGTGTGTGTAATTTAAGATTCTAAATGTGGATTCTAATCTGTTCTCCCAGTTTTGGGGGAAACTGACTAAAATCACTGATAAAACAAGTTTAGGTTTTTAAGGGTTTATTGGAAAATAGAAAGAAAAAGATTGAGAACAGAATTCCAACAGCCTGACATTCCTATCTTTCCTCAAATTTCCTGTGAAGTCCTCTGCCGCCGCCACCACCAAGTCAGGAACCCAAAAAAGCGCAAGAACTCTCCACGCAGGCTCCTTCTCCTCCTTCCTGTCTCCTCCCAGAAAATAGGAGGCTCCTCAAGTTGATTGGCTGGTAGCCTTGATAGACAGCACCCATGAGCATATGTCATTTCCTGACGCCAAGGAAAATCCACAATGCCTCTGAGGCATTTTCCTCATGGTGGGGCTTTCCCATAGCAAGTCTCCAGTAGGTGGCATCATTCCAATCATTACAAGTGTCTGATGACTGTTTCTTCAATCATTCATGTATTCATTGATTTATATGAGTCACAGACCATATCAGACCTGGAAATAACCTCGGCAATCTAGTTCCATATCTTCACTTTAACATGAGTAAATTAAATCTGGGAGAGGTGAAGTGATCCCTCCATTGTCATAAGATGAGCAAGGTCTCAAATCCAGGTCTTTGAGGCCAAACTTTAATGTTCTCTCTACTCATCCATTTGTCCTAAAATCCTCCTTATAGAGAAAAAGAAAGTGAGTCTAAGAATGGGGCAGTATCATATAACCAAATCCATTGGATTAATCATCTTAAATTATATATACTTGTAACAAGTTGCTATTTGTATATCTCTCACACTTCTATGATTTATTTTCTTTTAGAGAATGTCAGGCTGTGCAACATATACAAACCTTATTGAGCAGTACTTTTTTGTTGTTGTTCAGTCATTTATCATGTCCAATTCTCTGTGATCCTATTTGGGATTTTCTTGGCAATAATATTGAAGTGTTTTTCCATTTCCTTTTCCAGTTCATTTTATAGGAAACTGAAGCAAACAGGGTTATGTGACTTGCCCAGGGTCCCACAGATAGTAAGGTTCTGAGGCCAGATTTGAACTCAGGAAGATGAGTCTTCGTGACTTCCGGTCTGGCACACTATCAACTGTGTCATCAGTGTCCCCTAAAGACCGTGAGGTTTCTACTCCCCTGATTCCCTTGCCATGGAACAATAAAAGCTTTCAAACACTGCCTAGAGTGCCAAATTTACAGCTGAGGAATAACCTCGACAGTAAGAAAATTTGTATCAATGAGAGGTTAGTGGAGGAAAAGGCAAGTTTGGGCTGGTAAATTCATTTTCTACTTTCACTTACACACAAAAAGTAAGAGTAGTTTTTCCAGAATGCAATCACAGTTAGATTTACCACAAGAAATAGCCTCCTTGGGAGATCTTACCAGTGAATCTGGTGAATAACAAAAACAAAAACAAAATCCCCAAATCTATTCCTCCCAACAGAAGGGAGGTGGGGGCGCAGGCCTGAGAATTCCTCTGCTCCTAGGGACTGTTTCTTAGCCTGGGGATCAGAGCTCCCTGAACACCTCACAAGGAGGTCATCAAACAGCTGAATAAATGAGTTGGTTAAGTCTGCATCCCAGGTTCCCTATGAGCAACAGAGAAAAACAGAACACAGAAAAATACAGAAAAAAAAATGCTCTGAGCTGTAAAGTTCGCTTCTTCCAGAACTGAATCATTATTCTCTTTACTTCAGATACAGAAACATAATAAGTTCATTTCTTCTCAGCTTTGTTATTACATTTGGAGAAAGAAATCATGGCAAAACAAGGGGCTTAGAGATTCTGAGTATGAGTCTTGTTAAAATAGCATGTAAGTCAGGCCAGGGTAAGCCGGGGGCAGGGGGCATTTCTTTTGGATACATCTCCTGATGTGCACCTAACACATCTGGAGAATTCTGGGATTACCCATCTAATCTCAGGAAGATAGAGCCAGATGTCAGAGAAATCAGGGCTTCTCACAATTTAAGCAGGAGCACACCTAGAATAAAACTACTTTCAATCCTAAAATGAGAGACGTATGTCTCTGTCTGAGTCCCATGAAAATTCCCCTAGGCAGGCAGGCAATGTTCTTTGGATGACTTCCAGGAATGTGTCTGCCCAAAGCTACCACAACTGAATAAAAAGAGAAATAAACAAGCCAGTAGCCTTCACAGCTATCTCTAGGGTGTGGTGAATAGGGCTTGGACAAGTGACTCAACACTGAAGGACCAACAGATGGACTTGGAATCAGGGAAGCCATAGCATCTAAGGAAGACACAGAGAGACAAATGGGCACAGTCAGATGGGGATATATGAGGCTACATATAAAAGATGTGCTATCCATTATGCCATACCCACTGTATTCAACAAGAGCACTTTAATTTTACTTTGCTATAATGGTAGAGATTAGAGTCATGTTTATATTGAGAGCGTTAACTCCCAAGAGAAAAAAATCCCTCATGTAATGCAGATCTAAAAGAGTTCCCTAGAACATTGCAAGGGTAACAGACTTGACCAAGGTGACACAAGAAATATTGGTCATAGTTGGAATTCAAATCCTGGTCTTACTGGTTTCTCAAATCAGCTCTTCTCTATCCATGACACTACTATGCCTCTCATTACTGATCACCTTTTCATAGCTGATAAAAATATTATACTGAGGTGATTCTGAGCAGTATAATGGCAAGAACACTAAAATTTCTGAACTTGATATCATGAAATCTTTCTGAGAATCATGTTATTCATCTAAAAAACAAGTTGTGGGCAGGGTTATTGGGAAGAAGTCTCTTCTAACGTTAAAGTCTATGAGCTGAATATAGATTATGGGAGCCTGGTTCTGTTTAAGCTTTCCTAGGGAAATCTGTGTACTTATTCACCCAGTGGGTAGAGGCTGCCTGCTCAAGCCATGTCCCTTTCAGAAGCAGTACAAGTCTATGAATGCTGCTGGTGGGGTCCATCATATTAGGTAGCTATCTAGATCTTGCCATGCAGATTTTCTATCTATTGGTGCATATTTGCAGCTTCCTTATTTAGATTCAGGTGTTCTATCTTACAATGTGCATTATAGCCTGCTTTTTCATTTCTTTAGAAAATTTAAAAAATCAATTGTTACTAAAGAATACTTAGATGGGCTTTTGTGTTACCTAGGCCCCCATTCCCATACTTACAATCCCTGCTTTTCTGAGCTGACCAAAAGTCATCACAGTGACTCCCAAGGTAGGACTGCATTGAGAGTCCTGACTCCTCCATGCTCCTAGATGGGTGACATGGGATCAGTAATTGTATTAAGAGAAAATTCATCATGTTGATCTGAGACACATGCCAAGACACTGTAATAGGAGACATATGATTACTTCTCCTTTGCAGATGGAAGAAAACAGGTGAAATAAATGTCACTTTCAGATCCATTAGAGGGGAGAAAATAAACCTGGGGCTTATCTCTGAGGATAATGTCTGCTGTTCTTACATCTGGCCTAGATTCACAAATACAGTCCTAATGCAGCAAAGCTGCCTTCCTAACCCTTTTCATCTGGTAGAATTATGTCTTCACTATGTCCTTTTTCATAAAAGCCTGTGACTATCTTCCTACTTCTCAGATCTACCAGGCTGAAGAAAATAAGTTCTTCCATCCATAAATCCATCTCAGTCTGATGAACTATGATTTTATCCTTCCAGAACTTGACATATGAAACACACAAATCTCACAGAAAGGTCAATGGTAATTATAAATCCTTTGTCTGCTTTTTCTACATCATCTTGGCTAATGCCTAAAGTCAAAGAGGACTGAGAAGATCCTATTTTATGACTCCTGGGAACAAACTCTAAAATGTCCTTCTATTTAATATTATCCAGTTTGATAAACTATAGGAAGGTCTCATCCTGGAAGTGAATTGGCACCCTCCTCCCTCTAAGACCTTTATGCTTAGGTTGTGCTCCAAGTAAATGTAAAAACATGATTCAACACATTTGTTCCAACTACTCTGAGATAATTTTTCTTTATCTCAAGAGAATTCTGATGGAACATTAAGAAATCTTGTCATTATATCAGCTACTGAAGATCATAACAGAATGAATTCCCATGCCCCTTTAAATTCCTTCCTAAATTCTATTTTCTTCTAATATGAGTATTTTTCTAGCAAATCCAATTTTCTCTTCAATAAACTTCAATAAATATTTATTAAGCAATACTACAATTACTAAGAATAGGGAATATAAAAGCAAAACAAACAACTCTTTCTATGAAGCAGTTTATTTCTACTGGGGATAGAGGAATCTGACAAATAACTAACATACAAAATGAAGCATTGAGGGGGTCAGAGGAAAGGTCAAATCAAAGTTTTCCAGGAACTTTTGATATTATCCCATTCCATACAAACAGAATTTATTTTTTATTTCAATGTATTTTAGATGACTGAAAGGGTCTTTTTTCCTGTCTTCCCAAAATAAAAAAATCCTTTAGGAATCAACCTTTCTACATGCAAAATGTCAACTCTTTAAGTGTACGAACTGTGCTTTTTTCCATTTTGGTGTCCTTAGTGTCTTCCTCCAGTAGATACTTAACATATATTTGCTGAAGTTATTTCAGGTAAATGGAGCCTATGAATGTCTATGCAGTGGCCATATTTCACAACTCAGAAATGTGAAGGGGGCAGCAAGAGATGGTGGAGACTGGTGATAGGGAACTACAGAGTCTTAAATGAAAAAATATTGGTGTAAATTCTGTATCACTTTCCTCAACTGTAAAATCAGGGGGTTATCTGGTAACTTCTGAGGCCATTTGATATGCCTTGCTATACTTGATCTATGAGGGCTTGGTACAGTAGTCAGAGCCAAGTTGGCAAAAAATAGCAGGGATTCACCTGAACTCTCCCAATTTCCCCTCCAAACAACTTCAAATTAAGCCTCAAAAATAATTCTGAGGTGGAAGAACCCACAAAAGGATAGGGTGAAACAAATTTTCCATTCTAAGACAATGCAGAAGGTTCGAAGAAAAGTCCAGTGCACCTGCATCAGAGTGGAGTACACCAGAGCTTGCAGCTACAGGGAAGTTAACACCCTTATCATACTTTCAGGGTAGAAAAGAGTGCTTGTAGATGCTCAGACCAGAGCACAGGCCAATAGAGCAGTCACCACACTTCTCCTAAGATCATACCATATTGGAAGAACTGAAAACTAAAAATACCCTAGAACTGTCTCTGAAAACAGTGGCAAAAAAAAAAAAAAAAAAAAACATGGAACAGTGACTGCTTCATCAGGACAATAGAACCCAACTTTAACATAAAGTTCAAAGTCAAGAAACAGGCTGGAAAAATGAACAAGCAAGAACAACAACAACAAATTATCTTAACCATAGAAAGTTACTGTGATAACAGGCAAAACTGAAAACAAACAAACAAATGAAAACCTCAGAAGATATCAAAGTCAAAATGGCTACATCCCAAGCTTCAAACCAATATATGAATTGGTCTCAGCCTCAAAAAATAATTCTTGGAAGCACTCAAAAAGATTTTTAAAATTAGATAAGAGAGTTAGAAGAAAATTTTGGAAAAGAAATGAGAGTGATGCAAGAAAAGCATGAAAAAGAGTAAAAAACTTGTTAAAGCTAGCACAAAAATTCTGAAGAAAACATCTTAAAAACATAATAAGCCAAATTGTAAAAGAAGCACAAAAAGTCTTCTAAAGAGAACTACTTAAAAGGCAGAGTTGGCCAAATGGAAAAAAAGATATATAAAAATGCACTGAAGAAAAGAACTCCTTAAAAAAACAAAATTACCTACATAGAAAAAGAGGTACAAAAGTCCAGTGAACAAAGCAACTCCTTAAAAAGAATAATCTACCAAATGGAAAAAGAGAAACAAAAGCTCACTGAAGAAAATAATTCCTTAATAATTAGAACTGGGAAAGTGGAAGCTAAGGGCTCCATGAGACATCAAGATACAATAAAACAAAATTAAAAGAATGAAAAAAATAGAAAAAAATATGAAATATCTCATTGGATAAAAGCAATAGACCTCTAAAAAGATACATGAAAGAGAATTTAAGTATTATTAGATTGCCTAAAATCCATGATTTAAAGTGAGAGCCCAAACATTATCTTTCCAGAAATTATCAAGAAAAACTGCCCTGATATTTCAGAATCAGAAGGAAAAAGAGAAATGGGGAATCACCTTAAGAAATATCATCACCCAGGAATATTATATCCAAATTCCAGAACTCCAGGGTCAAGGAGAAAATATTATAAGCAGCCAGAAAGGAACAACTCAAATATCACAGAGCCACAACCAGTATAACACAAGATTTAGCAGCTTCTACCTTGATGAAACAGAGGGCTTATAATATGATATTGTAGAGGGCAAAAGACCTAGAATTACAAGCAAGGATCACCTACCCTTCAAAACTGTGTCTAACTTCAGGGGAAAAATGGATATTCAAGTAAATAGAGGACTTTCAAGCATTCCTGATGAGAAGACCAGAGCTAAATAGAAAAGTTGACTTTCAAATACAAGACTCAAGAGAAGCATAAAAAGGTAAATAGGAATAAGAAATAATAAGGGATTCAATAAACTTAAACTGTCTACATTCATACATATAAATCCTAAGAATTTTCTCATTATTAGGGCAGTTAGAAAGAGTATGCACAGACAGAGGGCACAAGTATGAGTTGAATATGATAGGATGATATCTAAAAAATAAAATAAAATTAATGGGTGAGAAAGAGGAATGAACAGGGAGAAGTGAAAAGATAGAGGTAAAATGGGGTAAATTATCCCACAGAAAAGAGGCATGAAAGAGCTCTTCCAGGGAAGGAGATGATGAATAAAGGATGGGGGAGCAGTTGAACCTTACTCATAAGAATTGGCTCAGGAATAGAAATCTACCTTCCCCTACAGGAAAGCAGGAGGAAAAGGGAATAAAGGGGTATGGAGGAGGTGCTGATAGAAGAGAGGGAGGATTGAGGGATGAAGGAGTTAGAAGCAAAATATTTTTGAGGCTAGATGTTACAATTTGTTTTTACATGTAAGGTGGGTAAAAATCCAAGTAAATAAATAAATATTTCAGTACACCCTCCTCTCCCCCCCCCCAGTATTGCTGTTACTGTATGTTTTCCTCATTTTCCTCATTTCACTTTGCATCAGTTCATGTAAACCATTTTTGTACATATAGGTCCTTTTCCTTTTTATTTCCTTGGAATTTTACCCACCTTACATGTAAAAACAAATTGTAACATCAATTTTTTAAACTTTGTGTTCCAAATTCTCTTCCTTCTTCCCTATACCCACCTTGAGAACTCAAGCAATTCAATATAAGTTATACATGAACAGTCATGCAAAACATAGCAGGCAAAAAACTTTAGAAAAGGGAGCTAACAACAACAACAAAATATTTTTCCATCTGTATTCAGATACCATCAGTTCTTTCTCTGTAGATGGATTGTATTTTTCATAAGCCCTTCAAAGTTGTCTTGGTTCATTGCATGGCTGAAAATAACTAAGCCATTCTCATCAGGTCATCTTACAATATTGCTGTTATTTCGTAAACAGTACATTTCACTTTTCATCAGCTGACATAAGTCTTTCCAGGTTTTTCTGACAGCATCCTTCCCATATATTTTTGTTTGTTTGTTTGTTTTTTATATACTAAAGCACATTTATATAGTATTTCCTTACAAAACACCCATGAGGTTGATTATTGCAACAACAGTAATAGCTAACATTTATGTAGTTCAATATAGGTGACAAAAATTTTATTCACAATAGCCCAGCAAGCTAAGTACCACCACAATCATCATCTTACATTGCCCTTGCCTCTGCTTCAAATTATTTTTCCCAGGTACTATTTCTAACTGTGTTTTCCTCCATCCTATTTGCTTCCCATGATAGTTATTCTATTTTCTATCTTCTTTTACCCTTTCCCTGCTCAAAAGTGTTTTGCTTCTGAGTCCCCCTCCCCTAATCTGCCCTCCCTTCCTTCACCCCTCTCCCCTTATCACTTTCCGCTCCTACATCTCCACAGGACAAGATGCATTACTGTACAAACTTGAGTATGCATGTTATTCTCTCTGAGCCAATTCTGATAAAAGTAAGGCTCACTCACTCTCCCACTCCTCCCCATTTTCCCCTCCATTCCATATGCTTTTTCTTGCTTCTTTTATATGACATACTTTACTCCATGCCACCTCTCCCTCTTCCTTTCTCCCAGTGCAATCCTCTCATCCCTTAATTTTATTTTAAAGATGTCATCATGAGGTTGTCATCATGGGGCATGTAGGTGACACAGTGAACAAAGCACCCACCTTGACACCAGGAGAACACGAGCTCAAATCCAGCCTCAGACATAAGATACTCAGCAGCTGCTTGACCCTGGGCATGTGACCCCACCCTGCCTGCCCTGCTCAAAAAAAAAAAAAAAGATAAACAGGAAACAAATGCTTTGTAGATAACATCCCTTCATAATCAATGCCCTCTGTCTAAATTTATTCCTTTCAGCTGCCCTAATACTGAGAAAGTTCTTATGAGTTAGAATCATTATATTCTAATATAAGAATATAAACAGTTTAAATTTTTAACCCCCCTAATTATTTCTTTTTCCTATTTACCTTTTTCTGCTTCACTAGGGTCTTATATTTGGAAGTCAAATTTTCTATTCACTTCAGGTCCTTTATTCACGAATGCCTGAAAGTCCTCTTTTTATTGAAGTCCCATTTTTACTCTGAAAGATTATACTCAGTTTTGCTGGGTAGGTGATTTTTGGTTGTAATACCTATGCCCTCCAGAATACCATAGTCCATGTCTTCCAATCCTTTAATGTAGAAGCTGACAAATCTTGTGTTATCTTAACTGTGGCTCCATGGTACTAAAATTGTTTCTTTCTGGCTGCTTGCAATATTTTCTCTTTGACCTGGGAGCTCTGGAATTTGGCTGTAATATCCCTGAAAGTTTTCCTTTTGGGATCTCTTTCAGGAAGTGATATGTGAAATCTTTCAATTTCTATTTTGCCTTCTGCTTCTAGTGCTCAGTTCCGTTGCACATATACTAAAATTGGAACGATACAGAGAAGATTAGCATGGCCCCTATGCAAGGATGACACGCAAATTTGTAAAGCATTGCCTTCTCCTTTTAGAATATCATGGCAATTTCCCCTGATAATCTCTTTGAAGATTATGTCTAAGCTCTTTTTTATCATAGTTTTCAGGTAGTCCAATAATTTTCAAATTATCTCTCCTGAATCTATTTTCCATGAGAGCTATTTTTCCAAAAAGATATTTCACATTGCCCTCTACCTTTTCATTCAAGTGGATGTGCTTTATTGTGTCTTGATTTCCCATAAAGTCATTTGCTTCCATTTGTTCAATCCTAATTCTTTTTCTTCAGAGAGCTTTTCCATTTGGCTTTTCTAGCTGTCGACTTTTTTTTTTTCATGACTTTCCTGTATCACTCTCATTTCTCTTTCCATTTTTTCTCTACCTCTCTTACTTTTCTGTCTACCTCTCTTACTTTATCTTCAAAGTCCTTTTTGAGTGCATCTATGACCTGAGACCAATTCATATTTTTCTTGAAAGCATGGGATGTAGGACCTTTGACTTTGTTATCTTCTTCTGAGTGTGTATTTTGATCTTCCTTGTCACCAAAGAAACTTTCTATGGTCCTCATCTTTTTCTGTCTGTTCATTTTGCTAGCCTCTATTTTGACTTTTAACTACTTCTTAAAGTGGGGCACTGCTTCCAGGATGCATTGCCCTAAGCTTCATGGTGTCCCAGTACAATTTAAGGAGAGGCACATTCTGTACTTGCTTGGCCAGTGTTCTGGTCTGTAAATATCCAAATAACCCCAGGCCAACTTGCTCTTTAACCTGGAAACTTTTTTTTCTGTTGTGGTTTCAAGTTCTGTGTGAGCCTGTGCCTCTTCCCCACCTGGGTCTGCCACTCAAGACTGCTTCCTGGTTCCCAGCACAGGTAAAATAATTGAGTTCTGCCTCAGTGCCAGCAGAGGCCCCTGTAATCTCCACTTGGCCAGCCTCTCAGCCCTCTCACCAGACAGTGAGCTTAGTTCCAGAAGAAGCTACTGCAGCCAATTTAGATGATCAGGGAATGTCTTTCTCTGATGTGGCCTAGGGCTGAACCTGCATGCCTAGCAGCAGGGCTGTGCTTCTCTCTCACGTTACAACAGACCTTTCCTGTCTATGGCTGGAAAACGATATCATCCCATCTTTTTGTGGGTTCTGCTCCTCCAGGAATCTTTTTATGGTATTTTTGGAGGTTTATGGCATGCTCACATGGTAAGCTCTGAGAAGTTACTGCCTTTCATCCACCATCTTAGCTCCATCCAATAGCAGCAATATTTTAAAATGATCATCTATGAATGATTGTTATTCTCAAAAATTTGATGAACTGAGATAAGTCTGGAGGACTTACAATGTGTAAGGAATTAATTGTGATTTGGGGTCTCTATGACCCCATCTTTGCTTCATTATGGTCAGACTGAAATGATGCAATCTTGAAAAGTCATGAGGCTTCAATGAGGTTTGCTCATGGGTCCTCTTGATCAAAGTTGCCAGCCAATAAGCTTGGAGATGTGTGTGTGTGGATGGCCCTGTTTCCAGTTTCTCAGGAGGCTTCTCAGAGGACGAAGTGGCGAGGTACATCTTTTTCACACAGGTGTGAGAGAGAGAGAGAGAGAGAGAGAGAGAGAGAGAGAGAGAGAGGAGAGAGAGAGAGAGAGAGAGAGAGAGAGAGAGAGAGAGTGAGAGAGAGAGAGAGAGAGAGAGAGAGAGAAGCTGGTGGGTGGTTGACCTTAGACCAAGCCAGGAGAGACTGCACAGCTGATTCTCCTTAGAACTATAGATTCTAGGTGGTGTGAGTTTGTGTTGTAATTTTTGTTCCCATTAATAAACCCAGATTTGTTTGTGTAAAAGATGTTGTTAATCTCCTTTCTTATCAGTCTGAGAGAAATAATTAAAGAAAAGGCAATGTGGAAGAGAGGTCTCCCATTATTTTCTGAACCCCAATATTATAGTGAGCTGCCCAATTAACTCTTCCTATACTGAATTTGACCCTTACTAATGAAAAATTTGGGGGCAGCTAGATGGCGCAGTGGATAGAGCACCAGCCCTGGAGTCAGGAGGACCTGAGTTCAAATCCATCCTCAGACACTTAACACTTACTAGCTGTGTGACCCTGGGCAAGTCACTTAACGCCAATTGGCTCACTAAAAACAAAAACAAAAACAACAAAAAAAGAAAAATGTTATCCATCTCCAAAGACAGAATCAATGGAGTCTGAATGCAGATCAAAACATAATTTTTTAAACTTTCTTTATTTTTCTTGTTTTTATTTTTTGAGGGGGATTTCTGTGTTTTCCTTCACAGCAGGATTAATATGGAAATGTCTTTTATATGACTGCATGTGTATAATGCATATCAAATTTCTTGGCATCTCAGGGAGGGGGGAGAGGAAGGAGAAAAGAGGAGAATTTGTAACTCAAAATTTAAAAAGAAATGAATGCTAAATATTGTTTTTATATGAAAGTGGGGGGAAATAAAATATTAAGTATTTTTAAAGTAGATACTTAATTCCTAGATGAAATATCATTAAGTCCTTTGAAGATTCTAGAACATATGAATCCAATTTTAATTTTAAAGTCCACAGGACTCACCAAACATTCCACATCACTACAGTGCAATTACTAAAAAAGGTTTGGACTTCAAAAAGATTTTTAATAAAGACACACTGTTGACATACAAGTTCTAAAATCCCATAAAATTAGTGTGATATGCTTGGAAAAGAATGTCCAATTCAATCATTTGTGCCAAAAGTATATGTTAAAGCTGTTTTTTATTCAAGCAGCTGGTAATACATATTATACTTGGCATCTGAAACAACTGTGTTCAGATCATGCCTAAGCTTCAGAAAATTACTTCAGCTCCCTCAGTCTCAGTTTTCTTATCTGTAAATTATAGATAATTGAATTTCCTGAACAGGATTGTTGCAGGGGTGAGATTGATCTATTCATTACATTTGTACAATTGCAACTTAGCCTAGTGCCTGGCACTTGGTAGGTCCTTGATTAATGCATCTGATTGATGGATAACATATTCAAAGCACTTTTTAAAAATTGAAAAGACTATAGAAATGGAGCTATTGTGATTATTCTTAAATGTGGACTATGGGATTACTGATCATTAATGGAATTTTTCTCCCATATATGTGGTATTTTAGGTGGATGGGTATCATAGATATGTTTCCCATGGCATAATGGTGCTCCTTCAGAAGGTGCTGTTTTCTGGCTCCATTATCATTAAATTATAACACAACTTTCAATGTGATTAACATTCATGGGCATAAATCCATTACCTTTCAAATCCATTGAATACCTTAATGAAGTTGCAAGGAGCTTTCAAAGCAAAGTGGGGGGGGGGAGGCTGAGCAAGGAGAGGAGAGAGGAGTATCCTTTTTCTTGTCACCAGGTCTGCTCCCATTTGTTGACATGCAAATGAAGCTGTTAGAGCAGGGAAAGGAGCATCCACTTTGCATTTCTGCTATTTGACTGGTATTTTATCTGAAGAACACATTCAGTATTTTTCCAAAGGCAAGGAGGTGTGGGAGGCAGATTTCAGACTGACATATTTATATTACATGCCACCACACCTCATGATGGTATGTCACACAAGGATGAATAAAGATATTAATAGTTAAACACAGGTATGGCAAATAGCAGAGGAACAGGAGACTAAACAGTTGCTGATAGCATTTGGAAATTCATTCAATGGAAAATTTAAATAATCTGTAGGTTGTGGCAACCATTATCCAGGTTCAAACATGGAGACCCATGGTACAGAATACATTACTTAGTATTAATGAGATAGCATTGTCTTCCTTTTTGAGTATTGTTCCTAAAGAGTAGAGATAGGGGCATTCTCAGAGCCAGATTTTGACAGTAAAGTCTGGTTACCTTGCATGGGACAAGTTCTTATCCACAGCCACCAGTCCCCAGCAACCTGAACAACTCTAGCCAATACAATGTGTCCTTCATGCTGTAGTCAAACACAAGTAATCAACCCCAGGTAAATTCTCTTTGCTTATGGTGGGTATGAATTTGTGACACCAAAGATCCTCATAGGCTGAAGAAGTATTACAAGGGATTATCAAATACCTATGAACCAATCAATGGCATTTGACACCTACAGAATGTACTATGATTCAATATAAAATGCGAATAAAGTCTTTGGCAGACTACACAAATCATACGTCTTAAGAATTCATTTCCTTCTGCTTTTCAATTGTGTGGAGGTGATATTTCCACTACTACATTTGTCATCATGCATCCCCTGTGGAAGAGACTTACATAGTATGATTATTTTACATAACTCTATTTTTGTTGCTGCTATTGTTTTGTATGAAGCAGGCAGCCCTGCACTTGTAAAAGTTTGGAAATAGAGTTCCAAACCAGGTTGCTTCTCATTTCCATTTACACAAATGCCCAACAAAATAGAAACCAATTTGATGGTTAAAAAAAAAAAAAAACAAACAACAGAAAAGAAAACATATCTGTTCCAGTATTCAGGTCCTATAATGTTATTCCCTTGGTTCTTCTTTGAAGTCATTCTCTGCTTATCATACATTTTTTAAATGTTTTAATTCACTTTTCTCTTAATTCCTAACTTCTTTCCCTCCCTTTTTTTCTTTTCCATCCTTTGAGAAGGCAAAAAAAAAAAAAAAAAAACCCAAATACACCCCTACACATACCCAGATGCAAATATGTATAGTCGTGGAAAAAAATGCCTCTCATTGTTACCAGATAAATCAGCTAATTGCAATATTGCTCTTCTAGGAGCTGTGTGTATATAGGTAAGAAGTTGTTTTTTTTTTTTGTTTTTGTTGTTATTTTTTAAAGCACATGAAGAAGCAGCAATTGGATTCTATAGCATTAGGATCTATACATTATGCTGAGCAGGAGAGAAAGAGTTCAATGGAGAAATCTTCTAAGAAACTCCCCTTAGAGAAAGAAATCCTAAAAAAAACATGACAGCTCTTTCCACCCAACAAAGTTTATGTGGAAATTCAGGGTAAAAGTATACTCTGTTGGCATGGATTTTATTTTTGTATGTCCTATAGCTCTTACATTAAATAATTAGTATTGTCATTCTGATTTCTATTCCTATGGATGTAGTGTTAGCTTAAGGAGGAGAATAGTTTAAGAGTCCCAAGGTAGGATTTGTTTGGGTTTGATGATAGCACTTTTATGTGTTTCCAAGCCAAAGAACTGCCATGTTGTTGTAAATTACCTTGTAAAGGTGCTCATTGCTGAAGAACCTTCTATTGTAAAATTTATAAAGCCCTGTCATGATGCATTGGCATGCATTCAACAATGTTCAACTGGAGAAAAGCAAGTACGGATGTTTAGATTCAGCCTATTAAAATGCTGCGGTTCCTGTTGAAATGGGAGCTAGATGAACATATGGAAAGAAGAAGAATGGGTGGTTAGTATAGGATAAGAAAGCTGCAGCAAAGTGTCAAAGTGAAAACTTCTTTAATTGAAAGGTGGGAGATGTGAGTTCAAGTCATAATTCTGCATGATGATTAAGGACTAATAAGATCTAGTTGCTGAATTTTGGATATCACTCTTGGACTTCATGTCCAAACAGGAGTTTGGAATACATCATACCTAAGGTCTTATCCAATTCAATATGGTACCTGGGATTTGGATACAGAGGATCTGGACTGAATCCATCATCTCCTACTTGCTAATTTTGTGACCTACATAGGTCACTACATTATCTTCGTCACCAACAAAAATGGCAATTATAACCTATAAATGGGTATTTAAATGCCTACTATTTAACATCAGCTGGAATACAAAAAAAGACAAAAACATGGTACCCGCTCTTCTGGAGCTCACATTCTGATGGGAAATACAACATGTGAATAGCTATGCAATTACAAGATATGCCCAGTGCAACTATATCATAGGAAAGGCAATGGTTCAGATGATGGGCTAGACAAAAATAGGGAAAGTTTCCCTTTAGAAGGAAGAATTTGAGCAAAATCTCAAAGGAAGCCAGGAAAGAGATGAGGAGAATTTGAAGAAGAGAGGCTCAGGTATGAGGGATAACCAGTGAAAATGCTTGGTGCTAGAGATGGAGCAGAAATAAGGCCAGTATTGCTGGATCATAGTATATGCAGGGTTTTAGCTTAATGTAAAGGGGGGAAGATTCCTAATGAATAAAGTTGTTCAAAAGTAAACAGGCTGTCTTGAACAGTAAAAATTCCTCTTCCTTGATTATCAGGGATTAGCTGTTGGGTACATTGTTTCCTTTTGTATATGGGCTAGCTTTCTATGATTCTGTAATTCTCTCAGCATCTTAAATTCCTCATTTGTAAGCCAAGGAAGTCCATTCCAGGTACAAAGCCTATCATTCCAACTTTAGTCCCCTGATGTTTTTGTTTCTGTTTGTGGGGTTTTGTTTTTTCTCATAATGTATCTACAGTGCCCAGGGAGTGCTAAGAATCATTTTTTGTTTTGTTTTGTTTTTTTGTTTTTGTGGGGCAATGAGGGTTAAGTGACTTGCCCAGGGTCACACAGTTAATAAGTCTCAAGTGTCTGAGGCCCGACTTGAACTCCTGAATCCAGGGCCGGTGCTTTATCCTCCGAACCACTTAGCTGCCCCCTAGAGTGCTAAAAATCTTACAAAACAAAACAAAACAAACAAATAAACAACAAAAAAAATAGAAACCATCCTTCTGGGAATCACATGTGTTGGTGGTGGTGGTGGTTTGAAACGGGGTTGTCGAAAGTAACAAGATTTTGCTTAGTGAGGAGATAGTTGATAAACAAAGGTGAATGTTCTTGGTGTAGGGTAGTTCTTATTTGTCCTTCCTTCTGGAAGAGGTCCATAATATCTGGAAGGGGATGTCATGAGTTGCAGTGAATTGGATTTAAGAGATTTAAGGGAGGGCTGTGCAAAGACACCAGGCTCATTCTTTCCTCTATTGCCATTTGGGACCAGTGGCAAGATAAACATCAGGAAGATAGGAGATGACCTGGGATTCAGTGAGAGACTTTGAGATTTTTAAACTAAGGTCTTTCCCAGGTGCAATTCAGTGAATATGGCTAGGTAAGAAGTGAGGCAAAGAATGTCCTCCCCCTACCCTCCCTCTCTCCCTTTCCCTCTCCCTACCCTCCCTCTCTCCCTTTCCCTCTCCCTACCCTCCCTCTCTCCCTTCCCCTCCATATACCCCCTTTTTCCATATAGGAAATCATACCTTACCTGTACTCTGCCCAAAGGAATAAGAATCTCAAAGGTGTATTTAAATTTGTTTATTCTCTTGGGGAAAGTAAATAGGGACCTACTAGTTTCAGTTTGAAGTCTTTGATCAAAAGGCATTTTGCTCCTATTACTGCAGGGTCTCATAAAATCCAATAAGGCAGCTCCATCAAATCTGGGTGATCTATCCATTCATATTAACACTAGCAAAGGTCATCTGGGCAGTTACATGATGCAGTGGATAGAGTGCTCAATAGACATCTTAAATGTAATACGTCCAAAACAGTGTTCATTATATTTTGCTCTGAACCCTCCCCACCCTCTACCTTCCCTATCACTGTAGATGGCAACTCTAACCACCTAGGCCCTCAGACTCATCTGGGATGGAGTCATCTGTAATTCCTCACTATTTTCCACCCTAACACACACACACACACACACACACACACACACACACACACACACAAACACATTCAAGCTACCTCCCAGACCTGTTGATTACATCTTTAAAACCTCCCTCAAATATCCTCCATTTTCTCCACTGACACTGCCACCAATCTAGTGTAGGCACTTTATCACCTGAAGCTTAGATTATTGCAATAGACTGGTTGGTCTATCTGCCTGAAGACTCTCCCCAGTCTACTCCATCCTCCATTCGGCCACTAAAGTAATGTTCCTAAAATGCAGGTCTGACAATGTAATTCCTCTGCATATTAAGCACCAGTGGCTTCCTACTACATTTAGGATCAAATACAAAATATTCCATTTGGCCTCCAAAGTCTTTCAGATCCTTGTACCCTCTTACCTTTCCATCTTCTTATACTTATTCCTCAATTCATGCTCTTTGATCCAGTGTCACTGCCATCCTGGCTGTTCCATGAACAAGATATTTCATCTCTCAACTGTGAGCATTTTCTCTACCTCCCATGTCGGAAATGCTATCCCTCCTCTACTCTGACTACTGATGTCCCTTGCTTCCTTTGAGTCCTAACTAAATTCCTATCTACTACATGAAGCCTTCCCTAATCCCTCTTAATTAAAGAGCTTTGCCACTTTTAATTATTTCCTATTAATCCCATATATAGCTGAGTTTGTATATATCGGTTTTGTATCCCCAATGATTAGCATAGTGCCCGGCACATAGTAGGTTCTTTAAAAAGTATATGATATGATATGTGGCTCCCTCACTTGTCAAGGAGCTGACATTTTATATGGGGAAATATTATTCAAAATAAATTGGTTATTATTATTGATCAAGCTGGATTATGATTGATTAGTGTAGTTAACCTCCAATGTGAGACAGTCTCTCTGACACTGCCAACCTCCACCTCCTCTCCAATTTACAATCTTGGTGAATTGTCTGGGGCACTGGGAGTTCAATTATCTTTCCTCAGGGCCATACAGTCAGTAATTTCTCTGAAAGATTCTTGAATTCAAATCTTCCTGACAAAAGGGATACTATTTCATCTCTGTGATTCATGATGCTTCTTATGTACAAAATATATACTGTTGAATATTAAATATACTTTTCATACCAATCCTCCTACAAGGTAATGAACAGGTCAGAGACATCAATACTATCTCCTACAATTTGTTCACTCAAATCAGAGAAGGCTATTTCTGCCTCTCTTAGCAGAAGTAGTTACCTCATAGAAACCAAATCAGAGAATGAATAGGAAAGACAAAATAACAATTTAATATTTTGTCCCAAGAAGAAATATACAACACATGATCATGTGCAGTCTCCCCTCCTAAGAAGAGAGCTCAGAAACTCCCCGTTTCTGAGGGTATACATGTGTTGTTGGGTTTTTGTTTGTTTTGTTTTGGTTTTGATTTTTGTCCGCTGGTTACAGGGCATTGTCAGTTTCAATACCATGATACAGAAGAAGAGGCAGTTTAAAAATTTCAGTTATAACAAGTATTGAGGAAGTACCAAAGCATCATGATAAGATTGCAGGATTTCAAAAAAAAAAAAAAGGCTTTGGACAGGATGAGGATGCCTAGATGTTACCATAACACAGGGAGTTACTATCCTGAGGGAAAGAAGTCACTAGGTAGGGTCGTTTATCTGCTAACTATCTGTGTTCAGCTTGGAGTTCAGTTGAAGGACATTTTGCTCCTATTAATCCTATTAATCCAGGGTTTCATAAAAATACTTTTGGATAAAAAGGTGCCTCCATCAAATTCAGGTGATCCCTATATTCATATTAACATTCCCCACCTGTTGGTCAAGGGGATCAGTTTTCAATGACCCCAGGAGACCAAGGAGCTTCTTTTTGGAATCTAACTTTTACAGGAACACCATTTAATCAAGGTGAAGAGTCAGAGAGATAGGGTGACCTGACACATTGGTTAGGGACACCGGGAAAGGCACAGAGTCTTTATGTTGCTGGGTATCCTCAGCCCTCATCCAGTCCAATCTTGGGGTGCTATCTCCTTGAGCTCTCATCTTCTTCTCTTCCTGGCACTCGCACTCGTCCTCGAGATTCTGAGGTTGACTATCTATGGCAGCTGTTCTCTGCTTAGGGCCTCAGGAGAGCTGGAACCAGTTTAGCAGCCCTTCTTGAAGTGTGAGCTATGTAGCCAAGACTCAGTTCTCAGGAGCAGTCTTAAAAGAATCTTTAGAAACAAGTCTTTTTTTTTTTTTAAATAGTTCAATTAATGTCTTTCCTGCTGATCAATAGGAATCTAGACAATTGATTTTATTCCAGAGTCCCACATCGATAGTGACTATGAGAGAGTTTACTTAAACCCTTAAAAATTGACAGATAACTATATATACCTTCCAAGGGAATTTCACATTCACCTTTAAACTAAAATTAATGACTTCAATTGTAGTAAAGACTTAGGATAACACTTAATTAGTTTCGGAACAGTGTATGCCAAATACATTGTCCATAATAGACCATGTTTGTATTATAGGACATGCTTCACAGTAGGTGTTATTTCCACATTACACAACAAACTTAAAGTTGATCTCTCCATAGCTGTAACAAAATATTCTATAAGTTACCCCCTCTAAGAAAACTGGTTCAGGGCAGCTAGGTGGTGCAGTGGATAGAGCACTGGCCCTAGATTCAGGAGGACCTGAGTTCAAATCTGGCCTCATGCACTTGACACTTATTAGCTGTGTGACCTTTGACAAATCATTAACCCCAATTGCCTCACCCCTCCCCCAAAAAAAGAAAGATAGAAAAATCCTTGCATAAAAATTATTTTCTTCAAAACAAGCTTAAGATATTTCTAATTCAGTTTTAAAATGCTTAACCAATAACAGACAGATGGCAAAGCTAGATGCTTATGCACTTTAGATGTTTAGATTCTAAAAGGGACTAGAATTTCCAGTTCAAATAGCTTGAGTCTATCTGCATCTCATCCAGATATTATAGTATTAACCTAGGGATGAAGAGCCAATATAGTGTTCACACAGATCAAGTGTCATGATTATAGGAATTTGCCATAAAAGAAGAGAGGAAAAACCCTCAAGGAATTATATTCTATGTCCACTTCAGGCAGAAATTCTGCAGACATCCAAGTGTCTTGATTCAGGCTCAAAGTAAGCAAAAATTAGCTAGGTGGGAGAGTTTACATTCCATGTGTGATATTGGGGAAATTGAGTCAGGAGACACCTACCTCAGCCTTTCCCAAAAAATCAGTCTTCCAACCTTCTCCAAAAGAGCTCCACCTACAGTGCATACATGTAAAAACCCTATAGTGTGTCTGGCATCATGTGTCATATGATTCAGCATTCCTTAATGTTCATCACTGCAGTCAGAATCAGAATAGTTTCATAATGTCTTGAAGAGCAAGTTCCAGTTATCAGTACTAAAAGTGAACTCACTTCTCAAGGATCACATACCCTGTGTTACAAGCATTAACTATGCTTTTACCCATGTTAAATTGATGCTTTTCATCCCTGAGTTAACACTACACAAATGAATCTGCCTTGAGATGCTCAATAACAAGCAATGGTTGAAATGAGTGTAAACAATCCCAAATTGCAAACTGAGAACAAACTAGAAAATGTCCCACTCAACCACAGAGGGTATTGCCCTCAGAATTCCTTTAAATCTTTTAGATGACTCAACTACTCTACATGTGTTCCTATACATGTTCTAATTCCAAATAACAATCATAGGTTAACTCCTATTTCCTATTAAGGTGATATAAGACAGTTCATATGTTACCAATATTCACTAGTATATCATATATATATATATATATATATATATATATATATATATATATATATATATATATATATATATATATATATATATATATATATATATATATATATATATATATACTATTTCCTATTAAGGTGATATAAGACAGTTCATATGTTACCAATATTCACTAGTATATCATATATATATATATATATATATATAATTCTGACACTAATTTAACTATTGCTTAATACCAGTAAATTCAGGTCAAAGCAGCAAGATCTTTCTCACAGTTTACTAGTTATATAAATACTTTAGTATTAGTTTAATAACCACTTAATTCAATATTGCAATAACAACCTTCCACTTTGTCTACCCTGGCAGAAATTGCTTTTTCACTGTAGCTGATACAACAAAATTATAGACTATAAGAAAATGTTAAAAACACATAATATCTTAAAACCTCAGGCATTTATGTTTTTTTAAAGCTTGAAACAACACTAATTACCAATCATCAGGTGTTCTTAATTTTAATTGCATGTGCTTTTGCTCTATACTTTACACAGAGAATGATTAATATAACTTTTGCCCTATGCTAAGCACTTTACAATCATATGATCCTTAGAAGAATTAAATGAGAGATAGAACTTTTCTTGGGATCACATGGCTAGTAGGTTTCTAAATGCCAAATCTTTTTTACCGTTAAGTCCTAATTTACCATAATAATCCTGGTATTAGAGCACACATTCAGGCTGCATTATTTCTTTTAGGGCAGATTTTGGTTTAAATCAAATCAATTATGGATTTATAATAACTAATGGTAACATTTTACTTCTATGGCCTGGTACTCTACATTTATAAAAGAAAATCATTTATAAATTCATATAATTACTTTGTAAAAGATACATAGTGGCAATTGATTCCCCTGCTTTATATAAAAATGTGTTTCCTCCTTTTTCTAAGTTGATACTAAGACCTCCACAGCTACATTTGAAAACTTATCAGATAACAAGTTAAAGTTAAAAGGTGCTGGCTTTTTCTGTCCCAAGGCTTTTGTGGCTTGTAGGTAAAGAATTTGACTGAATGTTAACAGGGTGTGGCCAATTTTCAATTTGGATAGCACAAAGAGACATATAAAATTCCATATAATAAGCACATTAACCAATAACCAATATTTTTACCATATCCAATATTTATATAACATTAGATTGCATGTCTTTCTAGATATTTATCCTAAAAGATAGCTAGAAACGATTAAGTAGATGGTTATCTAACCTTTACTAGTTAGAAACTGAAGACAGTTTGAAAGTCAAGCTTAAGACAGTGTGACCCAATGATTAGAGATGATTTTTTTCCTTTCTTTTTCTAGATTTTAACAAAACCAAATCACTTCACTTTGCTGAGCATGTGGTTAGATAGTAAAGCCTTAAAATACAGGTAAGGATAATCTAAATGGTTCTTATTATGCTCACTTTACAAAAAACCATTATTACAGTAAATTAAATTTATAACCCAAAAAAGAATTTAAAGAAACTACATTCTGACAATATCTCTAATATAATGAACTATTAACTGTTGAGGTACATTTCTTTTGCCTGTTACAAATCACATCACTGAGGTAACAGCTTAAACTATACAAATTTCCTGATAGAGCATCATAGTAAGAGATTTCACTTAAAATGACACCAGAATTCATTCAATTACACCTATATCTATTTTCCAAATGATATCATATTGAACCTCAATTGATAATTTCATTTTAGTATTAATTCACCCAAAAACCACTTATTCCAAGCATTTTATTATTTTCTTGTGTGTTCTTAAGGTATTCCACTAAATATATATATATATATATATATATATATATATATATATATATGTATATATATATATGTATATATGTATGTATATATGTATATATGTATATATATATGTATATACACACACACATATATATTTATATGTGTGTATGTATATATGTATGTATGTATGTATATGTGTATATATGTCTGGGGTACCACCTTGCCTTCGGGCAGTGGCAGCCACAGCCCTTTTGGTAGAAAAAGCCTTTGATTTGGTTCTAGGTAACCCTCTAATTGTGCAATACCCTCATGAAGTACAGGCTCCTTTCTTATTGGCCTGGGAGAAATATCTAAAAAAGGGCAGTTCAGAGGGGAGAATAAACCTTAAAGATCCCTCATATTTCCCAGACCCCAATATTAAGGCGAGTCACCCAAATAACACTAAGTATATCAAATTTTGGCCCTCACAATATGTATATGTATATGTATGTATGTATGTATATATATATACATATATATATGCATGTATGTATATATACAGATACATATGTATATATGTATGTGTGTGTATATATACAGATACATATATACATATATGTATGTGTGTATGTATATAAATGGAAGTATAAAACAGATTTTACTTGACTTTCATTTATATGAATCTCTAAATTTCTTAATTAGATGCCCCGATCAAATTCCTTGACCTTTTTGACGATTTTTCTCTTACTGACACAAACTAATCCTTTGTTGGTGTGCCTGTCAGCTTTTAAAGAAAAAAATAGCAAAACTATCTTTCTATAGTCACTGGAATGAACTTTTTCTTTTTCTAGTTGGAAAAAAGATAAATTAGTATTTTAATGCCACATTGTAGTGGCCACATTGTATGCCACATAAGTAGTTTTCAGTATATTGTTAGAGCAGCAAATTTCTCTCTGCCCTTCTCCCACTTCCTTAACCTAGTCACAACATAGGCTTCTAAATTCCAAGCACAAAATTAAATTTTTCAACAGAGACTTGAAGCCATGAGAAAATCTCACACATTTACATAGACACAAGGCAATATAGACACACATGAAAAAATTCCATATAATTTCTTTTTAGCTTTTCTTTAACCTAATTTAGACAGGTCAAAGGAGCTCCATTAGGCCAATTTAGTTTGTCATTCTCTTTGGTCAAATCTAAACATTTTAGCAATATTTGTGCACATCTATCTATCTATCTATCTATCTATCTATCTATCTATCTATCTATCTATATATATATTTCTTAACCATTTGCAATGCAACAGATCTAAAAGAGGACTTAACCATATTAAATAATTAGAAATTTATATGCCTAAATTGAGGAATTCCTACCTTTTAGAAACAATTTGCGATAGCTACCTTCTACTGAGCACTCCAGTTTCTTCATGGGACAAGAACTCAACTAATGGTGAAAGTTCAAGGTTTGAGTTGGAAACTGGAAAGCAATATTCACCTTACAAGAAAGAGTCTGCAGCTTATGCAGGAGAAAACTCCTGGAGGTGCCTTGCCAGGACCTGTGTTGGAGGGTGAATTCCATTTCCATTTTCCAATCAAATCTGAGTCTATGAAAATATTAAATATAGTTTTCATACCCATCCTCCTACAAGATAATAAACAGGTCTGAGACATCAATAATATCTCCTACAATTTGTTCACCCAAATCAGAGAAGCCGATTTTTGCCTCTCTTACCAGAAGAAGGTACCTCACAGAAACCAGATCAGAGAATGGATAGGAAAAACATAACAATTTAATATTTTGTCCCAAGAAGAAATATATAACACATGATCATGTGGAATCTCCCCTCCTAAGATAGCTCAGAGACTCCCTGTTTCTGAGGATATATATGTACTTTGTTTTGTTTTGCTTTGTTTTGGTCCAGTTTTTGTCAGTTTCAATACCATGATATAGAAGAAAAGGCAGTTTAAAAAGTTCAGTTATAACAAGTATTGAGGAAGTACCAAAGCATCACGATAAGATTGCAGGATTCCAAAAAAAAGAAAAAAAAGGCTTTGGACAGGATGAGGACTCCCAGATGTTACCATAACATAGGGAGTTACTATCCTGAGGGAAAAGAAGTCACTAGGTAGGGTCGCTTATCTGCTAGCTATCTGTGTTCAGCTTGGAGTTCAGTTGAAGGACATTTTGCTCCTATTAATCCTATTAATCCAGGGTTTCATAAAACTTCTTTTAGATAAGAAAGTACCATGATCAAGTCCAGGTGATTCATATATTCATATGAACAATACAAAATAAATGCAAAGGGATTCTGGCAGTCAGAGTTGCTAGAAGCCTGGGGGATTAGGAAAGGTCTCATACAATGGGGCTGGTGATGTTGATAATAATTACAACGATGATGGTGTTGGTGACGACAATGATTGTGATTTCTAAGATTTATCGAATGATTTAAAGTTAACAAAGTGCTTTATATAATTTATCTTGTTTAATCCTGTAGGACGCGGTAGGGACCTAAATTTAAAGGAAAACAAGGATTCAAAGAGGTGGCCATGAGTAGAATGTTAAAGACATAGAGAATGGAGATTCAGTGTTTTATATAAAGTGAGTTTTAGCTGGAACAATGACTACAGAAAGGGAAGGGAAATGCTTGGGGAGGCTCATGTTGATATCAAAGACCAGAGAGGTTTGTGTGGATATAAAGAGAAGGATATAAATTGTGACCTCTGCACCAGTGACCATGTCACCATATTTTTGAGCCCTGCTACACAAAGCCAACCATAGCTTCCTTGGAGCTATGGAGGAGATTCAGTTCAAAGGAGTATAATGTTTGGTCCTGTATTTTCAGGAATATCACTTTGACAACATTGTTGAGAATGAATTGGAGAGGATAGAATGGATTCAGAGAGACCAAGTAAGAGTCTTTTAGAATAATCCAGGCAAAGCTAATTGAAGTATTACCAAGGGAGATATTATAGAAGGGAAAAGGGAAGATACCACAGATTTAGAATTGTTCAAGAGCAAAAAGCAGCAAGACTTGGAAACTGACTCATCATGAGAAAAGAAAAGGAGAGTGAGAGTGAAAATCATAGATGATTTCTAGGTCTGAATTGATTTTTGGTATATGGAAAAGCAACAGCCAAGATCTAAAAGAAGGACAATGAAGGAAATACAGGCAGGTACAGGCCTAAAGAACTTTTACCTGACAAGTCTTTGGTCAAATGAAATGTAAGTCCTTTATGTTTTTTCTTTTTAATTTTGGGGGTTTTTTTAGGTTTTTGCTTTTTTTTTTCTAGTTGGAATTTTATTTTCCAAATTAGCTGTAAAAACAAATTTTGACATCAATGACTTTATATGTTCCAACATCTCTTCTTTCCTCCCTTCCTACCCCTCACCCCCAAGAACTAAAGCAATTCAATATACGTTAGTTATACATGAGTACTCATGGAAAATATCTGCACATTAGCCAGGTTGTAAAAGAAAACAGACAAAGAAAAAACTTCAGTTTAAGGAACTATAAAAAAAAAATCATGCTTCAATCTGTTTTCAGACACCATCAGTTCTTTAACTGTATATGGATTACAATTTTAATAAGTCCTTCAGAGTTATATTGGATATTTGCATTACTGAAAATAACCATGTCCTTCCCAGCAGATCACCTTACACTATTGCTGTTATTTTGCATATAGTACATTTCACTCTGATTCAGTTCATGTAGGTCATTCCATGTTTTTCTGATAGCATCCTGTTCTTCTTAACTGTTATATAGTACATTAAACTTGACAAAGAATTTTCTTCACAGTAGGCCAGCAAAGTAGGTACCATATGTTTTGCCATTATAATCAATCATCATAACTCTTTCCCTCCATCCTATTCCCTTCCCATGATATTTCCTCTATTTTCTCTCTTCCTTTACCCTATTCCTATTCAAAAATGTTTTGCTTCTGACTTCCTCCTCCCCCACTCTGCCCTCCCTTCTATCACCCTTCCCTCCTTATCCTCTTCCCCTCCTACTTTCCAGCAGGGTTAGATAGACTACTCCTCCCAATTGGGTGTGAATATTTTTCCCTCAAGGACATTAAGGTCTTTGAGCTAATTCTGTTTTATAAATTTTCTTCCTCCCTCACGCCTCAATCATCATTATGAAATCAAGCAAATCAGTGTAAGTCATACATGTAGTTATTCAGAACATCTTCACCTTCCTTGAAAGTGTTGTGTTTTTTACTGTTCCCTCCCCCAATCTGGCCTTCCTTCCTTGCCTCTTCTCCCCCACCCCCACCCTTATCTCCTTCCCCTACCATTTTCCCTCAGGGAAAAATATATTACTATACCCACTTGAGTATGTGTGTTATTCCCTCCTTAAGCCAATTCTCATGATAGTAAGATTCACTCACTTCCTCACTCCTTCCCCCTCTTCCCCTCCCCTCCATAAGCTTTTTCTTGTTTTGTTTTTTTTTTTTTTATGTGAGCTACTTTTCCCCACTCTATTTCTCCCTTTCCCTTTCTTCCAGTGCATACCTCTTTCTCCTTAACTTTATTTTAAAGATGTCATAATGGCTTAACTAGGTAGCACAGTGGACAAAGCACAAGCCATGGACCCAGGAGGACCTGAGTCCCAATCCAGCCCCAGACATAAAACACCCCACTCTATATGCCCCTCAAAAACCAAGGATAAACAAAAAAATGTTCTTTTGAGAGCCACTTGGCTTTTCAAGCTGTTGATTTTTTTTTCTCATGACTCTCCTGCATCCCTCTCATTTCTCTTTCTATTCTTTCCTCTACCTCTCTAAATTTTCCTTCTATCTCTCCTACTTTCTTTGCAAAGTCCCTTTTGAGTGCTTCTATGGCTTGAGGCCAATTCATATTTTTCTTAGAAGCTTTGAATGTAGGGGCACAGAGGTTGCTCTTCTCTTCTGAGGGTGCACCTCGACATTCCTTGTTGCTAAAGATACTTTCTATAGTTCTCAACTTTCTTTGCTTGCTCATCTTGCCATCTTTTACTTGACTTTTAACTCCCTCTTGCAGTGGGGCTCTACTTACAAGCTACACTGTCCCAAGCTTCAGAGGGTCCCAAGTGTTTTGGTTTGAGGGAGGGCAAGTTTTTTTTGCTTTTATTTTTGTTTTTTTTCTCACCTGTACTATTCTCTGGTCTAAAGATAATCTCAAGTCAACTTGCTAATTAACCGGCCAGCAAATCTTTGTATGCTGTGGTTCTTACCTCAAATAAGCCTGTACCCCTCCCCAACCTGTGCCTCCTGCTTCTCAAAATTTCTTCCTGGTTCTGTGCTGGGGTGGGATAGTCGAATTCCTCCTTAGTTCCCACAGACACCCCCGTACCTGCCTCCCCCACTGTTCAGCCCTCTTACTGCATCATAAACTTAGCTCCAGAATACACTGGTGCTGCAGCTTATTCAAAGGCTTAAGGTTAAGTTTCTCTGGTGCAGACTGCCTGGTGACTATGTTGCCATGATTGCGGGTTTTGACTCATCTTGCAGCCCCACATGGCCTCCTCTAAGCTGTCTTTGGATAGAAAATAATATCAGCCCATCTTTTTGTGGGTTTCATAGCTCCAGGAGTTGTTTTATTGCTGTTTTGGGGGTAATTGTGTCATGAGTGCTGTATGATTAATGTCTTTCCTCTGCCATCTTGGCTCCATCCCTGTCTTTGCTTTTCAATCAGTCCTTTTTGTTTTTGAAAAGAGACAAGACAGTACTTATAATATGGGCAGTTAAAAGGTACAAGTCTCTTTAATTGCTCAATGGCATGTGGTAAAAATTATTTGTGGTAAAGATTAAAATCAAAAGTTTTAGCTGAATCATTTGGGAGAGGCCGCACCTGGCCCACCCTGAGATTACCTATGCTACTGAGAAGGACCTCCCCTTTCAGGGGAGGAAAAAAATAGAGAACCCAACTGGAGGGCAGGGAACTTATGGGAAGCGGGGCATGTTCAAGGAGTTCACTCTTTTTCAGCCTGGAAATCAGTCTGGTGGTGGTCCTTGGACCTGGCGGAGCCATGTGTTTTGCTCCATTTCGGGTGACAGCATTTTTCTTACAAGCAATGGTAAACTGACTGGGGTTGGTCACTTTAATCCTAAATTCCTTTGAACTAGCTTAATTGGGAATGCCCTGGGATTGCATGAACTAAGCTTAGAGTTGACTATCTGTATTTCTACTTCCTTATTTCCTTAATTGGTTTCACCTTTGTGGTTTAATTAATCCCCAAGTAATAAAACCTGATCCTTTATAAACTAAAGCTCAGAGGCACCTTTTCTTATTCTCCTGGGAGGAATATATAAAAAGGAAAGTTCAAAGAGGAGATTAAACCTAAAAGAGTCCCTCATATTTCCGGGACCCCAATATTAAGGAGAGTCACCCTAATATTCTCCATATATCAAATTTTGGTCCTCACAGGCAGAAGATGTGAGTGATCAGTTATCAAAAACAAAAGAAAGAAAGAGAGAGAAAGAAAGAAAGAAACTATTAAGAACAATTAGAAAACAATTTCTGATTAATTACTTAGATAAGTGCAAATTAAAGCAAATCTGAGGTTCAACTTTAAACCCTTTAGGTTAAAAAAGTTGATAAAACGGGAAAATAACAAAAATTGGAGTGAATACAGAAAAACAGACTATTTAATGCATTGAGGATGGACTTGTGAATTTTTCCAACTAATCTAAAGAATAATTTGGAACTGTGCCCCAAAAGTAATTGAACTGTGCAAACTTATTGACCCAGCAATTCCACTAGCAGCCCTATACACCAAAGAGATCAAAGAAGGGAAAATACTCATGGATATTATATTTATACCAGATCTTTTTTGTGGTGCCAAAGAACTGGGAACTAAAGGGGTGCCCCCCATACACATATCCATACACATGGATAGGGAAAGGGGCCTCAGAAGGAGGAGCAGTTTGACAATTGTACAAAGCAATAAACACAATATGGATCTCGATGAAATAGCTCCCCTCTCCTGAACCAGGTACAGATATATTCCCAACAGCTCATTTCCAGTGAAAGGGATTTGATATTTTCTTTGGCTGCTACTGCCTCCACTAAGTACTCTCCTTTGTCTGCTGAGTCCATGCTCTGCTTTTCCTTGTTCTGTAAATGTGACCATACTGTGATATGATCCACCCTGCTGTTCCAATACTTTAGGCTTTATATTGAAATATTAGGTTTTAGTCTCCTACTATGTGACTTAAACTTTTGGCTTATGGTTTTACCTCCTCTAGCTGTTGTCCCACAGTTGGGAACAGAAAGTTCTTCTCATCACTTATCCAGGCCAGTTCTTTTTGGCTGATGGTCTTGACAAAGGGAGATAAACCTCATGTCACTCAGATAATTGGCCCTTTGATCCCTTCTGTACTATGCACTGTAGGTAAGGGAATGGTGTAGAAGATATATAGACAATACAGGCATGGAAGACCACCTGAAGGGCTCTATTCTCTGAAACTCTGACTGGCTGCCACTGGTTTGCAACCTGATGCTGGTATTCACAAAGATAAGTGAATTCTCCTGTCTCTAGTTGATCCCCATAACATAAACAGACAACATAGTATAAAGCAGCAGTGTGAGATATTTAAAAGTAAACTAGATTTTTAATCAGGAGAAGGGAGATAAAGTCCTTACTTGGGAAATTAACAGACATATCATCATGAGCAAGTCAGTCAACCTCCAGAAACCTCAGTTTCCTTATCTATGTGTATCACATGGAGTTTGTAAAAAAATTTGGTAAACAGCAAAACACCTTATAAATAGAATGATTGCTGTTTTCTCACAGTCACCAGTTGTTTTTTGTTTGTTTGTTGTTGTTGTTCTTTTTTAATACTTGAATTGTCTCTGTCTTTTCTACTAGAAGACACATCCTAGTAAAAATGAAAAACAGTGACATCCTCTCAGAGATTTATTATGTGTTGGGAGTCAGTTTGTTATAGTATGAAAAGTGATATTTAAAAAATCAGAACTGGGTTCAGTCCTTGCCTCTTATATTTGTTCACTCTGTTAACTTAGGAAAATCATTAAAATGCCTTGACATTCATTGTCCTCATTTTCCCCACGTATTCAATTTGCTATCGAATCTTCTTATTCTACCTTCATGACATCTGTCCTAAACAGCCCTTTCTTTAGACTCTCACAGGGTTTGCAGACTCTCATTATACTTTGTCTGGATTATTATAGTGGCCTTCTAATTTGTCTTCCTACCTAAACTCTCTCCCCACTCCAATATTTACTCCAAGAATTGTCTCTCTTCAAGGCACCATGACTAATGGTGAGAGAAGACGAAAAAGAGAAGGAGAAATCCCTTCCAGTGTTGCCCTGTGACAAGGACACATATCCTACTAGAAAAAATTATTCCTTGCTTTGACTCCCACGCAGAGGTGGCAAGCTTAGCTCTTTATAAGCTAATTTGGTTATTGGTGATCTTTGGCCTGTTGTTGAGAAACTTTTCTTCTAAGTTCATAAAGGATATTAGGGTGAAAATTTCTGTATCTCCTTTAATTTGTGTTTTGGGTGGAAAGTTTGTTATTTGTTTAACATTTATTATTATTTTTGTCATTTTTTCTTTTAAAATTTTGAGTTCTAAATTCTGTCCATCTTTCCCACCTTCTCTTTCATCCACTGAGAAGGCAATCAAAATAATATATCAAATCACACAAAACATATTTCATATATATATATACATATATATAAGCTATATTTAAAAAGCAAGAATACATATATGCACACCTACATACATACTTCAATTTGTACTAAGTTCATTAGTTTCCTCCCTGGTAGTGAATACTATTTTTTTTTGTGAGGCAGTTGGGGTTAAGTGACTTGCCCAAGGTCACACAGCTAGTAAGTGTTAAGTGTCTGAGGCCGGATTTGAACTCAGGTACTCCTGACTCCAGGGCCAGTGCTCTATCCACTGCGCCACCTAGCTGCCCCCGTGAATAGTATTTTTCATCATGAATCCTTTGGAATTATCTGGGGTAATTGCATTGAGGAAAATACCAAAGTTTTTCATTATAAAATTGCTGTTACTGTGTACAGTGATCTCTCATTTCTTCACACTTTCCTCTGCATCCATTCATATACATCTTGACATTTTTTTCTGAAGCCACCCCCCTCATTATTTCTTTTAGCACAATAGTATTTCATTATAATCATGCACCAAAACTTATTCAGCTATTCCTCAATTGATGAGTATCCCCTCAATTTCCTATTCTTTTTTTTCCTTTTGTTTTGTTTTAGTGAGGCAATAGGGGTTACGTGACTTGCCCGGGGTCACACAGTTAGTAAGTGTTAAGTGTCTGAAGCCGGATTTGAATTCAGGTCCTCCTGACTCCAGGGCTGGTGCTCTATCCACTGCGCCATCTAGCTGCCCCAATTTCCTATTCTTTATACTACAAAAATAGGGGCTATAAATATCTTGTACATAAAGGTCCTTTTCCCCTTTTATATATTTGAGATATAAACCAAATAATGGTATCGCTAGGTCAAAGGATATGTACAGTTTTATAACCCTTTGGGGCTAGTTCCAAATTGTTCTTCAGAAGGCTTGGACCAGTTCATCATCATTACTATACCTCTTTTTCCCTCATCCTCTCATTCTCTTCAGCATTTATCATTTCTGACAGATGTGAAGTATCACTTTAGAGTTGGTTTAATTTGCCTTTCTCTAAACTGACTATAGCTTTTCACCATTAATCTATTTGAGAATGGTTTTTATTTTTTTAATTTGACTTAGTTTAATATTCAGTATATATTTGAGAATTGAGGCATTTATCAGAGAAACTTCTGGCAAACATTTTTAATATTGCTTCATTGTCTAGTGTATTTTTAGCAACATGTAGTTTTCTTGATAATCTCTTTTAATTAGGATCATTTTTTCTTTTGCCTTGTCTGAGATCATGTTTGCTATCCCTGCTTTTTTTTACTTCATATGAAGCATATTAGCTTCTGCTCCAGCCCTTTATTTATACTCTTTATGTGTCTTTCTGTTTCAAGTGTGTCTCTTATAAACAACATATTCTTGGATTCTGGTTTCAAATCCATTCTGCTATATATCTGCTTCCTTTTTATGTGTGAATTCATCCCATTCATGTTCAAAGTCATGAGTATTGTGTATTTCCTTCCATTCCATTTTCTTTTTTTTTTCTTTTTTTTTAAATTAATAAAGTATTTTATTTTTTTCCGTTACATGTAAAGATAGTTCTCAACCTTTGTTTATACAAGCTTTACAATTTCAGATTTTTCCCCCTCCCCCCTCCCCTAGACAGCAGGTAATCTGATATTATACACACACACACACACATAATAACATTAATGCTATTTCTGCATTAGTCATGTTATAAGAGAAAAAAATCAGAGCAATGATGGAAAACCTCAAAATAGAAAAAAAAGCATCAAAAAAAAAAAAGAAATAATATGGTTCATTTAGCATCTATATTCCACAGTTCTTTTTTTTTTTTTTTTCCTGGATTTGGAGATCCTCTTCCATCACAAGTTCCCTGGAACTCTTCTGTGCCATTGCATTGGTGGGAAGAATATAGTCCATCACAGTAGATCAACACTCAATTTTGATGTTACGGTGTACAATGTTCTTCTAGTTCTGCTCATCTGATTCATCATCAGCCCACGCAAGACCCTCCAGGTCTCTCTGAACTCCTCCTGCTCATCGTTTCTTATAGCACAATAGTATTCCATTGTATTCATAAACCACTTGTCCAGCCATTCCCCAATTGATGGGCACCCACTCAACTTCCAATTCTTTGCCACCACGTAAAGAGCTTCTATAAATATTTTTGTACATGTGGGTCCCTTTCCCCCTTCCATGATCTCTTTGGGAAAAAGACCCAAAAGTGGGATTGCTGGGTCAAAGGGTATGCACAGCTTTATCACACTTTGGGCATAATTCCAAATTGCTCTGAAGAATGGTTGGATCAGTTCACAGCTCCACCAACAATGGATTAGTGTTCCAATTTTCCCACAGCTCCTCCAACATTTATTATTTCCCTTTTTTGTCATTTTAGCCAATCTGATAGGTGTCAGGTGGTACCTCAGAGTTGTTTTTATTTGCATCTCTCTAATCATTAGAGATTTAGAGCATTTTTTCATATGGGAATAGATAGCTTTGGTTTCTTCATCAGAAAACTGCCTGTTCATATACTTTGACCATTTCTCAATTGGGGAATGACTTGGGTTCTTATAAATTTGATTTAGTTCCCTATATATTTTAGAGATGAGGCCTTTATCAGAAGTACTGGCCTCAAAAATTGTTTCCCAGCTTTCTGCCTCCCTTCTAATTTTGGATGCATTGCTTCTGTTTGTACAAAAATTTTTTAATTTAATATAATCAAAATCATCCACTTTGCATTTTATAATATACTCTATCTCATGTTTGGTCAAAAACTGTTCTCCTTTCCAAAGATCTGATAGGTACACTATTCCTTTCTCTCTTAATTTACCTATGGTATCACCTCTTATGTCTAAATCATGTATCCATTTTGACCTTATTTTAGTATAAGGTGTAAGATGTTGGTCTATGCCTAATTTGTGCCATACTATCTTCCAGTTTTACCAGCAGTTTTTGTCAAATACTGAGTTCCTATCCCAGAAGCTGGAGTCTTTGGGTTTATCAAACACTACATTACTAGTGTCATTTACTACTGCATTTCCTGAGCCTAGCCTATTCCATTGATCTACCACTCTATTTTTTAGCCAGTATGAGATAGTTTTGATGACTGCCACTTTATAGTAGAGCTCCAGGTTTGGTACCACTAACCCACCTTCTTGATTTTATTATTCTTTCTACCTCTATAAAATAATTTTTAGGTAGTCTGATTGGTATGGCACTGAATAAGTAAATTAATTTAGGCAGTATTGTCATTTTTACTATATTAGCTCTGCCTATCCATGAGCAATTGATATCTTTCCAATTATTTAGATCTGATTTGATTTGTGTGAAGAGTGTTTGGTAGTTGTGTTCATAGAGTTCCTGGGTTTGTCTTGGCAAGTAGACTCCCAAGTATTTTATATTATCTACTGTTACTTTAAATGGAACTTCTCTTTCTATCTCTTGCTGCTGGACTTTGTTGGTCATGTATGGAAATGCTGATGATTTATGTGGATTTATTTTATATCCTGCTACTTTGCTAAAGTTGTTAATTGTTTCAAGTAATTTTTGAGTTGATTCTCTAGGATTCTCCAAGTATACCATCATATCATCTGCAAAGAGTGATAGTTTTGTTTCCTCCTTGCCTAGTCTAATTCCTTTAATTCCTTTCTCTTCTCTGATTGCTAAAGCTAACATTTCTAGTACAATATTAAATAATAGGGGTGATAATGGACATCCCTGTTTCACCCCTGATCTTATTGGCAAGGCCTCTAATTTATCTCCATTGCATATAATACTTGCTGATGGCTTTAGGTAGATACTGTTTATTATTTTAAGGAAAGCTCCCCCTATTCCTAAACTCTCCAGTGTTTTTATTAGGAATGGGTGTTGTATTTTGTCAAAAGCTTTCTCTGCATCTATTGAGATAATCATATGATTTTGGTTGGTTTTCTTATTGATGTGGTTGATTATGTTAATAGTTTTCCTAATGTTGAACCAGCCCTGCATTCCTGGTATAAATCCCACCTGGTCATAAATCACTTGCTGTAATCTCCTTGCTAATATCTTATTTAAGATTTTAGCATCAATATTCATTAGGGAAATTGGTCTATAATTTTCTTTCTCTGTTTTTGCTTTGCCTGGTTTTGGTATCACCACCATATTTGTGTCATAAAATGAATTTGGTAGAATTCCTTCTTCACCTATTTTCCCAAATAATTTGTATAATATTGGAATTAATTGTTCTTTAAATGTTTGGTAAAATTCAACCATAAAGCCATCTGGCCCTGGGGATTTTTTCTTAGGGAGTTCATTAATGACTTGTTCAATTTCTTTTACTAATATGGGTTTATTTAAGGATTTTATTTCTTCTTCAGTTAACCTGGGCAGTTTGTATTTTTGTAAATATTCATCCATTTCATTTAGATTGTCAAATTTATTGGCATACAGTTGGGCAAAATAATTCCTAATTATTGATTTAATTTCCACTCATTGGTGCTAACATCACCTTTTTCGTTTTTGATACTGGTAATTTGGTTTTCTTCTTTCTTTTTTTCAATCAAATTAACCTATATTTTATCTATTTTATTGTTTTTTAATAAAACCAGCTCTTAGTTTTATTGATTAATTCTATAGTTTTTTTTGCTTTCAATCTTATTAATTTCTCCTTTGATTTTCAGGATCTTTAATTTAGTATCTAATTGGGGATTTATAATTTGTTCTTTTTCTACCTTTTTAAGTTCCATGCCCAATTCATTAATCTCCTCTTTCTCTTTTTTATTCATGTAAGCATTTAGAGCTATAAATTTTCCCCTAAGCCCTGCTTTGGCTGCATTCCAGAGATTTTGGTATGTTGTCTCACTATTGTCATTTTCTTGGATATAGTTATTGATTGTTTCTATGATTTGTTGTTTGGCCCATTCATTCTTTTGAATGAAATTATTTAGTTTCCAATTGATTTTCATTCTACTTTTCCCTGGCTCTTTCGTACATGTAATTTTTATTGCATCATGATCTGAGAAGGATGCATTTACTATTTCTGCCTTTCTCCATTTGACTATGATGTTTTTGTGCCCTAATACATGGTCAATTTTTGAAAATGTGCCATGTACTGCTGAGAAAAAGGTATATTCCTTTCTATCCCTATTCAATTTTCTCCAGACATCTATCATGTCTAACTTTTCTAGTAATCTATTCACCTCTTTCACTTCTTTCTTATTTATTTTTTGGCTAGATTTATTTAATTCTGAGAGGGGGAGATTCAGATCCCCCACTAGTATAGTCTTGTGGCCTAATTCCTCTTGTAACTCATTTAACTTCTCCTTTAAGAACTTGGATGCTATACCACTTGGCGCATACATATTCAATGTTGATATTACTTCATTATGTATAGTACCTTTATGCAAGATGTAATTTCCTTCCTTATCTCTTTTAATGAGATCTATTTTTGCCTGCACTTTGTCTGAGATAATGATTGCTACCCCTGGTTTTTTTACTTTAGCTGAAGCATAATATATTCTACTCCAGACTTTTACCTTTACTCTGTGTGTATCTCTCTGCTTCAAATGTGTTTCTTGTAAACAGCATATTGTAGGATTCTGGTTTTTAATCCACTCTGCAATTCGCTTCCGTTTTGTAGCAGAGTTCATCCCATTCACATTCACAGTTATTATTGCTGACTCTCTATTCCCCTCCATTCTGTTTACCCCCTTTGTACTTTCCCCCCCTTCTTTCACCCTATTCCTCCTCACCGACGTTTTACTTCTTACCCCTGCCTCCCCCAATCTGCCCTCCCTTTTTATCACCCCCCCTATCTTTTCTTTACCCTTTTCTCCCTTGCTTTTGTCCTCCCTTCTATCAGTCCCCCCTTTCCCTTCCCCTTTTGATTCCCTAAAGAATGAGTTAAGTTTCTTTATCCCAATGAACGTATATGTTATTCCCTCTTTGAATCAAATCTAATGAGAATAGGGTTGAAACAATGTTCACCCCTCCTTTCTTTCTCTCTATTGTAATAGGTTTATTTTCTGCCTCTTCATATGATATAATTCATCCCCTTCCACCTCCCCTTTCCTCTCCTCCCCATAGACTCCCTTTTTAACCCCTTAAAATTTTTTTTATATCATCACATCAAAGACAATTTATATTTATACCCTCTGTGTAAAGTCCTTCTTTCTACCCAAATACATTTACAGTTCTTAAGAGTTATGAGTATTATCTTCCCGTGTAGGGATATAAACAATTTAACCTAATAGGGTAACCTTTTTTTTTTCTCCCCCTCTATTTACCTTTTTAAACTTCTCTTGAGTCTTGTATGTTGAGATCAAATTTTCTATTCAGTTCTGGTCTTTTCACCAGGAAAGATTGAAAGTCCCCAATGTAATTAAATGTCCATCTTTTCCCCTGAAAGAAAATGCACATTTTTGCTGGGTAATAGATTCTCGGCTGCAATCCAAGCTTCTTTGCCTTCCGGAATATCATATTCCAAGCCTTGTGGTCCTTTAATGTTGAAGCTGCCAGGTCCTGAGCAATCCTGACTGTGGCTCCATGATATTTAAATTGCTTCTTTCTGGCTGCTTGGAGTATTTTCTCCTTCACCTGATAATTCTGGAATTTGGCTACAATATTCCTTGGAGTTTTCCTTTTGGGGTCTCTTTCAGGAGGTGATCGGTGGATTCTTTCAATGATGATTTTATCCTCTGATTCTATGATATCAGGGCAGTTCTCCTTAATAATTTCCTGGAATATGGTGTCGAGATTCTTTTTCTGGTCATGGCTTTCTGGCAGTCCAATGATTCTCAAATTGTCTCTCCTGGATCTTTTTTCCAGATCAGTTGTCTTTCCAATAAGGTATTTCACATTTTCTTCAATTTTTTCATTCTTTTGATTTTGCTTGACTGATTCCTGGTGTCTCATGGATTCATTATCTTCCAACTGTCTAATTTTAATTTTTAAAGCATTGTTTTCTTCAGTAAGATTATGCACCTTTTTTTCCATTTGGCCAAGTGAATTTTTTAAGGCACTGTTTTCTTCAATGAGATTATGCACCTTTTTTTCCATTTGGCCAGATGACTTTTTTAAGGCATCGTTTTCTTCAATGAGATTATGCACCTTTTTTTCCATTTGGCCAACTGAATTTTTTAAGGCATTGTTTTCTTCAGTGAAATTATGTACTTTTTTTTCCATTTGGCCAGTCAATCTTTGTGCTTCCTTTTCCAAGCTGCTGATTCTTTTTTCATAGTTTTCTTGTTTTGCTTTCATTTCTCTCCCCATTTTTTCTTCTACCTCTCTCAATTGATTTTTAAAATCCTTTTTGAGCTCCTCCAGGAAGGCTTTTTGTTCCCGAGACCAATTCACCTTCCCTCGTGAGGCTTCACATGTAGGCAATTTGAGGGTATTGTCCTCATCTGAGTTTGTGTTGGCTTCTTCCCTATTGATACAGAAGCTCTCAATGGAGAGGGCTCTTTTTTGATTCTTACTCATTCTTGCAGCTTATTTATTTATTTTTTAAGTTGAGGTCTGCTCTGGGGGCACCAGAGTCCCTGTTTTGGGCTTCTTGTTCAGGGGTATAGGTGCTGTGTGATCAGCTTCTTACTCTGAGGCCTTTATGGTGTGTGGAGATCCCCTGCCCTGCACTTCCTGTCTGGGTGTGCTCGGCCAGCCAGGCTCCGGCTCCTGGCGTCTGTTCCCTCCTGACCCGTTTGTCGCCCTCCAGGCTGGTGCAGGTAGGTTTTTCCACTGTCCTTCTTGGCCACCAGATTTTTGAACCAGGTTCCACGGGCCTCAGTTGATCGGCTGTGGCCCGAAGCTCCTGCTGACTTGCCCTGACCCCCTCGGCACTGGGTTGCTGCCTTGCGCTGGGCCTCCCTTTTGCCTGAGTCAGACCGACCTTTTCCTGAAGTCTTCTAAATTATCTCTAGTTGGAGGACTGTGTCTCTCTGTCCCTTTGCAGGTTCTGTAGTTTCAGAATCCATCCAGAGGCTTGATTTAATGTTCTTTTTGAGGGAACAGAAGGAGAGCTCAGGCAGTTGGCTGCTTCCTCTCTGCCATCTTGACTCCGCCCCTTCCATTCCATTTTCTTCTGTTTCTTCTCTCTTTCTTTTTATTCAGTCTCTCATAAAGTGAATTATTATCAAGTGTCATATCGGAACTCAAGTCTCAGTGACTCAATATTCATCACTCTATCCATTATTTCACAAAGACCAACTTCAAGCCAAGATGCTAACTTTTGTTGAAACACTTTAGAATACAATTCTGTCTTTTAATGTGAAGGGTGATCCATAACCAAGTGGTTCCAAATTCAATTTCCTTGACAATATCTTGCACTTAAATATGATATAAAACCACAGAAACCAGACAGTTTGAGTATGTGTAAACCAGTTTATCCTGAAGTAAATCAGGACCTATGGTTTTCAGATATAAAAGATTCAATTCACTTTAATTTTCCAAACATTTATTGGCATCTATGTGCTACCCACCGTGCTAGACATTGGGGTTAGAACAATGAAAGCAAAGCCATCCTTATCCTCGGGGATAATATATTTTCCTTGAAGGAAACATTATCTACATAGAGAAGTAAATACAAAACAGAAAGTTAATACAAAGTGATTAGGGATGGAGAAGACAACAACTCCTGGGCTGAAGTGGAAGGGTTGGAGATCAGAAAAGGTCTAATGCAGATAGGAGTCTTCACCTGAAGGGAGCCTTGAAAGTGAATGTCAGTAATCAAGAATTGATGAATTGCACTGAATATCTACCCACTCTCATGCTGTGAATCCCAATATTCTTTGTTTGGAAAATCTCCATCTCTTCAACTCTTCAAGTATTGAAATAAATTTAGATCTCAGTTCTATTTAAAACAGCAGGGGATCTATTTCTAAACAGAGCCATGTTTTATTCAGATAAATCTAATAAAACTGTTCCTGTTTTGAGAAAACAAATATACTTTTCCCTTAAAACAAACACTCCCTGTATCTATTATTTAAAATATGATGACTCAGAATGGAACTATATATGTGCCCATGGATGTAAAAACACATTTTTTTTTTGGTGAGGTGAGTATACAGACCCATAATTTATATCAGGATAAACAACTTTCACCATGGCAACTCCTCTTATAGATGCAGATCAACTATTCCTTTGTAATTTATACAGTCTTAGTGAGTTTTCTAGGACAATGAAAGGCAAAGTGACCTCCCCACCAACATGACATTGGTACTGTGTGTCAAAGATGGGAGTTGAACCCAAAGCATCTTTGTAGATTGGTAAATTACTGAGAAATATTAAGCAACATCCAAGGTCACATACAGCCATGGTTAGAACCCAGTTTCTCTGACTTCACATCCAGGATTTTGAGCTCACTCTTTTAATAGCTAACATTTATAATGGTATTTTAAAGTTTGTAAAGCATATGACATAGGTAATTTCATCTGACCCTTAGAAATGCTATCAGGCACATTTATCACTCTTCCATACTTTTTATCTCTCCCAGGAATTTCACTCCACCATGCCAACTCCTTTCTTCCATTTCTGAATTTCTTCTAATGGCCTCCATTTTGGGGATGGATCTGTTAGAAAATAATTATTGATAATATATTTCTGGGTGGCACACTAGGTGAGAAAGGTTGGTTCATGAGCACTCTCCTTTTTTAGGTAATGTAGAGATTTTGAACTCTGCTTGGGGCCATGTGCTCTCTCTTAGAGACAATATGGTGCTGGGGGGGTTTTGGCTTGTGTTA